>NW_004955491.1:3309699-3361987 GCF_000276665.1 Chinchilla lanigera
CTTCTAAGATGAGCATCTGAGTGGTTAATGTCTACATCTGTATCTGTAATTGATTTATATAAAGAAGTTGAGGGCTGGGGATATAGCTCAGTGGCACAAGCACCTAGCTGGCAAGTGCAAGGTCCTGAGTTCGATTCCAAAAAAAAAAAAAAAAAAAAAAAAAAGATGGATCAGGTTACAACACTAGTCTGTCATGGGTTAAAAAGAGAGTTCTGGGTACTGCTAGGAACCAAGTGCTCTAGATAGATTTGGAGTCATGTCAAACATCTGGTAGTTCTCTGCCAGATGCTTCTTGTAGCAGAAATGAGGTAGAATTTACCTAACTTAACCAGTATATTTTTAATGAAGTGATGGTAAATCTGAAGATTGAAATATAAATGAGAGTTTGTTGAAATCAGGTCAGACAGAGGCAGGATCAATAGAATAGGTAGGGTCCCCTTTGCCATGCATGCCAGAAGAACTGAAGGACGCCAGTTGCAAACAGACTGAAATAACCACCCCATAGAAAATACATGCTGGTGCAGGCACCATAACTGGGCTTGTATTCTCTGAGTCCAAAAAAGAAAATGGGAGAGAAACATGCTGAACACAGAACACAGAAACGTGCTGTGCCAGAGGCGGGGATGGAAGATCTTAGAGGATGCAGGGATTATCCTACTGTCCCATGCCTTCCTCCTTCCCCCTCTTTCTTTGCCATTTAACAGTTGAAAAAATGAGACTGATCCGCAGTTTCTCACACCACAGAATTCGCAGATTCCTTCCCCTTGGTGCCTTTTGACAAGTTCCCATGTCCGGCATATTTCCTAGAAACCAGTAGTAGCATCTGGAAGCCTGGCCACATGCAAGCTTGATTTTTGTTTCCATTTCTGCAAAAGGTGCAGTGTTACCTGCGTCTCCCATTCAGAATGCATCATCGCTGGCTTCTCTTTTGGTTATAGTGACAACCATTATTAGGGGTTGTTTCCATCCTATTCACATAGGTTATGAGATGAGCAGACTTTTATTCTATCATTTATGGGCTGAAATAATTCCACAAAGAGAGTTTTCACTTGTGTTACAACTCATACAGAAATGACAGACTGAATGCTTGATCTTCTGCCTGTATTCATCAGTACTCAAAATAAGTTTATTATCCAGGATCTTTCAAAATTAATTGTTTTCAGTTTAATAAACTACGACCTTAAACATACTCAATGTGGTTAATCCACTGCAGGAAATTCTCCTTGACATCAAAATTATTCCTTCTTTGGCTCTGGGGGTTTTTGAACTGCCTCGGTCTCCAGTAGCTTGTTTGTTTCTGCCATGCTATTTTTCTGGTTCCTCTTTCATTGTATGTATTTTCAGCTCTAGGACTACATTTCTCTGGAAATCTTTGTTCTCACTTAATGGAAAATAACGTTTAGTGATGGCAATCTGATGCTAAGCTTTGGATCTTTTCTGAATCTTTTTTGAGGTACAGATTTAGGCTATATGTCTACATTTAAACAAAATCTTAGGTTCATGTGAGCCTTCTAATTAAAATTAAAATTTATACCAAGTCTTCATTTACCCTAATCTTATAGATGCTTTTCTTTCTCACAATGAAAGAGTCAGAGTCCAAAACACCAAGATAAGTATTCATTTGCTTTATTCCCCATGTATAGAGCATTTCAATAACAGATCATGTAACATCTAATTTTGCCTGAAAGGTTAGGATAGAAGAAACAGCTGTTGACAAGATGAAGGGTGTATATTCTAATTAGAACAAACAGCACGCAGGAAGACCCAGTGTCTTCAGAAGGCATAGTTCACTTATCAAAGAGCAAATCTTATTTCCCTGCAGGAGAACAGATGGACCCCAAAGTTAGGCTGGAATTCGAACATATTTGACCTCATATTCAATCTGCAGACATTAGAACACCAACCAGACATACAAGCTCTTTTCTGTTTCATTTTCAGAAGGTATCTTCATTTATTTTTAATAAAAAATATAACTTTTCTACTTTGTTCTTCCAAGCAGAACTCAGGTATACAAAAAGGCAAAAGATCACTTTAAGAATTTCTACCCTTAACGCTGTTCTACACCAGTTCAGTGGAAATACCAGTTAAAGTAGAGCTCGGTGATTTCCTGACATTTGAAGAAGCATCACATCCTAAGGAGCCATTGTCCTCTTCTTTTTTCTGCCTGCAGAGGACAAAGTGTGGACCATCGTGTCACACGACTTGCAGATGCCAACGACTGTGGTCGGTTACACCCCAGAAAAATACTCGGTGACCCAGCTCGTCTACAGTGCCTCGATGGACCAGATCAGTGCCATCACCAGCAGTGCTGAGTACTGTGAGCAGTACGTCTCCTATTTCTGCAAGATGTCCAGGCTGCTGAACACCCCAGGTAGGCGACGAATGGAATGTTACTTTTAATGACTATCTCACCTATGTCTGGAATGGACAAAACAATCCAACGGGTGTTGCTTATTATCTTACAGTCCAGCTTTCCCTGTAGCAGATGGCTATAAAGAAGCAACATATAATCATTTTGGCTTGTTTTCTGGAGCAGTGGAGCTATGGATGTACAATTTTTAAGGAATTCCATTATTTTATGAAGCTATGGATGTACAATTTTTAAAGAATTCCATTATTTTAGGTTTATGGATTTTTTTAAGAGTATGTGCATATATCATACACATGTGTGTGCACTTGCGCACGTGTGTGTGTGTTCCTAGTGCTTAATTATCACTAGTTTGCCATGAACCAGCACAGATCTTGATGTTCCTGGAGAAAAGAAGTGAGAGGATGAAGACATAAAGATAAGAGAGAAAAGCTGAGGTCAGGTGGAACCCTCTCTCTCCTGATGGAAGGAATGGAACTGCTCAGTGGCTGTAGGGGCATTTATTTATACATTTGACGAAGTTAATATCACATAACATAATATTACCTAGTGACTAATGACTGGAATTGTCTCGGGCAAGGTGTTTCAGGACTGACATAGCTTGATTGCATTAGGCACTCTTCCTTCTCTGACTGGCCTTGCGTTGCTCCCACGTAGGTGGCCAATTTCCAGCTTCAGCTACTCCCTACACTAGTTCTTTGGGCAAGAGTTTGTCAGAACTTCTTGTGAATTTTCAAGTAAATCCCTTTGAATTTTCAGGTGTCTTTAATATAAAGATGAAAGTGTTTTAAAGAGTGTCTAAAAGTAAATCACATATAGATCAGTGATGGAGTTTAGAGCTCTTTGTAGTCTAAAGTAGAGCTTTGTAGTCTAAAGTCATTTAATGGTATCAGTTTGTCTCAAGAAACCCAACCTGAATTTCTTCACAGTGGCCACTTTTAGCAGTGCTTTGAGGTGTGTGTATATGTGTGCATATATGTGTTATAGGCATATACACACGTGTGTGCAAATCTGTCTGGGGGGTGTATAAAATCCAGGAGTCCCAAAGGTTATGTTGGAAATAACTTTATTGCAGGAAAGGCCCATGTGCTAAGGGGGTCCTGGTACTAGATTCAAGATGAGGCTTGAATACTACATCTTTGGCCTGAACCACAAAACTAAGCATGTACTCTGAGTCAAGAAGATAGGGTTTTATAATTTAAAGCCTTCCCATTTTCTAGGTATGGATACTGAGAGTCAAATTCTTTTCTTAAAAAAAATGGTCTTAATTCATAAAGTTGTGCATATTTCCCATGCAGATCACATTTATTTATATATATATATACACTACTGAAAGGTTAAACCAAAGTAATTATCATATATATTACTTATCTTTTATGGTGAGAGCTCTGAAACTCCAGCTGCCTAGTAGTTTTCAAGAATACAATATAATATTACTAACCACCTCACCACGTTTACTGGACAATAGATCCCTTGGTCTGAAGTTTCAGTTTCCAGTGTTGTTTTCTATTCAAGCAAAGATCATGTTGCCTGTTTCAGGGGAAATGTTGGGAATTTGATGGCGTAATACATTAAGTACTTACAGGATCTGATTCATTTAAGGACATAAGTAGAAAACAGTATATTGAGTTTTGAAAACTATTAAGCAACTTTCCAAGTGACATTGTGCTGTGCCAGAAGCGAACGGGCTATTTGATGCCCAAAATGAATGCTGACATAGAACCCGTATTGCTGGGGGATGGCTTACAGAAATAAAACAATAAGTAATATTATGACGTGTTTATTGCTTCTTGCATGCAAAAATCTTGTGTTATGATTACAAGCAGCTTATCCTAAAGACTCTAAGAGTGAAATGTGGAAATTCTTGATTCAGAAATGAGTCCTCCTGTTGTTTGGGAAAAAAATGATTGAGGCTGGGATGTTGGGGTAATGTGCCATCCATGAGATAGAAAGACAGGTTCAGGTTAGTGACCAAAAAATGAGCTAGAAGACAGATAAATCATACGAATGATCCTCGGGTCCTAGTGAAAGTTAGCCCAGCCCAGCCAAGGAGGGAATCCATGTGAAAGTGCTGTAAGAAATAAGGTGATGGATATAGACACGGAGGAAAGTAAATGCTGTAGTGAGGGCTGAGACTCCATCCTGGAGCCCAATGCTTCTAAGCCTTTCATGTTCATCAGAAAAGGCTGCAGAGGTTAAGAAAACACAGTGTTCATTGCCTATGTCTTTGAGTAGATCTGTGGTGGGCTCGAGAATTTGCATTTGTAATGAGTGCTGTGGTATATGCTGTGTTCCCCCAAAGTTCAAATGTTGAAGCCCAGCCCCCCTCTCCACTCCAAGTGACTGTATTTAGAGATAGGACCTGTAGGAAATAATAAAGTTAAATGAGGTAGTAATAGGACTAGTGACCATAAAAAAAAAAAAAAAAAAAAAGAAAGAAAGAAACCTCTCTGTTGAATTTTGTTGGGGAGTTTATGCAGATAAACACAAAGATCTGATGAGGTGATGCTCACCAAAGTGATCTGGAGACAGCTACTTGATCCCTCTGTGAGCTGTGTTGGGAAAAGGGAAATCTGTAAGGTACTCACAGCCCTGCAGATTTTCTGTTGCCCTTCACTTCTCATAATTCTTTATACTAGATCTTGTTTCCAGGGCTAGGTAGTGTCAGCTAAGGATTATGGGAAACCAAGGCTAGGAGGAGCCATTGATAAGTCTCACCAGCTTGTCTTCACTCTGTTCAGGAGTGAGGGCTCCCTGCTGAGTGGTCCTTACAGAGGCTCTGCTCACAGATCTGTTACGAATCCTCCATTCTGGGGTGGTGGCAAATAGCTGACCACAAACCAACTTGGTACCTTTAGCTTTATTTTCTTTCTTCTGTTCCTCTGTTCTGTTAAACTCGTTAATTTTTTATCACTGTAGTTTGCTCTTGTGGCTTAAAAAAGAAACACAATGTGGCACCCCAGGAAGTTCAAGGTGTAGTTTAGGCACCTGGGGAACAAAGTGGAAGGTGAGAAGGCAGCTCACCTTAGTGCTCCTGGTCTTGGGGTTCAGCTCCTTCCTTCCCTGACTGATGTCCTAACGTGCAGGCTCCTCCTTCCAGCCACCAGGAAGCCCCACACAGCTATCACTCTCCTTTTCATAGCATGGTATATACAAAGCTTCAGGACACACGAGATGAACTTGTTTTACAACAGTGTTTCTTACATTTTCTAATATACTGTAAACAGACTTTTCTTGAACCTCCAGAAACCCTTTGTATGGGAAGAACTACCAGATTGAAACCAAGAATGAATTTTTAGCCTGCACAAAAATACACTCTTTTCTTTGTATTGCCAAACGTGTGTAGATTATTATTGTGCTTAAATTACTTGTATTGAAAATAAGTTCACTGTACACTGCTTATCTTTTGGGACACAGTACGCGTATCAAAGTCTTTCATTCACACAGCCTTTGTTCTTACTATTCCCTAGTGTGAGTAAAATATAGCCTTCAGTATTACCTTGTCCAACCTTCAGACAGTTGTTTCAAGGGAGAAGTGTGAATTGGGATCTTTGGGGTCCTCAACACGAGGCTGGCTCCGTGGCCCTGCTGTCGGGCTTTGGTAGAACTTGGCTGGGGCTCAGGGATGGCTGTTTTTCACAAACATCCATAAGTAATTGTGTGAGTTGCAATTGAGAAACACTGTCTTTAGTTTATGCATGATGACCTCTCACATTGGAATTGAAGGTGGTCGTCCTTCATGTAAGAGAATATTAGAGAGGATACAAGGGCTTGTTTGACTGACTGGAATAAAATGGAGTACATAATTACTATCCTACAGCTAAAGTGTGTTGGTTTGATAGTATTTTTCATCCATGCCACAACGGCCTCTAGATATTGTAAAGTGAATTTCAGCCTCCCCTTCTGACTCATTTTCCATGCTCCCATTTTCTATTTTCCAAGCTGAACAATCTGCAGAACAGCTGATGCAACGAAAAGAGTGGTTGATGCAGCACATTCTGCATATTACAATATTCTGCCTATGTCAGAAAGGGAAAGAAGACAATTTAATAAAAATCTTTAATTTGTTGTTTTAAGGAGCTAACGTTTGCTGTAATTGGATTTTTCTTGCTCCTTCATGGCAACATTCAACTTTAAATATCCATTCAGTCATTCTTAACTAAGACTGAATTATATTGGAACTTCTGTAGAAGTACTTTTGACATCTGTTGGAATACAAAGTATATTCATTATAGTCATTGCAATTAAAATGAATATCAAATGGGTTTGTAATAGCTATGCACTTAAAATGTTATTCTTTATTTTAAGAGCCTTACCCTCCATAGTTAGTTTGGGTTTCTATTGTTTTAAAGACAGTTCACAAAAAAAGTTGCTGTGCAGATGGCTCTCATTTTTGTTTTGATAGATGTTTATTTGTACCATTAGTGAGCAAATGTAGAATCACTCATTATTGGCTTCTCAGAGCTTTTATAAGGATTGTAATATACGACTTTCAATATTTTCCCTATTACTCTTATAAATTTTAAAATGGAATTGACTTTAAAATGATTTTGTCATTCATCATCATATCTAGTCTTTCAATGTGACTATTAATTCAATTGCTCTTAATCAACTTTATAAAAGACATAGAGACTACACAAACCCGAGTCACTCCATTAGACATAGAAGAGGCTCTTTAAAATAAGTCATATCAATTTAGGAATGATGAAATCCGTTCTAACTACACTGAGGAAACGATGTTAACATGCTTTATATTTCTATCCTCAGAACCACAAATGTAATATCTGAACCTATGAAACATGAAAATCATTAAACAACAAGATGTACATCTGAAATGAGAACCTTAAGATCCTGAATTTGACAAATCTGACAATGAGTGTTGTGTTAGATTCTACATGAGCAAAGTCTTAGCAACCCAAATGTTTTTAGATCACTAAACTGTTTCTCCATATTTGGACAAAACTTATTAGCTTATTTTTAGAGCACTTATTTGTATATCCTGAAATGAACTGTGGTTGTATATTTATTTTACAAATTGTATGCTTCCTAATTAAGAACCTCCTGCTGAAGCATTTATACCCTGCTCATGTAAAGATTTATCTAATTGCAAAGACATCAAGGTGTGTTTCCTCTTTTTCTTACTAAATTTAATGATGTTTATAGTTTCCAGAGTTTCATTTTTTAAATTTCTCAATGTAGGCCAGTTCTCATAAGTCACACATTTATTGCTTTTCTTTTAGAAAGAAGACATATAAATTATCCATCCTTTTGAGTAGTTTACTATTATATTTTGTATCTATTGTAAAGGAGTTATGTTCTCAATTTTTGCCTGAAAAGTAAACTGTATAAAATTCAATACACTTTGATGTTAGTAAACTGTGATGTAGTGGCTTCCAGAGGACAGAAAAAATATGACTCTGACATTGCACCTTATAACCTATTTTGAGCAAAAACTTCTAAGCTTTGGTGCAGTTATCAAGCAAATGAATTTTCCAAGTTTGTGCTGTGTATTCTAGGAAGCCATGCTGTTTAAGTCTTATGACAATTTAAATGAAAACATCAGCTGATTTCAACTAAGGATTGTTTTCAGGAGATGAAATTTATTGTGACTAATCAGTATTTAATCAAAAGATAATCATTTACCTCTTTAATTATAGGGTCTAATCATTGTGTAGAATTGAAAGGTGTAATTAAATGAGGCAGGCAGGTGACTAATAACTACAGGATAAAATTAAGAAATTAAACCTAGAAATATTCCTCACCCATGCAGCTGGAATCTATGTGGGAGACCCTGCAGGTGAAAGAGATAGAGTGGCAGCATGGAAAATTACAGGTTATTTGCACAGTATGGATAGGGATCAATAAGATTCTCAACTGAAAAAATGGGAAGAAGAATTAGCAAATATTGACTCTTTCCTATGCATCAAGAAATGAGATGCTCAATCTAAGATGGGAAGAATTCTAAAAGTTAAATATGGAGAGTATGGCATAGAGGATCTTCAGCGAGTGAGGGATGTCATTTTTTTTCACTGATGCTTAGATGGAGTACAAGAAGCACAGAATTTACTAAGAAAGGAACAGTGAAGTCCGAGTAGCTGGAGTACAGGGTGTGTGATCAAGAGTCTAGAGGTGATTCCAGGATCTCTCTGGGTCTCATAGTTGAGGGTTCTACTAAAAAGAAAGAGGGAATGACTTCAAGAGGTGCATACTGACTATTGTATGGACAATAGAGTAAGGAAGGAGAAGTGGTACAAAGAGACCATCTGACAATGTCACAGCATGCCAATGAGCCTGCCATTGAGCCAATAAGTCCTAGTGCCAATGAGCCTGCCTGGCACTAGGGCAAGGAGAAGAGGAAGGATTTGTTTTTAAAGATAAATGGAAGAATCAACAGGATTTGTGATTGCTTATACATTCAGGGTAAAGGCAAAAGAAAATTCAAGGGTGATTCAAGTTGCTAACTTGAAAAACTGGGCACCAGTTCTAAGGTTTATCTTGCAGGGCTACTTATTAAGAAAATTCTGAAAGCTGGCAGTCACTTAGCCTTAATGTGTGAAGGGGTGACACTGAGATGGAGGTGTTCATGTGTACCAATGATGACCCATAGGATAAAATCCTTTTGATACCAAAACTTTAATGAATTAAATTTTTCCTTCACTAAAATTTAAACATACCCAGCAACTAAAATAAAATTAAAGAAGTAAGAGTGTCACCATAATCCTGATGCTCTATATTCTAGTATTTAGACTAAAAAGTAAGAGGATACACAGGCAAAACTGATCAATCTCAGTGAGAAAACAAATGTTTATATTTTTCTCATAAAAGCCTCCTGGCCTTTGCTTCAGCTTCCCAATCTGTCTTTGCTTTATTACACTTGCATGATTACTATAGCAAGAGTGGAAGCAGCTCTGAAGAGTAAACACTGAAGTCAGGAAGAAACATAAAACATGTGCCCATATTGTATGAACCAAAGCAAGTCACATGCTTTGCCATGCCTATATGAGTGAATTTCCTGTGGCTGGGATGAAATACCAACACCTGTACATTGAAGGAGAGAAGTTTATATTGGCTTAAGGTTCCACTGGGTTCACTCCATGGTCAGCTGGCTCTAAGAAAGAAATGGCATGGTGGAAAGGCAGGGGAGAAGAAAGATGCAAAACTTGTGACACCCAGGAAGCAGAGAGAGAAAAAAATCAAGGAACAAGAATGCATCCTTTCAAGTCATATGCTCAGTGATTTACCTCCAACCAGGCCCACCACCTAACACATAGTCAGTCACAAACGCATACAATGGATTGCTTCTCAGATGAGAATAACACCTATGATCCAATCACCTTTCAAAAGCCCCTGCCTCTGAACAGTGGGACTTTGGGAGGACATTTTAGATCTAAATAGTCACAATGCCTAACTGTACAGCAGGGGAAAATGCAATATTCTTATATGTCCAGGACCAAAAATAAAGACCTACCTATTTGGGTATTAAGTGAGAGGATGAAGCTAACAAACAGGACTGAAAGTTGATGAGCCGTGTTAGATGTGTTTAGATGGGCTTTTTCAGAAGTGGCTAATCTAGAGTGTGTGCACCTGGGATTGATTCATGGTGCAGTGTTAGGGTCAAGGGTACTAGGATTAAGGGTGTGACTGCTACCCGCCCTGAGTAACCTGGATAAGATACAAGAGATAGAAAGAGCCATGGGTCTCCCTTGTTGTTTCTCTACCTTCTGCACCCCACTGTTTCTTCACTTCGATGCTTGTCTGCTATGCCACCCTGCCTTGGAGCCAGCCGCTGATGGACTGAAACCTCTACACACTGTGAACTAAATAAACCTTTCCTCCTTTAACTTCGGATGTCGGGTATTTTGTCTCAGCAATGAGAAAAGTAACTGAGACAATTGAAGATGTGGGAAGAGAATCAGATTAGAGAAGTTTTGCGGTGGGGAAGGTATGGGAGATGAGTGTTGTACCAATCAATAAATGAATGAAAAAAGCAAGAAACCTGAGATGTGGCCTGTGAGTGTCTAAGAGAGGAAACTGGTCCTGGTATTCACTGTTGGGAGGTCACTGAATAATTCGCAGAGAAAAACAACAGCAAGTGAAAGTTTTCAAGAAGTTTGCTGGTAAAGGAATGGCAAAACAGGAGAGCTGCTTACACAGAAAGCAGAACAAAAGCCAAGGTTTAGGCAATTTTTGATATTTTTAAAGATGAGGGAATGGTAAGCTCATAAACTGAGAGAGGGTTTTGGAGAGGACTAGGTTAAATATAGAGAAAGAAAGGGGCATGTAATAGGTCCCAGGAGAGAAAAGAGAACAGGGATTTGCCTGCTGTGAGAAGGTAGATGAGAAGGTACAGCCATGATTTCCATCCAGATCTCTTGACCCATACCATTCTAGATGTTTCATCTCATTTAACTTTCAAAGTCATGCAGAGTGGATTTTTATTATCTTCATTTTGGAAAACAGATCTCAAAGGGATGGGTAAACAGGCTGAGAGCCACTCTAACTACAAGAGAAAACTGAGGCTAAAATGCAAATCTACTTTATAATCCTTTCTTTCCAACAGAAAAGAAAGTCTGAACACGTAGAGAGACAGCAGTAACCCCAGAATGGTCCATACCTGCCTCTATCTCTTCAACCACCACAAGAGTCAGTTTTCTCTCTTATCATTTCCTTTGTCTGTGGTGCATGACCAGAAATGCACTTTCTGAGAGGCCGTTGGTCAAATCCAATCTTTCTGACTGATAAGTAAATATTAAGGTAACATTTATTTAGAGTAATTGTCTCTCAGCCTTTTGGTAACCTCAGGTGTATCAAGGATAGCTTGACTTCTATTAACAGGGTGCTACTGGCTTTTTCAGGTTGCAGACTTGTTGAGCTTGGATGTGAGACATTAAAAAACACTGACCCCTTATAGTGTGATGAGGGACGTGATTTTCTTCTGACATTTTATTTTGTGAGTGCCAGTGACTGCCGGCGAGTGTAGCTGTTTTCTTAATAATGACAATAGGAATGTATGGAAGTTTTGTGAGACTATCTTATCACTCTATAGAGCCAGGATATGATTTCCTAATGTCTTCTTCACTGAAATAAATACCGATTCTAGCTAAGAAGCATAAAGAAAAGTGAAAGTGTAAAACATACCTAAGAATTATGCAATTTATACTTCTTTTTCCCTGTAGTTATCTGGCTGCATGTTCACTCAAGTTTTCAGTCTGAGCAGCATACTATGGTTAATTTTTTCTCAACAAAAATTAGATATAAAAATTATAGCCCCATGGAAGTTACACTAAAACTAAATATTCTTTAAACATTGTTAGTGCTTAATGAACAGGTTTCTTCTAGTTTCTGAGAAGTGTGGGTTTACAGAGTTGCATCTAAGATAGTTAAACCTCAATATTCTACAAAGCCATAAAGCCAAGGTTTTTAAATCTGCAGTCTGGTCACTTATAAAATCGCGTGAAAATGAAGCAATGGCTGTTGTCCAATTTCAAACATTGAAAAAATAGGTTTTAACTATTTTTTCAAAATTCCATACTCTTCACTTCTCCCTCTACTCTAGAAATAAAGAGGTATTTATTAAAATATTGGTAGCATAAAACAAAATATACTTTAATCTTCTAAAATGATAAAATAGTATAATGATATTTAAGTGAAAATATTTATGAAAAAGTGGCTAATGGCTATATTATATTCTTTCATGAATATTCCTTTTTTCTTCTTGGTTATTTCCATGCATGTTGTCACAGTCAAAAATACAACTGGATTCAAGTTCCTGGCATAGCCTTTTCTACCTAACATCAAATTCTGCCTGGTTTTAGTTTCATGTCACTCTTAAAACTACCCATTTGCATAATGTCATAATATAAAGAATATATTAATTTATCATATTTAATAATCTTTTAAAATTTGTCTTCTAAACAAGATACTGACAGAATTTTACTATAAAATCCTTTGCTTGTGTCTAGAGTATGATTACAAAGGTGCTGTTATTCATTCACCAAATATTTAACACTGTGGTAGATGCTATAAGAATATAATGGGTTCATATACAACTTTTAACTAATATTAGCCTTAAAATGTAGGCTGAAACTTTCAAATAATGACAAAATCATTGGTATATGACTTATATCTCCTGGCAGAATTATTTCTTATACGGCATAAATTATTAGAGTTCATAGTGATTTCTGAAGCTTTGTGTGTGCATATTTTTCATGAGTAATACTTCCTCCTCTGTTGCAGAGGTTATACATGGGGCAAAGAGCAAGAATTGTTTAGGGAGGCTTTGGAATGGGAAAGGATGGGGTGTAGAGTTCTCTTACAAAGTGTTATCAGTTATCCAGGCCCTGAATGGTAAATGAGATATTCAGATGTATTGTGAGGCAGTGGTTTATGTGACAGTGGGCCTAGCTGCATGCACCCAAGATGAGGACCTTTGTCAGGAGGGGCAACTAGGACTCCCATGCATGTTGCAGCTGCTGTCCCTGAATAGAATTTATTCTTTGGGGAAGTCTCAGTTCTTTCCCAAGGCCAGTTGAAGCAGACCCATCCAGACAATGAGGGATAATCTCTCATTTAAAACAAACTGATCATCCAGGCATGGTGGGATTACACCTGTAATCCCAGCACCCAGGAGGCTGAGGCAGGAGGATCTTTGTGAGTTTGAGACCAACCTGGGCTACAAAGTGAGATCAAGGCCAGCCTGAGCTGCATAGTGAGACTCTGTCTTAAAAAGACAAAAAAAAAAAAAAAACTTATCATCGACTTTAGTTACATTAGAATCTGAATTTGTTTGGTCAAATAACTGGACAGCGTGGATCCATTAATGTATTGAACCAATCAGTCCAGCCGGCAGACTACTGAGAAATCCATGTCTTAGACTAGCAATGATTTACTTCCTCCATTGAAGGTCATATTCCTCTCTGTGTCACCAGAGGCAGAGATGTACCTATTGAGTATTGAAGGATTTTCCATTCTTACATCTTTCGGTCTGATGAAAATGCAGGTAGGTTGTGTGTCAAATTGCCAAACACAATGTCGTTTCATCATGTGTTAATCGTGATTTGAATGAATGAGGTAGACTGACTGAACTTGGAAAGCTAAGTCAAAAGATAGTCTTTTTTCTTGTGTTGTTTAATAAAAGGTATACATGGCTCTATTTCACATTTTCTCCAAATGTCTGTGTAGCAGAGGTGTGACATTAATGCCATAATTCTCACATAGTTCTTCCTCAAAGAAAGCAACACCATCAAGGCAAAGGAGCACACAACTCTGTATTCACAACCTTAGGAAATTTGGGGTGTAGTTCTATCACCCCACCGACATAACTGTGCAATGTTTATCTCCCTAAATCCGATATTTGAACCCAATTCTATTGCTTTGCAAATGAAAGGTGTGTTAGTTACTTTTCTCTCATTGTTGAGACAAAATACTAGACACCCAGAGTTAAAGGAGGACAGGTTGATTTAGCCCACCTTTTGTAGAGAGTTTAGTCCATAATCAGCTGGCTCCAAGACAGGGTGGCATGGGAGAGGAGAACAGCTCATGGCAAGGAGAAGGTAGCAAAGCAACAAGGGATGACCACAGCTCTATCTATCCAGGCTACATAGGGCAGGTAGCTCTCACTCCTTTAATCCTGGTGTCCTTGATCCCAGCATTGCACCATGAATCAATCACACACTCTAGATCCAGCCACCTCTGAAAAAGCCTCACTTATGACCACATGAGGCTTTGAGGGGACATTTAGACACAAGTCACAACACAAAGTAATGTTAAAGAAGCTTACACCAAGAAGTTGAAGGAATATATTTTTAGACAAGTGTCTATACACAGCTTTTATTTCAGATAGTATGTTTCTTAAGGTATTGTTTTCCCACCAATGATTGAAAAAAATTTCTCTAGATTCTATTTATTGTTTATGATTACAATTTACCTAGACCACTGGCTGAATAAATAGATTTTATGGGACACTGCATAATATTGTAGACTGTGACCCTAAGCCCGTCTATGTGTTAAATTTTCTTGAGCAACATATTGTCTTTTTTTTTTTTTCATTTTGGTTCTGGAACTGGAATTTGGGCTAAATATGTGACCACCTATATAGTGGACTAAATAACGGCTAACAATAATTTTAGCAACATTGGCTGGGGATTTAGCTCAGCGGCAAAGCGCCTGCCTGGCAAGTGCAAGGTCGTGAGTTCGGTTCCCGGTACCGGAGAAAAACCAAAAAAAAAAAAAAAAATTTAGCAACATTATATTATGATAAAAATAAAGGAAATGGCATAGGTATTTATCAGATATTTACCTCAAAATGTGTATACATATATTGGCTCATTCAGTCCACACTGAAATGGACTCACATATCACTATTTCCATTTTATATCTGAACAAATAGGTCTTCAACAGAGTTAATTAATTCAACCAAGGGAAAAAGGAAAATGCCAAGCTAAGAGCCCAAACCAATATTAAAATCCATGTTTATGCACCTTTAGTCTCAAATATTTTCTACCAAAACATTAGAAGAAAGGGAGAAAGGGAGAGAGGGAGAGAGGGAGGAAGGGAAGAAAGGAAGGAAGGATAGAGGGAGGGAGGGAGAAAAGAGGAAAGTGAGGCCACTCCACAGAGTTTTAATTTCCTCTAGAGTGCAACATTAATATGTACTTTAGCATAATTAAGAAATGAAAGCTAGAGCATTTTTGTTGAGTGATAGATACAAAGAGACATTCATGAGTGCTGCAAAATCTGTCCTCTGGACCCTTAGCTGTGTCTTGTTCCCCAATATGCTCTCTTTAGCCCCAACAAGAACATTAAAAAACACAGTTCAGCTGACAGTTTGTTTGAAACCATATTGAAAAGCATTTGATGGGAAAGAAATAAAAATTCATGCCTTTCTTTCTACAAAGCTCTTGACTTTTGTGTTTTAATATCAAGGTATTTCAAATAGAACATGCAAATTGCATATTGATGAAACTGAAAAATGTTGTAAATGGTTATCCCTTTCATTTCAAATACAAAATATGGAAACAAAATGTTAGTAGTTTTTCTATTTTTAAATATCTTTTCAGAAGAAACTCTCCTACTTAAGCCTAATGGAAGTAACATATCCAATGTTGTGCTGTTATCTTATTGATTTGCCATTGACAGTTTTTGTAGAGCTCCTGCTAGAATGAGCAAGGTCAGACAATATCAGGTGAGCAGGTGGGGTGAGGCAGCCCCAAGGGCCAGGAAACATGGCACTGAGAGAGACGTAAATTTGATCTTCAGAGATAGAAAGGAGTTTTAGTCCAGGGACACGGATGCCCCCAGGACACTCACTCCACTGTTTTTATACAATCATATGTCCATAGTTGGCTCAAATGTTAAATCGATTAATCTTTCTTTTCAGAAGGAAGCCACTGAAGCCTATGTAGAAACCAGTTTTCATTTTGTTTCTGTTTCAAAACATCAGCATGGTAAGATAATCAAAGCAACAAAATTAAAAGGATCGGCACATTGTGAGATGTTCAAGTCTACAAAAAGAAGCTTAAAACATAATCAAGGACTGACAAAGGTTTCAGCTCTATTAAACAGAGTTATGAGTTTGAATGGAGAGAGCTGTCAAAGTAATTTATAAGGTTCTAATGCAAAAATAGGAAATATTAGCAGACTATTATCAACCAAGATGGAAGAATTTTGTACTTACTTCCTAAATGATAGTCACCGCATAGAATCTCAGAGATTTCACAGATGACTTGAATTTTGCAGTAAATATGCATATAGTGTTCAAATTAATAAAAGACATCAAAAAAGTGGATGTTAGTATAAAATAGGATATAAAATATTTATTGGGCTTTGGTATTTTTAAAAGAATTTTTTAGATATAGGTATTACCAATGTCTGAAAATATACTCTAAAACTGATAATGAAATTATAAGATAATCAATGGCAATAATTTATTTCCTCCTTTTATCCCTGAGTAATTTATTATTCTCCTTCCAACCCAGAAATACATCAAATTGTTCAGATTAAGAAAGCATTCATCATGGGGCTGGGGATTTAGCTCAGCGGCAAAAGCGCCTGCCTGGCAAGCACAAGGTCGTGAGTTCGGTTCCTAGTACCAGAGAAAAACCAAAAAAAAAAAAAAAAAGTATAAAGAAAGCATTCATCACCTATATCTATATCTGTATCTGTATTTTATCTATATCATAGCTATATCTAGCTATAAATCTATATCTGTATGTATGCATGTGTGAGAGAGAAAAAGTATCATAGGAACATACATCAATGTATTTGTTTCGGTGTAGGAACACAATATATCTATATCTATCTATATCTATATTACACCACCCTTCATAATTCCCAAAACACCCATCCAAGCAGGATCTTCCACTCAAACTACCCCTGAGATAGAAGTCAGTCAGTTCTAGTGGGCTTCCATACTGTTTAGAATAGACTTTGAAACAAATTACTTAATTGAATCAAATTGCTTTTGTGCAATAGGTGTTTACTATTAAATTTAAAAACAGCATTCATGAGAAAAATAATCAGGCTGAAGATACTGAAAAATTTACTGTAAATTACTAAATTGTTCACTACAAGTGAATTTGAGATAAAAAGCAACACAGAGAGGCAGAAAAAAATGAAATTAAAAGGCAATATGTAATATTATACAGTTAAAACCAGAGTCAAGAGCAGATGCATATTTAATAGAAAGAGGCTGGATTGTGTCAAGTACGGCAGATAAAGATCTAAGGTGATGTAGATTAATTGTGAATACAACAAGAATATTTTGAAAATATATAATCACTGTTTTTAAAAAACTGTTCCGTTATCTCATTTTGAGTATCACCTCAAGATAAGGTTGCTACCACCCAAGGAAAATGTATAAAATATGTGTAGGCATAGTTCAGGGAAAGAAAAAATGAAAGATCTGAAGAAGAGAAATATAATTGGGGTTATATTTGTAGGAGAAAGGTCTATAGAAAAGAAGTCCTTGAAAAAATAAAAATAATGTTCAACTGTCTTGGAAATTTCATTTTTAATGAGAAAGTGGAAAAAAAGCCAAAGACTTTGGGCTTCACTTATATTAAGGATTTAGCAGAGATTTTTATGTGTAGCTTCATCTTAGGATAGTCTAGATGAAATGCTTGCCCATGCATAGGATTTTGAAGTTTCAGCAAGGAAGTGAAACCTGGCTTATAGCATCAGATTCTGGTAGATGAAATTACATCATGTGAAGAAGTTTCAAATGCTGTCTCTCAAGATATCTGACATGACTTTAATGAGTTTCACACAATTCAAAGTCAGAATCTTTCTGTGGAACTCGATTTATCAGCATACTCTAGTTTGAGCTCAAATATAATCAAAGTCGGTAAGATTGTGATTTACAATCAAAATGTCATTAAGCTAATTTAAAATAAGAAAAGTAACTGTTAAAGGGAAAACATGGTTTGGCCAGCATGTGCTGAATAGGCAAGGTACATGGACAGTCAGATTACAAACCCATGCCACTATTAATTTGTAATGAAGAAATGTAACCCTGAGGGGACTGAATACTTCAGTTGTCTATACCACCAAACCTCACTCATAAGGCTCCCTCCCACATGGAAAGCCAAATTAGAATCAGAAGTTTGCTGATTAATGTGGAACATAAGGAATGAAACATAAGGAATACAATAGATGATTCGGGAATGAAACATAAGGAATACAATAGATGATTCGGGAGTGCAAGTCGTAGGCTGTCTCTGGACCATGGTTATAGTTGAGCATGCACAGTGCTGACCTGGATCACCGTCCTTTCTCCTCCACCTTTGTCTGTCTTCTCAGCATTCTTTGCTCTCCTGTTCCTTAGTTCTGTCCTGTTCTAGTCAGGCTTTGTGGAGGACTGCTGTCCTGAATCCATCTAGTCTCTGTGAAAATTTAGTTCCAATCTCCCATTCAGTGTTGATAACAGAGGACAATGTTCATTTTCTAAACTCTTCAAGGCAGCCTCCTAGAATCCAGCACTGACAAGGAAGGACAGCAGAGATGATTTCTTAAAGTTCTTTCCAGTTTTACTTTTTTGCATCAAAAAAACCCAAAAAAGGATATACTTGCATAGATAATGGAGAATAAGAAAGACAAAGTCAAAGAAATTTGGAAGAGACTAGAAAGTTTTCAACTACATATGACTAAATTCTTAATCTATTTTTAAGAAGAGGAAAAAAAAAGACAATGATTGAGATGTTTACATTTTTGCTAGCAGACCCGAATTTTATTTCCCCCTGGGGACCAAATGGAATATGCAGATATAGTCCTTTATTTCTTAGGAGCTTTTATAGATATTTTGATCATTTTCTTCTTGTTAGAACTTCCAATTTAAAACTGATTGTGAAGATGAAGAAACACTTGCTCAGCACAAAAAAAGTTTCATGACATGTTAAACCATCTACTCCCTGAAAGCTTTTGTAATAATAAAGATTGCCAACATACAAAAAACCACTGGGGTGAATAAACCTTATTTCCCATCTGTGCATTATTGTTAAAAATGCTAGAGGTAAGTCCTGTATCTGCTGTATAGAACTTTATTAGAAAATGATCATCTGATACTTCCAATGAAGAGAAGACAGAAGAAATGAAGAGAAAGTAATGCAATTAATTCACAGCCAGTCACATTAATTTGTTTAAGATTGACAGTAGACTTATTCCTGAGAAGAAGATAGAGAGAACAGCCCGTATTTTATTCTAAAGAGCTCCTGAAACCTACCAGGAAGATGCCTAATGAGGTGATGTAGTGTAAAGCATCACTCGTGCTAAATTTACATAATGCCTTTTTTTTCCCCTAAGAGATTGCTTTGAAAATTACAAAGAAACTGAAATGAGGTGGAAAACAAAATAACAGAATACAAACATGTTCTCAGTGTTTGCAAATATTAATAATGATTTCCTATCCTCTGATTCATTAGTTTTCCCGAGAGTCTACCTGTATGTCCTCAGAATGGAAAATGATGCTAAATTAATTAATACAATGGGATTTATATTTCTTTATAGCTATCTCACTTGCATAAAAAATGCTCAGATCTATTTATTAGCCGTGCAAATCAGCAGCGGTATGAGCTTTGCTCACAACCAGGCAAACTCTAGAAACAGTTTATGTAAAAGCCATCGTGGTGCAGAAAGCTAACCCTTAACAAGATCGTTCCAAGGGCTGGGGATTTAGCTCAGTGGCAAAGCACCTGCCTGGCAAGCACAAGGTCGTGAGTTTGGTTCCCGGTACCGGAGAAAAACCAAAAAAAAAAAAACCAAGATCGTTCCAAGGAATCTCTCTTTTCATTTCCACCAAGTAAAATTTTCAATCTACTTTTTTTTTTCTAATTTACTCACTTTTCCTTTTCCTGTAGAGTCTTCTCTTCTCTTAGCAGTTTTCTGACCCACTCCATTTAACCGACAAAGAAATAGTTTTGGCGCTCTGACTTTTAGTTCACAGCTAGCCAAGGTTCTAATTATCTTCCCCTTGGTCGCAGTTATTCTCCTTGTAGCTGGGACAGAATAGTGGCCATCAACCAATGAGAAAGGAGGAGAAGTTTATGTGAGCTTACAGTTTTTAGAGGTTTCCATCCATAGGTGGCTGGCTCTAAAACAGGGCAACATGGCAGAGGGGACTGGCAGTAGAGAGTTCCTCACAGCATGGGGACCCGGAAGCAGAGAGCATGAGGGGAGAAGCAGAGGAATAAGACAAATACTTCCGGGTCACACCCGGAAGTGACGCACTTGCCTCTACTAGGCTCCACCTCCTAGAATTATAGTTAGCTATAAACTCATCAGTGGACTAAACCACTGATGAATAGCACACTTCCATGATCCAGTAACCTCCCCAAAGCCACACCTATGAGTGCATGAGGATTTGGGAAAGGGATGTCTAGATTTAAGCTATAGCACCCTCCTTGCTACTCCTTTCACAATTTCATGGGAGATCTAGTGCTTAGATTGTCTTGCCTTAGAATATTCCCTACTTCCTATGCAGGCAGGAAATACTGTGCTGCCAGACCTTTGAGGTTATCACTTAATTAAATTTACTAACCCAAAGTTTTAGTCACTATCTCATTTTGTAAGTATCGTTTTGCTCTTGAAACTCTTCACAACTGCAGGTTGACATTGCTCATTCACTCATTCATCTTCGAAACATTGTTTGTTGCTGATCCACTCTCTTTAAGACATAAGCTAATTTCTGTGAGAGGCTAGAAATAATTAAGACCTGGATGCTTAAGGCAGTAATTCCCTGGGAAAGATGTTATAAACAGCTGAAGTAGGATGATTAGAGACTGGGAAGTATCTGGAATCACACTGGTCTTTAAAATATACTTTGTTAAGGATGGTATAGGACAGATGGAACCACAGCACACTCTTCCCTGCCAGAATCCTGCCCCACCTGCATACCACCCACCCAACAAAGTACAGTAAGAGCTAAACATCTCTACCCAGCCTTCTGTGTCCACATGGCTGGTGTCTTGGCTGTGGTTATTAAAATCCATCTCCCCATGCTGTATCTGTCTATCTTGAGCTTCTCTCCTACCCTGCACCCTCCCATCCTCTCCCAGCAAGTTGCAGATTGTGACAGTTATGGTCAATTGTTAACTTAATTAGCTTTGAGATTGGCCTGGAGGATTGGTGGAACATTTCTGGGTGTGTCTGGGCATGTCATGGAGGCATGCCTTTGGTCCTTTGTCCCTTCCTATAGTACTGCTTTCCTGCTCTGCTTCTCAGGCACCATGAACTAAGCATTTTTACTTCAGCGTGCTTTCCCATCGTGATGTTCCTACCTTGGACCCAGCTGACTATGGACTGAACTCCCTACAACCATGAGCCAAATTACACTCTCCTCCTTTAAATAGTTGGTGTCAGGTATGAAAGCTGACTAATCCACACACATAATGCCCCAGGTAACTCCATCCCTTGCTTCCCTAGCTTCACTGTTTTCCTTTCTTTGTCTCAAAAATCTGAGTGTTCTCTGCCCATATCTGACGTATTTTTTTTTGAAGGATATAGTGTTAAATTCTCTCTGTGGCTCCTCCTTTCTAAATGCTGAAGTTTTTAATTTTACACTGTGTATTTTTATTTCTAGAAGGAGAGCTTTGGCTAATGAAGTATTTAATTCAATTCAGTCAAGCTCAGTTTTCCACTTGAAGTTGAAAGAAGACTTACTGAATTCTTGCATAAAGCTTTTAGTTGTAATATTTTAGTACTGCTGTGTTACCTCTAGATTTAGAGCACATTCCTTTGCTCTGACATTTCAAGTTCAGATCTTTTCTCTGAACACAAGCACCCTCTGATCTACTGGCCTGCACCATATGATAGCTCTACCTACTTGTAGAGCTGCTTGTTCATCAAGCCAATTACTCTTTTCCTGTCACAAACAGGTAGACCTCTTGTTATATAGTCTACCATCCAAACTCTCAGGAGACATTCCTAAATCTTGATGTTTTATAAGTTTGTGAGACAACCCAAAGTTTCCTGGAAAACTCAGCTCCAATTTTCAACTTATGTCCTATAATACCTAGAGAGTTTATGTGCTAATCCAACATACAACCCCTCCCCCAATCTGACTTAATAGAAGTACAATATCACACACTTTGCTGGGAACTACCCTCCCCTCCTCAAGAGTTCATTGTCCTTTACAGGCTCTGTTCCACATTCTGCATCTCCACCACAGCCTGAAGGATAATGTCCCAGTGCTTGCAGGAGTCATTTAGTCCACCGATGGGATGGCACAGCCCCTACATCTGCTCCCAAATCAAGGGGCTGACTAACAGAGCATTGCAACTCTTGGCAAGAGTTAGTACACGAAATAAAATTAAGGTGTCGGGGTTAGACAGGAAATTCAGATAAAACCACTTAGGAAATGTAGCTAAGCAAGATATAATTATCTAACTTATAATTAGACCAGAGCATCAGGCCTACCATCCCTAAAGGTTTCTTTTTTGCAAAAAGATAAGTAATAACATCAAGTAGCAGATGGTATTCTTATATGGGTGAGAATGAATAATGAACACTTCTCACCTTAAGAGTAGCCTGTTCGGATTTGGTTATAGGACTTATTCCTACTGATGCTAACTTGATAGCTTAATAGTCCATTATGTCTTCCATTCCTTTGGGCTAGTATCATTATTACATTAAAAAAAGAGTTCTAGAGCATTTCAGTAACATCTCTATAAGCAAACTATTGGCCTCTACCATTTAATCACCTAAAACTAATTTGCAAGTCCACACAACCAAGGAAAGCTAACAGCTTACATTGATTTGAGCAAAAGTCTAATGTCTTGGTTATTTTTTCTCTTATTGCTGAGACAAAATACCCAAGGCCCCAAAATAAGAAAGGAAAGGTTTATCTAGCTCACAGTTTGTGGAGGTTTCAGTCTATAATCAGCTGGCTCCAAGGCAGGGTGGCAGGGCACAGGGGCAATGCCTCAAGGTGGCAGAAGACAGCAAAAGCAGCAAGAGCAAAAAGTGAAGGGAAGAAAGCCTCTTTCCCCTCTGTATATTGCATATGGGCTCTCTGCCCACATCCACACCATCTCTGTGCCCTCCTCTTCCACAAGCTGAGGATGTTTACAAAATAAGCACCCTGCCCCCCTGCTGAATCACTTAGTTGAAATTTTGAACTTCTCAAGTTGACACAATGAACAACATCCTAGAGGTAAGGGGTATTTCCTTTTCATCCCAGGATGTAGAAATGCTGAGTTACTTAGTTAAGCTGCTAGACTCCTTAAGGTGACACAGTGTATCAACCCTAACATCTAATAATTTTGTTACCTTTTTATGTGTTAAAGATTATAGTATAATTTACTTTAAAAAAAGAAAATCATTGAAGTCTAGAGCGCTGTTTTTGCTCCAGAGAGGGTTCTTGATCAAAAGGAGCTTGCCTATGGCTGTGTAGGTGAACCTGTTATTGTAACATTGTTATAAAAAGCAAACTTAAGTCCCCATGATTGAAGGAAGACACTCTGAAGAGAAGGTAACACTCTTCCAGGAAGGTCTCCTGGCTTCTGCTTACATAGGAGATAAGATCAGATACAAAGGAAGATCTAGTCCATTATTTCCCTCAGATTCTTTGAGACCTCTTAGTTGCTACAGGCAACATGATCAATAATTTACTGCCTGCAAGGAATAGTTTTGAGAATTCTAGAAGGATTTCAGTACCATCTCTATAAACACAACTGGTTATGTTTCCTTCAAGAAGTGATATCCTCTGATATCCAATTGGCTACTGTCTCCAGTTTTTACAAGAAAAATACTTTAGTGCTTTTTGATTTTCACTGACATAATAATTACACAGCTTCATGATGTTTTGATACATTATGTAATGTTCAAATAGGATAATTAGCATATCCATCATCTCAAATGTTTATGTTTTTTTGTGGTGATGAATTCAAAATTCTCTTTCCTGCTTATACTGAAAATGTAATGCATTGTTGTTATCCACGGTCACTGTACTATGACAGCAGAACTTATCCTCCTATCTAACTGTAAGTGTATACCTGCTGACCAACCTCTCTCAAATCCCCTTCTCCTACCCTTCCCAGTCTGCTGCAACCCACATGCTACACTCAACTTCTATGAGATCCACTGGTGAGATTCCACACATGAGGGAGGTCACAGGATACTTGTCTTTCTGTGTTTTCTGTTTTTGCCTCCAGATATATCCATGCATCACAAATGACAGTATTTCATCATTTTTGTGGTAGAATGGTATTCTCTTGTGTATAGCTATCACATTTTTCTTTATCTATCCATATGTTGACTCAGGATAATTTTACATCTTGGTTATTGACAATAATGCTGAGTGTAGATATATCTCCAACACATTGGTTTCATTTTTTATATGTATTTATGGTGTATAACATGATGCTTCAATATATACACGCATAAAAATGATGATTATAGACAAACAAATAGTCATCTCACAAATTCGTTTTCAAAACATTTTATTTCTAAATGCGGAATTGCTCATTTATTTACCCAGTCATCCAACTCATTCTTTGTACCATTACTGAATATCTGTGAAATACTATTGAGTAGTGTAACATATTACTATTTAGACTATGTAAGCTACTTTGTTAAATTCTGTGGGGAACAAAAATGAAGTCCAATTTGATGTGTAGCAAACCATGTTTAACCACTAATACATTAACAGAATGTTAAATTAATATAAATTTTCCATTTTATTAAGAATGTGTAGTATTAAAACAATTTACAGTAGGTGTCTTAGTTACTTTTCTTGTTGCTGAGACAAAATGACTGACACCCAAAGTAAAAGGAGGAAAGATTTATTGTAGCTCACAGTTTGTAGACACTTCAGTTCATAGTGGGCTGGTTCCAAGGAAGAGGAGTATGGAAGAGGGGCACTGTGGAGGAGAAACAGTCCATGGCAGATTAGTCCACACCCAGATTAAGTTCCACACCCAGATTAGGCCTTCCCATTATCCACACCCAGAAGTGTACCAAACCAATCAGTGGACTAATTTAGTAATCACACACCCTTAGTCCCAGCGTAACACACTCTAATCTAGCCACCTTTGAAACGCCCCACCTATGACAGCATGAGTCTTTTGGGGGATATCGAGATGCAATCTCTAATAGTAGGCAAGCTTTCATATAGTCATATATATGTGTATACAAACCTGTAATTTATGTGTAAATGGGTATTTATGTGTGTATGCATGTACAAATATATATAATTTTAGATGTAGTAAACATGATTTCCCATAATTACTTCTTTAATAGTAAAAAGTACAATATTACATTCATGAGTTGGAAGATACTCATTGGTAAGCTAATCAGGTAGGGTAATTTTTTTTTTTAATACAAAGAGAAGAGTAAAAACAAAGTCTTTAAGCTATAAGTTACAGCTTCCTAACCATCTTGGGGGTCAACAATGTTAGTGGCAAGAGAAGTGTTATTGTCTGAGAAGTGGTAAGTTGTCTTTCTAGTTCATCACTGTATTATCAACATTGAGAACCATATCAGACACATAGTAATAAGCATTACTTATCAACATTAGAGGCAAAATACCTTCTCTAATAGGAGTAAGAAGATGCCAAAAGCCTTAAACTTATCTGCTGAGGAATGGTAACAGTTCGCACACATTTTGAAGAAATGAGGGAATCTGCTGAAGCTGAACCACAGTTTTGAGGTTATGCACCTCTCTTAGAAGAAGGGAAAAGAGAAATAATGCATACAGCAGAGCATTAGCCCACAGAGAGAGAGCATCTGCCATGCTGAAATGTCTGCATGACATTTGGAAGTAATGCTGCCTGCAGCAGATTGGTGCGAACAAATTTATTTTATCAAAATCAATTGTTAGTGATTTTTCAAAATTATTCCAAATACTCATAATAAATACAGCAGGGAAAAGGGCTCATCTTTGAAAGGCTAAAGGATAGATCCTCAGTGAAATTTAACATGTTGAGCCCTTAAAACCCCAGGAGAGAAGACATTTCTGCTAAGGTACCATTTTGTTCCTTCTCAGGATTAAAATCATTTAAATAGTTGAAAATATTAAAAATATTCCCACCCCACTTTGACACTGTGATTAGTGTGACTGTAAACATATGTGCACAATCACATTTGTACAACATATGACCTGACATGGTGGTCTCTTTTCAGACGGCCCTCCATGATGAGCCAAATTGTATTTACCCAAAATGTGTTTTTTGGAGCCTCAGCTCCCTGTACCTCAGAACATGACCGCATTTAGAGATGAGACATTTAGAAAGATAATTAAGGTAAAATGAGGCAAGTAATGTTGCAATGCGATGTCTTTGTAAGAAGAGGCAGAGATACTATCTGTGCAGAGGACAGACTATGCAAAGGCACACCAGGAAAGTAATTATCTGCAAGTCAAGGAGCGACCTTAGGAGAAACCAAGCCTGATACTTTGTCAGCACAGTTGGAAAATTAACATGTTTTTCAAGCCATGCTGCTTTGGTTGACTCATTGTGTCAGCTTCAGAAGTTTAGAAACTTAACTAAGTAACTCAGCAGTTCTACATACTAGGGTATAGAGATCTTGCCCTAGAGCAGCTGTTTACATTCCAGGATATTGTAATGCTTGAGTCATTGTGTCAATTTGAGAAGTTTAGAAGCTTAACTAAGTGACTCAGCAGGGGACCAAGTTCCTCACTTTGAGAACATCCTGAGCCTATGCAAGAGGAGGGCACAGGAGATGGTGTGAGTGCTACACCTCCCCTAGGGCAGGTAGCCTGCATACAGTATAAAATAGGAAGTTTGTTAGTAGAAGTTTGTTACCCTCCTCCTTTTTGCTGTTGTTGCTTTTGCTGTCTTCTGCCACCTCCAATTGTTGCCCCTCTGCCATGCCACCGGACTTAGAACCAGCTGGCGATGGACTGAAACCTCCACAACCTATGGGCTAAATAAACTTCTTTTTTACTTTGGATGTTGGGTATTTTGTCTCAGCAATGAGAGAAAAGTAACCAACACACAGGCTGTCTGTGGTATTTTGGTACGACATCCCTCAAAACTCTTAGATCATATTTTGTCTTACTGAGCAATATACTGTCTTCAAAAAAAACAAGTATAAGTATCATTATCCTTCCCCAAATTATACAGCTTTTGTGTCCCATTACTGAGACTCTACCAAGAAGAGGATCTGCCTTGACAGGAATATGGCAAGTAAAACCACTTGGTGTTATATTTTCTTTGCACACACAAGAGAAAGAAGGAAGATTATCTTAATACCATGTCAACTATCTGCTAGGTAACTTCACATTATTTGACTTTTTGTTATCTGTTTTATTAATCAAACTATAAATAAATTAATATTGAAACGGAGAAAAGTAAAGTTCACCTGAGTCCCACTGTGCTGGTAGTGTCACTCAAATGCAAACTGGAGAAATCTATATTCAAATCCACGACAGACTCCAAAGCCCACACTCTCTTTAGACAGTGCACTGATCATCTCCCTGGAGTCATCATTTCCCTGGAGTCATCATATTCTAATGGAACATCTTACAGTTTCATCTAGGAAAAGAAATTTCTTCTTAATGCAAAATTGAATGATAATTGTCCCTTGCTATATTAGTTTCCTAGGACTGCCATACAAAGTATAGTCTAGGTGGATGAGACAAGAGATACTCAGTTTTTCTAGGTTTGGGAGGCTGGAATCCAAGATTAGTACACTGCCAATGTGGTTGGTTGGTTTGTCAGAAGCCTCTTACCTGGAGTCAGAGACAGCCATTTTTCCCTTGTATCTATGTGGTCTTCCTTCTTTATGAATCTATCTACAGATTCCTTTATCTTACAATGACATCAGGTCAGTTTGAAGTAGGAGCCACCTTCATGACTTCATTTTAAATTAATCACCTCTTTAAAGGCCCTGTCTCCAAACACAGTCACATGCTGAGGAACTGAGGTTTATTGCCTGAATATATGGATTTGACAAGGGTCCAGCACAGTTCAGTGTACAATGCTTTAATGTACAATGTGATAGTGTTAGAAATGTAAAAGTAGAGATCTTTCCTGCATGTGAGGACCTCAAACATAAAAGTGTTTCCTTCCCCCAAAAAATTATTCACCAATTAGTACAAAAGAAAACCTATCAAGGTCTATTAGTAGATATCTTACTTTGTAATAGAAATCTTCCAGTCCTTATGTGTATCATTATAAAATCCTATTTGTTTTCCAGACAATGTGAACAAGAAACATCATTCTATTTCTCTTAAATGCTTTTCTGCCAGAGGAATTAATGCTAAATGATTTTATAACCTGGGGTAGCATAAAGGAAAGAATATTTCATTTAGATACCTCTTTATGTAAATGACATCAAGATGAGAGTTTGGCTTGGGGGTTTTTTGTTTTTTAGGAGTTTTGTTTTTGTTTCCATTGTTTTGGTCTCAGGTTCATATGAAAACTGCAGAAGAGAAATGGGTTTCTTCTCAGCCCAAAATAGCACTTCACCTGCTTTGAAAGCTGCTGCCAGGTTTGTAGGCCCTTATATAACAAGAGGAGTCTATTGCAAAAAATCTCCATCAGGATTATATGGTCTTGTTCTTCCTGTAGCCTTCTGTTTTTTTTTTGTTGTTGTTGTTGTTTTGTTTTTGTTGTTGTTTTTTTTTTTTGCCAAAATTAAGATTTATCCTCCAAAATTAATGAATTCTTTTTCCCCTTTAAGATAAGGTTATGTTGTAACTGGGACACAAAATGAATCATGTTGAGACTTTTGTTCCCGTTCTTATCTACTATTATATACAGTTGCTTTTCTTCCTAGGAATTCTTTTTGAATCCATACCAGTGATGGTGAACCTTTTAGTGTTTTCAATGATACAAGCAGCCCACTGCAGCATGCATGCCTTAGGTTCACCACTACTGATCTATTCCATTAATAGAAATGACTCCTATTACACTTACAAAAAGCCCCCAAA
This sequence comes from Chinchilla lanigera, assembly GCF_000276665.1. Lineage (NCBI taxonomy): Eukaryota > Metazoa > Chordata > Mammalia > Rodentia > Chinchillidae > Chinchilla > Chinchilla lanigera. The sequence goes on from NW_004955491.1 coordinate 3,338,454, forward strand.
ACCTTATTTCATTTTTGCAGGGTCTTCCAGGGTCTGCCTGCACTTTTCTTTCTGGCCTCATCTAGCACTGCTCTTTTTTGCTTACAGGGATTCAGATCTAATTCCATCTGGTTCTATACCCACAGCTCTTAATCAGTAAATATCTTTGTAAGTCACTGGCCTCTCACACCCTGTGTATTATTTTGTTAGACTTCTGTGTTTGTACTTTCTAATATGTAAATAAGATTTTATCACCACTGTGTCACTTCATTTAACAAATTTCAGTAGAACATTTTTTTACAAATAAATATATTTCTGTGATGTACATGTTAATTTCTCAAGAATATTTTATCAGAAGCCTTTAAACCAAGTTAAAAATAAAAACCTCAGAAGTATATCTTTGCTTACATCCTTCTTAATTTTCTTGAAATGGGGTTCTGAAGTGCAATGGCTACATCACAGACAATGTACTTTGTCAAGTCTTTGAAGAATATTGCTAAACACATTGTCCTTCCACCCATCATACGCTACAGACTTCCTGCATCTTTTCCAGTGCTGGGTGACATTAGTTCATCTGTAGGCTTTACTGTGGGTGAAAAAATAACTCCAGTTGAATTTCCTTCAAATGTCCTAGAGGGTGCCTGTGGGTACCCAGGCCCACCTCACCCATTGATCTATGAGCTCAGGCTCTCAGTCCTTCTTTGACTTCTCACTGACAATACTGTGGTCCACTTCTAGGGATTCATTGATTAGCTTTGCCCACTCTTCCAACTATCATATTATGACCATATCAAGCTGGGACCTCCTTTCCCTGAGATTCCCTCACCATCACAAACTAAGCAAGTTCTCCACTGTAAGTCAAGTACCATGTATTTATTTATTTAAACACATATTCTCTCTTCACTGCAGTAAGTGGATGCCCAAGGTTTCTTCTTCCTCTATTATTTTCCAGAAATATGGGAATTTTGTTTCTTCCTGGATCCCATCTTTTCAAGATGGTATTATTGTTGCTTTGTTCTTTTGTCTCCATTTACTGGAGTTTCTGTTATTAACTGTGTTTGACTAATATGAAAATGGCAATGTGTAGAATGTATGGGATGGCATGCTACTCATTTTATAAAGATCTGAAACAATCTCACATAATCCTGGATTTTTTTTTCCTGGGTTCTTTGGTCCCTAAACTCTTCCTGCACCCTAAATGCATGGCAGGAGTGGTAGAGAGGAAACATGCTATCCTTGTCCTAATGCAAGGGTGTACAAATGGTCAGTAGGACCTCCTTTCCCTTGTAGATTGTGCTGTCAGAGTATACTGAGAATGAGACAATGTGAGCAGGTCTGGGGCAGACCTGCTCTGACCTTCTTGGAGACCAGAGCTCCCTGAACAACTGTTGTATTTGGCGGGGAGGACTGAGAATCAAACTCACAGCCTCATGCTTGCAAGGCAGGCACTCTACTGCTGAGCTATATCACTGGTCCTGAGCAACTACAGAAAAACCTGCTCTGCTGCAGCAGAATCATCAAGGGCTCCACTTTTCAAAGTATTCATCAGTGAAAAGTTCCTGTCCAGTGATGTTCTTCTGAGCAAAAGAAGTTATTGGCCAAAATAACTAGGCTGATTTCCTTTAGACCTCCTAATAAACAGAGTTTTCTGCAAGTAAGGAAATCATAAAGGAATTTTTTAAGGGGTGACAAGTACTCTGGCATCAAAGTTGATTCCTCAGCCATTAATTCGCTTTTGTGGCATGATCAAGACCCAAAAGGAAGGCCAGGCAAATCCAAATGAGATGCCCCTAAAATAAGTGGGATATCACGTATTTATGCTGAGCTGTAGGCTACACCTACTTGCAGGATGTTTGTAGAGACTTCACTTCTTCATTTAGTGTCAGTGGATATTGTGAAGAACCTATCAGAAAGAAGCTCTATTTTCCCCTAGCAGGGAAATGCCTATGGAATCCTGTGCCTCCTCTTTGTAGCAAATTCATTAGAAAATTATATAATAGTCTGAGGCAAATGCTGATTTGGACACTCAAGGGAGTGAAAAACATAAATCACCCTAAAATATCTGAATAAAATCTTGGAAGGGAAGAGATCCTTACATGATGGCAGATGAGGTAAGCTAAAATGATAGGTCAAATCTGACCACTACCACCCACTGTAGGAAACCACTGTATTATAGGGATGTATAGTTCTACCCACATTCCTGATAACCAAATGTCAAAAAGAATCTCTACAAATAATGTATTTATTCAACTATAAAGAGCCCATGAATACCATGTTAAGCTTCCTAAGTTCTGATTTGGTTAAGGATATGAAGATAGCTCAATAAAAAGTAAAGTGATAGGAAAAGACACCCATTATCATACGCTTGTGTAAACAAAGTTCTGGTCTTGCTTATAAATTCTAGCATTTTTTGAAGAAGGTGCACAGAATTCAGAAAGTATTGCTTGGAAAAATTTGGCCTGAATTCTCAGCAAACACTATGGTAGGACTTAGAGGATTCAATGACCTTTTGAGAAAGTAGTAAAATAATTCAGGAAGCTTTCCTTTTGTTTCTCTAGCTATTTCCCTGTTAAAATATAGATATCAGACATGTCACAGTTGCAGCTACTCTTCAGACTTCAAAACACCACTGTCCTGCTTTGAGGAAGCCATTCCAATCAGCTTTTGTATATTCACTGCAGATCCTGCCTTGATACAGGCACCACCATGGCTAAAAATTCACAAGACCATTCTTATTTGCCCTGAAGTTTGCTTTTATTTGATCCTTCACAATGTTGCTGCTCTCATATCAAAAAAGTCTCAAAGCTTTGATCTGGTTGCAGCTGGAATCAAGAGGACCCAAAGCCAAGTTTGATCCTGGATTCATAAAATCAAAAAAGTATTTTTGTGCCAGCCAGCCATTCTGGAATTGACCTTATGATAATGAACATCAGCCATCACAATAGCCAGCTCTATCTTTTCTCCCATCAGACACCTTGAAAACATAATAGGAAGAAAATGCCTATTCCAGGCTATTGCACATTTACAAATACCCAGCAGAATAATCAAACAAAGCAAGGGGGTTCTAAGCCTTTTAAAGCTCTCCCATTCTATAAATCCCACGTGAGGTATGATTTATACAGCCAAACCATTACTCTGCTACACTACTGCGGTTCTGTTGGGTTTGTCTTTTCTAAAAGAAAGAAGCAAAGTGGTGGGAGTACGTGAGTTAGTTGGAGGTAATTACTATGTAACATTATTATTCATGTTCCCAGCACTGCGCTATCCACTGCATACATTATCTTATTTAATCCCTACAACATCTTTGTTCTCATTTTTCATCCAAGTGAAAAATGCACCTCAGAGAAGGGCAGTAACTGCCCGTGGAGAGGGCAAATAAGCAGTTAGGAGTAAGTTGGACGGAATTTAAAGCTCAACCTCTTCCCACTCCAGCGTGCTGCCTCCTAGCTAGACAAGAAAAAAATAAAAATTAAAGAAACCCTCGTTATTCTCCTACCCTATCGAGAATCTCCTGTTCTCTCGTCCTCCCTCCTTCTACCATTTCCTTCACTTAGCTCCAGTTGAACCTAAATTAAATGTTTTGCTGCTGCTCATGGCGGCAGCCCTACGGTGGCACTAACCACAGCTCCAGAGGATAAGTGGGAAGAATGACCAACCCTGGAGAGAAGAACATTAAATTTTTAGATGCAGACCAACTGGAATGAGACTGCTGTTAACAGTGTGAGTTTAAATGAATCATAGACAAATCAGTCGAACTTTTCTGAAACTATGGGAAGCAAAAGCTACCTTTTTAATGACCGCTCAAAGTAAAAGACTTTTCAGTGCACGTAAAATGAGATCCTAATCAGTTGAGGCTATTAAAATTTTTAGGCTTTGTGAGATAAAAATAATAAACCATGTGCAAAAAATATGCCTCAACAGTATTAAATGTAGATGGTATATCATTAGCTTTGCTGGCCGTTTGGCAGAGGTATAATAAACAAGCAATATAATGTCGGTATGGCTATTTACTTTTCGTTTGAAGGAAATTTCAAATTAAAATTACATGAATGAGCAATTCATCCAGCTATCCTGAGTTCCTAAGTGCCAGTCCCCCTGTGTACAGACAATAAGGAAGAAGGGAATTTGGTGGAAAAATGAGGGCGGGACTTAAATGGAGGATTTTTTTGCTATTGTTGTTGGAAATATATCAGCAACATCTAAATGCCAAATAAAAGACTTTTCAGTTGCATCTCTCCTTAGAGAACATTTTTTTAGGTGTCGTTTTCTTTAGGAGAAAATTGCAGTTTAAGATTTACAAACCACTTAATTTGCAAACTGCTATTACGATGGTTTCTGCCTCTGAAAATATTTTAAACTGCAGGCAATGAAAAGATGTGGTATTAGAGTTTTGCCTTAAAAAGAAAGCTCTCATTGTATTGTAAAAAATGAGCAGTGTAACAATACGATATTATTTATGGTGGGTTATGAGTAGCATTTCAATATGCCTTGCTGAGATTTTTGAGTTATTAGAAAACAGAATCTTGGGAAAACATATTGTACATGGTTGTTTAAATGCCATAGAGTTCAAGTAATTGCCTTCATCTTGATAAGATTTAGAGAAATTTATGTTGGTAGTTGAAGCTTGTCTGTAAAATTCATTCCTTATCACAATATAAATTATGGGTTATCAGTTTTCCCCAAGTAAAGTAAGACTCCATTTTCCCCTGTAAGAGTCAAAATATTCTGATTAGTAGTTTAAAAATTCCATATAACATTTATTTTATTCTTTAAAGATTTTTCAAATTACAGTATATAAATATAAAATGTATGTGATCAGCTCTTTTCTTCCTTTCTTATCACTTGTTTATCTTAGATCTTCATCCTATAGGAATGCATTAATTTTTTAGGACTGCCACAATATAGTGTCACAAACTTCACCTTAAGAGAAATTTATTTTCTCGCAGTTCTAGAAGCCAAACGTTCAATATCAAGGTATTTGCAGGGGCAATCTTCCTCCTCCAGGTAGTAGCCTTTCTGGGTCTTCTGGTGGCCCCCCAAATTCTATCTTTGTAATGATGTTTCTTTGGTCTCTGCTTTCTTCTCTACAAGGCCTCTTCCTCTGTGTCTCAAATATCTTCTCTCCAATCGGGACACCAGTCATTGTATTTAGGATCCACCATGAGTCTAGGGTTTTTTATTTTGAGATCCTTAACTTAATAGTACCTACAAAGACTTAATTTTCAAAAACAGGTTCCATTCTCCGGTACTGGAATACATTAATCAAGGTTCTCCTGAGACACCAAAACATAGATTATTTTCACACCCTGTAAAGAAGGCAATGGTCCACGTCTACACACCTGAAAACACAAAGCGCTGAGGCCTGAGGGAGGAAACCATGGATGTTTGGGTTAAATACAAGTTAATTTACCGTTCCTTTCCTTTCCTGTTTTATTCAGTCCTTCCATGGAGTGAAGAGACCCACCTACTCTGATGACAGTGACCATCTTTATCCCGTTTACTGATTTCAAAACTATTATCTCCAGAAACTCTGCACCAGCATAACCAGAAATAAAGTTTTTCCACCTGCCTGGCCTTCCCTAAAACAGTCCACTTTTAACACAAAGCTTACCATCACACTTAGGGTTAGAACTCAGGGATAGCTTTTGGAGGGACACAAGTCAACCCAGGATGAGGGCTTGAAAACTGTCTTGGGAGTTGGGCAAAACTGCACAAGACACCATGTTCTTCCACTTGCACTGGGGAAGTATCAGCCATTAATTCCTCAGAGCAAACATGGGTCTCCCCCTTTATCAAATAATTATGTTTTGATAGCCATATCAGCTTCATTCAACCTGTTTGAGGTATGAATAATGTGTGCTGTTAGTCACTTTCCTCCACATTGGGACAAAACACCCAATACCCACAACTTAAAGAAGGAGAGATTTATTTGGTTCACTGTTTAGAAATTTCAATCCTTTCATGGTTAATGGAATCCTCAAAAGGCCTGGGCAGAGAAAAGCTGCTCTCCACATATTGAACAAGAAGCAGAAGGTAAAACAGGGAGAAGCCCAGGAAGGAGAGACTCTATTGCAGGCCACCCCTTCAGGGTCCTAGCTATTCTGACCAGGCCCCACCTCCCAACACCAAGCCAGCTGTGACACCACATAACCCAATCACCTTACAAACACATGGGGCTTTTGTAGGCATGTTCCATCTAAATTCAAATATGCGCCTCCCAAGGTAAGATGTGTGAAGTCTACTGCTATGCTAATAAATGGTGATTACTATTGTTATTGATGATATTATTTGTTTCTAGTTGATAATTCCATTGCCTTCTTTTTCCATAGAGTTCCTCCTTTCTTCCCATATGGAAGATGTTACAAAGGAGTAAGTTGTATACATCACGTCTGTATTGAAAAATCAGAAATATCATGATTATGTTAATTTTAAATGAAAGATGTTTCCTCATTACATTGTGATATGTATTAAATGGTGAAAATGCACATAAGGTCCTTAGCATTTGTGTCTCATCAGGAAGCCCAGGCTGGCCTTGAACTTATGATCCTCCTGCCTCAGCCTCTTCAGTTCTGGGATTATAGGTACATTCCTTTTTAAAAGTTGTCATCCTTTAAAGTATATAATACCATTACTAAGTGCACAGGTATAATTTTGAGTCTTTCCAAATAATTCATATGTATTCCAAAAATGGATACCCTCCTCAACCATAGTTTTCTCCAACCGTGGTCCCTTCTAACTTGCCCTAAATCCTATTATTTAGAGATATACCTTCTCAGATGCTCCACAAACTTTCTGTTACCCTTGTTGAAAATCAGATCTCTGACATTCCTTATTGCCTTGTAGGAGTCTTTCCCAATACCAAACTACATTTTCAGTTGGCTTTGAAATTGTTCTGAAATTGAATTTTCTCCATGTCTTGGTTACTTTTCTCTTTGCTGGGACAAAATATCTGATGCCCAAAATTTAGGAAGGAAAGGTTTATTTAGCTCACAGTTTGTGGAGGTTTCAGTCCATACTTGGCAGGTTACAAGGTAGAGTAGCACATGGCAGAGGGCTACAGCTCATGGCAGCAGAACACAGCAAAGCAACAAGCACAAAAGCCAGGAACGGCCACAAGCAGCCTCTTCCTCTCCCTTACGTATGCAAACTATCCACCCCAGGGCAGTGTAGCTCTCACACCCATAATCAATCAAACTCTAAAAGTCTGCCCCATGAACACATGAGGCTTTGGGCAGACACACAAACACAAACCATAACACTCCAGAAAATCCTTTTTCATGGATCTACTGCAATATTAGTTGTGCTAGAATTATTCTCCTAAGAACTACACTTTCTTCTTCCTTAATTGTCATTGTTTTGATAATGATTTCTTTTGTGGTATTAATACTGGGGTTTCTGAGTTGATTCTTTTCTGTATTAAAGTATGGCTTCTACTGACATTGGCATTGATAATATTATCTTAAGTGACATCAGATGAACGTTTCTGACTTGGAGATAAAGGTTCTGTCTCCTTCTTTGGGGCAGAGTCCAAAACCTGGCAAACTAGGAGAAAGGGGAACCATTTGCCTGCAAGCACTTTGGTTAAAATTATTCTCCCTTACTTTTCATATCCATATTGTAATTTGCATTTTAATTTTAATGCTTTTAGAACCATGAAAGCATATTTAGGTAAATGTGCTAATTAGATCTTTGTAAACAACCATATGTTATTTTGGTTTATGAAATTTAAAGAGCAATTAAAAACACATATATTTTACTACTTGTAGGTGAGGGTGGGGATGGATTCAATCTACAGAACTGAAGTGAATCTGAGCAAAAACTGAAATTAAAGATGTGCTTAAAGATCTTATGAAAAACAAGAAGTTTGAAACACCTTCAGAAAACCATAAGGCTAACCAATGCTACACATTGAAGCTTGCCATAATTAAATCGAAGTGTTTGAAAATTACATTTCAAACTGCTTTCAACTGGTGTACCTACCTTAGAGGAATTTTCAAAAGAAGTCTGTGGTGTGTCTGTTTTTAATGAGAGCTTGTCATTCCTTCTCTGGTGACTTATCCATTTTTATCAGTTTCACTGTGAAGAGCAGAGTGATGTATGAGTGTGGTAACTTGAGTTGACATCTTACAGTGTGATCCATTATCTGAAAGATTTAGGAGAAAAGCTCTCTGCAAAACATAATTAAGGAAACAAATGTTTTCAGAAATATAATAAAGATCATTTATGGTTTTGGTTCAGGAACATCCATTTCCATAATATCACACATGAAGGAAATGTTCTGCTAACCATCTAAGTAATGCTTGCATTTTGATTTTCCTTCGTTTTGGTCTCCCCACAGAGAAGCAACCTAATAATCAGAAAATGACCAAAAAAAGTCTAAAATTTTCCTAGAAGCTCCTTCCTAAAAGCTATAATCAAAAAACAAATTAAAGAAATAGATTAAATGTGCTCTCAGAAAAAGAAAGAAATTGCTCAAAAGAAGGAACAACTGGGATGAGGGAAAGGAGAAAAAGAAAGAACGAAGGGAAAAATATATATGTATGTATATGTATATAAACGGATAGCTGGGATAATTGTACTTCTGCTGTCTACTGGTTTATTGAAAGGAACAGTGAATGCTTAATTTTTCTGGCCAATTTGGAATGTTTATATCTGGTAATCTGAACAACTACTTAAAAGACAAAAATACGCAGTATAGCAACCACTGTTGAATTCCTATCATCTTGTTTAGTGAAGCTCTGTATCATTTCTAATTTTTTTTATTATTTTTATTCTCTTTAATTGTTCAATCAATCTTGCATTCTTTCATCTGGTAATCTGAGCAACTTCGTTGAAGATAACAAATGTAATGTAACAACCACTGTTAATTCCTATCATTTTGTTCTCAAAGCCTGTATCATTTTTATTGCTTTTGTTTTGTTTTGTTTTTGTCTATGGTGTTATTCTGTTATTGTTTTCTTTTTTCATTCTCTTTAAAATAAATTTTTTAAAAAACGTGCTGTCAGAGAAAATGGACAATGTTTTCCACATGTGGAGCCAGGTGGCCAATGCCTATTTTCTCCCTGATAATAAGTACACATCATTAGTATGTGGATTAGCCTTCTCTTGGATTTCTTTGGTTGGATTAGCCTTCTCTTTCCCTCTTCGGTTGGATCTAAGAAAATAATAATAAAATCTTTGAGTCCTAAGATCCCCCTCTTGGTCTGAAATCAGGGTTTCATTGCTTCAACATATGCTCTCTTATCTTTTTTTGGAACTGTGTTATTTATTCTAGGTTTACATTAGCTGCTTTCAGAAGTCTTTAGTTCCAAGGCCCAGATCATGATTTGTCAAAGCAGAACTTATTAGAAAAATCAGTACTGCAAATGAACCTGAGTTAAATGAAACAGGGTAAAAGATGAAAGAAAGCATGCTGTCTTGGGCTGTGCTGATGAAAATTGGTGAGCCTGGAATGTCCTGCTTTCCTTTAAAATTCCACTCATTACAGATCCTAAGTTTTATCCCTTCCACTCTGCTGGAAGCTGCAATCTGTAACCTGTGCCTTCACTCAGTTTTAGTATATGTGCTGCTGAAGTGAGCACTGTATCTTCACTCAAATCCCTGGTTCAGTTGCTTTACATGATTACCACCCAAATAGCAAGGGACAGTATGGAAATTGTTTCAGAACTACAAAGATAAGGAAAAGAAAGGGGCAAGGCAAGTCCACAGGAGCATGTGCTGCATTTCCATGAGGAAGTAGGGTGTGTGACGTGTGGAGAGAAGGCTCTGGTATCCCCCTGTGATTATTTTAAAGTGTAGGAGCTCCTTTGTACATCTGTGTTATTGCTATACTGTTCCTAAAGAGCTATCTTACTATAGTGTTTCCAAGACTATAACAGAGTGAATATCTTCTGTTTTCCTCAGTGCCCAGTACTTTGCTTATTTGTTTGTTTTTGCAACACTGGGAATGGAATCCAGGACCTCACATATTCGAGAGAAGTGCTCACCACTAAGCTATTTCTCCAGTCCAGTGATGATAGTTTTAATCAAGCAAGTCAGGACACATAGGAAGAGTATTTAAAATATTCTGCCACCAATATGCATGGGCACTTGTCTACACAATTAGAACAGACACTGGCTGAAGTGCTCATCGAACATCTGGGAGTCTCCAGCTCTTTTTGAGATGTGGAGATGGTGAGAGAGGACCCAGATCAACTGACACAGTGCATATTGGGAGTTGATTCAAGGGACTTAAACAGTTATACTATTTGACTAGTTGACTATTAACCAGTTATACAGAAGAACTGCAGTGCTATAACTACTATCGTGTACTGGCTAAAGATCATTAGGTTGAGTAGAACCCACACCCTTAATCTTAGTGCCCTTGATCCTAAAGTTACACCATGAATCAATCCTATTGTCTACCTCTGAAAGAGGCTCACCTATGACTGCATAAAGTTCCACCCCTGGCCCCCCAAAGACTCATGCATATCCCCTTATGCAAAAAGCATTTAGTCCATCTCCAAAGTCTTAACAGTTTCAGCATTTCTGAAAACTCCAAGTCCCAAGTCTCCTCTGAGATTTAAGGCAAACTCATAACTGAAAGCCCCTATATAAATGAAAAGAAATTTAGACATTTCCAAAGTTCAATTGTGCGAGATAGGCACTTTCATTCCAAAAGTTACAAAGAGGGGTATAGCATGGAATGGAAACAAAGCAAAACTAAAATCCAGCAAGGCAAATAATCCCACAGTTCCACTTCCAGCATCCCTGGCAATCTATGGCAAGTTGTAAACTCTAAAGGGCTTTTGGTGGCTCCACTTCTACAGCACTGCCCCTCATTGTAGCTCCCATTGCTTCTCTCTTGGACCGGGTCTGCTCCCTCCTTACAGTTTTTCTCAGAAGGTCCACATTCCTGGCTTCAAATTTCTGAGGTCTCCATTGTACCTTCAGCTTTGCATGCTCAGTTTTATACACTGTCCTGTCGGGGCCACATTGCCTGGCCTCCCACATCTTCTCCTGACATCTGGGTGGAAACCTCCCTGACCCCACAATTCTTTCATTCTACGTGTGCGTAAAAACAGCACCACATGTATGACAATAAGGTCTCCTGACAGCTGGAGCAGTACCTAGGATTCCTTCTCTCTTATCTGTAGGGGCTGACTGCCTATGAACCAAATCTTGAAGAACAACATCCTTTGGCCACCATCATTCTGAAACATAGTGCTGTGGGGCTCTCTTCTCAGAGCAAAGTCTTTTACTTTTGCAATTTTGAGACTACCAACAACGGTGTCTTGCTGCTTTTTATGATGCCCTTAGACCAGATTTTCTACTCTCCTTTTCCTTTTCAGCAATCAAGATCTCCTCTGCTTTATCTTTGCAGTCCACAATTTTACTGGGGTTTACTTTCTGGACAAACAAATTTAAAACATTTTAAATCATTCCACTGAGCCCTTTGCTCTTGATTGTCAACATAAATCTGGCTAAAAGTGCCCAACAGTAGCCATGCCACCACCTCAACAATAGAATCTCTTGAAATTTCTTTTGCAAGATTAATTACTGTGGCACCCTTAATCTCAACCTCAGGCAAAGTCTCTGGACACAACCAAAGGCAGTCAAACTTTCTTCCAAGGCATAACACACATTGCCTCGAGTCCAACAGCCAGTGGAGTCCTTCTCCCCAGCAGAAACCTCCTGAGCTTGGTCTGTACTGGATGCATGCCTATCATGTCTATCAGCATTGCGGTCTTCTGAGCTGGAACCTCAGGTGTTCCAGCTCTACATTTTCAGTCAATATGTTCAAACCTTTACTAACTTTTCCCATTCCCACAAGCCAGCTCCAAAGACTCCTAAACCACATAGTCAGGTACAGTCAGCAACAACCCACTTCTCTGGTACCAAGTTCTGTCTTAGTTACTTTTCTTGTTGCTGAGACAAAATACCTGACACCAAAAGTTAAAGGAGGAAAAGTTTATTTAGCTCACAATTTGTGGAGGTTTCAGTCCATAATAGACTAGCTCCAAGGGAGAGTGGCTTGGCAGACAGGGCATCACAGAGGAGAAACTGTTCATGGAGGGAAGAAGGTAGCAAAGCAACAACGGACAACCACAGCTGTATCCGTTATATCTTATCCAGGCTACTTAGGGCAGATAGCACTTACATCCTTAATCCTAGAGTCCTTGTCCTAGCATTGCACCATGGATCAATTCCAGGTTCACACACTGTAGATCCAGCCACCACTGAAAAAGCCCCACATATGACTGCACAGGACCTTGAGTGGACATCTAAACACAAGCCGTGACAGATGGCCGTTGGTGAACTTTTTTCAGTCCTCTTTTCCTCCTGCATTTCTCCATCTCTATTCATCAAGGTATTGTTTCCACAGATGACTGAGAGCATGTGATACTTGTATTTCTCTGTCTGGCTTGCATTGCTTCACATAATGACTGGCAGTTTCCTCTGTTTTGCAAATGGTGGGAATTTATTCTTTTCTTATGCCTGAACAATATTTAATTACATAGCACATCTATATCCCACTTTTTTTCTTTCATCCACTGTTGGACATCTAAAATGATTTCATATTTTAGCTATTATGAGTAGGGCTGCAATAAGCATATGAATGCAAGTATCTTTTCGGTGTAATAATGTCATCTCCTCTAAATACACATCCAGTGGTGGAATTCTTAGATCACATGGTAGTTCTATTTTTACACTTCTAAGGAATCTGCCTATTGTTTTCCCTAACTTATGTGCAAATTTACATTCCCACCAATGCTGAGACACTTTTTCTTGCATCTGCTTTCTAGATTCTAGACAATAGATTTGGGATGAAGCTGTGGTATTGGAAGAGATCCTTTGAAACAGAAAAGTAGGAAGTGCTCATATAGAGAAACATAACATTTTAAAAGTTCTAGAAAGCAAAAATTATAAACTATAAAATTTTAAATGTAATGTAGGTGAGAGTATGAATGGAGAAAGGCACAGATTTGGAATGAAAGCTTGTCTTCTAGTCATTTCTTTAATACATAAACTGCTAAAAAACATATCAAAGCAATGTAATAGAGGATTACTGTGATGAATTTCATGAGATTAAGCTACAGTTAATTTCCTTATGTACTTAAGATTAATAAACTGCCAATTAGAATATGCAAATAAGGATTTCTGAAGCCTAAAAAAATATGTCCTAGCACCTTCCCCATATATCTCATTCATTATTTTGTGATATAATTGGGAAATAACAGATTGATGAGCCAATCTAATTATGTGAAATTTACATGTGCATGGTATTTTATAATGAAGGGTATGAAATAGTGGTAAAGTAGGAGAGAGTATTTATAACATTCATTATAGTTATTGCAAAATTTAACTAAGTTGGAAAGTACTTTGTGCCATACAAACTATAAGCCACAGGAGTACTCTTACTGCACATCTGCTGCATAATTGTAGTGTAAGACTGAGCCCACCAGCAATTACACCAATTATTGGGACACTTCCATCTCCTTCTCCCACACATCAAACCCAAGCACATATTTCTGAAATCTTGCTGAACATCCAGAGACAGAGATGACAACTAATGTCCTTGCTATGCAAAATAGCGAAATGTACAGCAATCATATTTCTTACAACTTTACTTCTACATTTTATAGACAGAGATGCCCATCTCATGACAAACACCACATAAAACCATATTGGAATTATTTTTGTGGCCTAGTTATTTTTGAGCTTTTTTCTTATTAGAGTGAGTACTCTCATGGAGGTTGAGGACAAAAAGCAGCTTTACAACTTCACAGTTAAAAAACTTCTCTAGGGTTCACACACACACAAACACATGCACACACCTACTCTGAAGGAATTAGAAGGTACACTAATGATCATAACACTGCGATATATTATTTACCAACTTTCCAAATTAATAAGAATTAGAACCCTATTGAAAATTAATTCAACTGAATGGCCAGAATTTCAAAATCATTTTGGACTTCTTTATCATTTAATATGTAGGATTTATTGATGTATTCAAACAACCTAAATTGGCTTTATTTACTTTCCTACTACTCTATATTTGTCCACCATTCCAAAGAAGAGAAAATGTGATCAATTTAATCCTATTTGAAATAGGTAAAAATATGAAGGTTGGAGACATGCAGATTTGATTTATAATCAGGTGAGAAAAGGTAAACCACAGCTTGGCAATATACAGTTCTGTACTGTTTATAAATGTATATTAACAAGGTATATAAATAAAACTCAACTAATAAAAACCAAAGAAAGTTGGTTGTACAGGCCCATTTATCATCCAATAAAGATATAATATCATCAAGCCTAATATATTGGCCTACTTTTATCCCATTTTCCTTACTCTAATCAATATTTTACTAAATTTATTTTTCTTTCTCTATGTATACAACCTTGCCCATTTTGTATCCTTTTCCAATTTTCTCAGGGCAGTGCAAACAAAGAAATTTAAAAACTTGCAAAATGTAGAAGATGCTGACTAATAAATCAGATATGTGTGCACTAATTTTACAAAGGAAGAAACCCAAACTTGTATAGACTTGTTCAAACTTTTTTGAATATTCTGTTTGCACAACAGACATGTAGAATCCAATATTATTCATTTCTCACTGTAGACAAAAGTGAAAATGTAGCTTCTATCTGTTTATTTTTTTCATAATTGTCCAAATCCATAGTATATGATTGACACTCAATTAATGTTAAGGAATGACTATAGCCATTCTCTCCTACCCATGGGAAACACATTTCAAGATCCACAATGAATGCCCAAACCCTCTGATAATACCAAAACTTCTATATACCATTTTTCCATATACATAGAGTTACAGTCAAAAGCTATGATGTTTAAATAAAAATTTATTATAGTAAAAGACATATTGTCATTAATTCCCCTCAAAATAATCCCCCTGCATTGTACACACATCCCATTGTTCTTGCCACTTTCTGAAGCAGTTCTGGAAGTTCTCTTTTGTTAGTGTATTTATGAGTTGTCATGAAAAACATGAATACCACCACAAGTGCCATCCAGTGGAGAGGCAGCCTCATACAAACATCACACTGTGCCCTCGTCCACCTTATTCACTGGATCTGGCACCATACAACTTCTGGCTCTTCCCCAAAGTTAAAACGACCACAGAAGGTAAACATCCTGAATCAGATCAGGACATCTAGGCAGCCACAAAAGCGCAATTAAGGATACTTAGGAGAGAGGACTTCTAGGACTGCTTCAGAAAGTACCCAATGATGGGATAAATGCATTCAAAGTGAGTCAAAGTGTTTTGAGGGGAATTAATGGCATGTTTCTTTTTAATGTAATGAATTTTTTCAAAATGTAAATATTCACTATTTTTATCATAGCATATTTGTAACTATGGTAAGATTTAATTTATAAATTAGACATGGTAAAAATTGATAATAATTCAGAATAAAATTAAATAACTATAATAATATATACTGTACCATAGTAAACTTGTTAGCACCGCTATTCTTGTACTTTGAGACCATTGGTAAGTAAAATGAGGGTTACTTAAACACAAGCACTCTGGTACTGTGACAGTGGAATTTAAACCAAGATGACTGCCAAATAATGCTCTAGCTGGTAGTGTACACGGCGTAGATACATTGGACATAACTCATACCTCAGGTGGGACAGACCAGGATGACACAAGATTTCATCATGCTACTTAAAATAGCTTTCAGTTGAAAACTTATAAATTATTTCCCCAAAGTTAAACATTTTTAGGCCACCAACAACATTTTAAAAGTAAATCAGCCCCAAGTTTTAAAGATGTGTATTAATTAAAATCACACTTTTTTCACCCTTTGATGGTTTTTCTAGCACTGGGTGATAAAAAAGAGATCACAAAGATTTGAAATCCCAGAGAAAAATTTAAAACCATTTTTATTCAGTCTGTTGCATTATTCTTTTATTCTAACTGTGAGAAAAGTAGTAATGTGATCATCCTACTTTAACAACCATCACTTTAGAGAGAACATGACAGATACAATTTTTCAACAAATTGGCTGTTTTCTGAAATACTAACCAAGTTTGCCATTTTAGAATAAAATGTTACAAGAGTTGCTGTCAACTCCTAATGTGCCCTTCTCAGCACGTGTGTCGTGTGGTGAGGCTCCTTTCTGTTCACTTATGGATTGCCAGGTTGGCTTATCTCCATGTATTTTAAACATGTTAGAAGCTAATTTCCTCTCTTAAAATTATTTTAACTTTCATCAAAATACTATCCAGTGTAAATATTACTTTATATCTTAACCTTCAAATCCCTATAAAAATCCATCAGCCATAACTAGTGGTTTCAAATTATGAACAATTAGTTGAAGAATTAGAGAGAAAGAAGCACAAAATTTCCCACTTTATACACGACTTAAGTATAAACCAAAGGTATCCAAATTTTGCAGAAGACACTGATCTTGTCAGTTATTGGTGGTCTCCAAGAATACCCCAGCATGGTCCCTACGCTGCTCACACCAGAACCATCCTAAAACCAAACAAACTAAAACAAAGAAAAACAAAGCAAAACATCCAGAAAAGAAGAAACAGAAAGAACAGTGAGATAAGGAGGGAGAAAGGAAGAAAGGGAGGAAGTGAAGAAGAAAAAGAGGGAGAAAGGGAGGGAGGGGGAAATTTAATGAGTGGAATTACTAATGACATCCTTTCAGAGAGAAACTAGCAGCATTGGTACTATTGTTGTTGTCATTATTATTTTTCCTTCCAGATTATGTAGCCACAGGATAGAAAGCTATGGTTCTAAAGTCTCTTTCTTATTTCTGGACCTCAGCCCAGTGAGGGGCAGGACATATCTGTTTGAAACTATAAACAAGAGATTAAAGAAGTTTGCTTTAAATAAAATCCCTCAGGCAAATTTGATTCAATAGAAATTCTTTAGTATGTATGAACATATTCACCTGTTCATTTTTGGGCTTCAGGCATCCTCAAGTATCTGCCTACTTATTAAGGTACAGTAATGATAGTGGGCCATCTGTTTTCTAAAATTATGCCATTGATTACTTTAGCAAGTTCTGATAGAATTTAGTGTCCCTAAGACATCACATGTTCCCAAATTACTCTAAATTATCACATATATTCAGGAAAAGTACAGTGTTAACTGTAGCATACATGATTCTAAGTTTTAAGAAATTCATAATGCAAAAATTATATATAAAATAAGTCTACTTAATTATTTTATCATTTGTGATGACAACATTGAATGAAAGTTATCATCCTTTGTTTTCAAGAAGGGAAAAAATGTAGTGAACTATAAAGGGGAGCTAATAGAAGTTTTAGGTCAATTTATCACTAAACATTTCAACTGACACCAGGTTAATTCATCTTCTTTACTTTTTTTTTTCTTTTTTTAGCCATCAAGGATGCTGAGCTTTGTGAATAAATAGGTTATTTCCTTCCCATGTAGCTTTTAAAAACCGAACCAGAACTATCAACTGAATGGAGGACATTTTTGAAATGTGATTTAGTTTATATTCTTGACATATAAGGATCTGAAATATCATTTCTTCACATCTTATTTCACATGTCATTGTCATTTCAAAAATCTGTTTCCTCCGCAGAAAACCACAGTGTTTAAAACCATAAAAGCAAACGCAGCAGTAAAGAAATTTTCCCCTGGGTATGTTTACTATAAGCTTTGGAACCAAACTGTTTGAATACCAAAAATTAGCATTTCTGAACTTGAGTGCAAAGACTTTTAGGTTTCTGTTTTTGTTTTCTTTTTTTTTTGTACTGCCTGCCTCAAGGAGACTGGTTTGAGGAACACCCCTAATATTCTAATACTTTGCTCAAAACTTGTTTTTATACTGCCTGATAATGACACTTGCCACATTTTTATAGTTGGAACTAATTACAAGGCAAACAGAATAAACTTGACTTCCTTCACAAATATAATTAAAAATTAGAGAATTAGAAGTGTGTGCTCCTTCTGTGATTTTCTAAGTACTTAATATTAATTAAAGTATTACTCATATCTAAATGGTGGTTACATCCTTTTCTCATTCATTCAACAATTAGTGTTTTACATGTGTATTCTGTGCTAGACATGTTCTTGGCACATTAGAAAAACTAGTGAACAAAATACATTAAAAACTACTGCCTGCTGAAGCTTATTTGCATAGGAAGCAAAAAACAGACACAAAGGCATACATACATGCATCCATTATAGCATGACAGACTATAATATTGTTATAGGAAAAAATAAAGCCAGGGAGAGGAATAGTGACTACAGGGTTAGACTTGGAAGGTTAAAACTTGAACAAAAATGGGAAAGAGATGAGAATACAAAATTTAAACTACTGGCTTCAGAGCTTAAACTACCACATACCAAGGCCCTAATGTTGGGGCACCGCTAGGGAAAAGCCATGTACTAAAAGCCCAAGGAACCAAAAGAAGAAGCTGAGCAACCAGGAAAGGTGGGAAAGACTTATTTGTCTGATGTACCATTAAAAGGCTTGAAGTGACAGAGAATACCACTGGTGCATTTAAGTGCTTGTGTAAAAAAAAAAATACGTGTAAGTTCCCAGAAGCTACTATACACAGACAAAGGAAGAGGTATCAGTTAGGAGACTCTGGAGTATTCCAGGAAGAGATGATGGCTTCCGGACCTGAATGATAGTGTACAAGTGGAGAGAATTGGGCAGGTTCTGGATATACTCTGAAATCTGAACCAATTGGCTGTGTGTATGGTTTAGCAATAAAGTATGTGAGAAATGATGAGCTGACTATAACGTCAAGGTGTTGAGCTTGAACAATAAGAGCTGCCATTTAGTAAGATGTAAAAGACTATGTAGAAAAAGATGCTTAGAGGGATCATCAGGCATTAGTTTTAGAGATGGTAAATTTGACACTTAAAATAAATATCCAAGTGAGAAATTTGAGTAGACACTTGCATACTGAAGTGTAGCTTTCAGAGAAGAGCTCAAAGTCTAGCTTTCAGAGAAGAGGTCTAGACTAATGATATTTATTGATGTGTCTGCAGAGTAGAACTGGTATTTGGACCTGTGAATCCAAAATCACCAACTAAGTAATACAGATAGAGAAAGGGAAGTGTTCGAAGATGAGCCCTGACATACTGAAGACTTAGTACAATCTATGTAGATAAGACAAAACATAAAAGAAGACGAGAAAGAAAACCCGGGTGAATGGGAGGGAGACCAGGACAGCTCAAATTTTACTGGAAAGAGGACTGATATTTCCGTTGGAATTATGCAATGAAATTGTGGGTGTAATGGATTCATAAAATACCAGCACAGGAATTGGAGCAGTGCAGACTTTTTCATCAGAAAAGCAAGAAAAAAGGATGAAAATTTTTAAAATTGTAATTTTTAAAGTTGGGGGAAATAACATTACTTTGCTGGAATAAATCAGTAGAGAGAAAACTAAATGATGATGTATGAGAAAGAAGAATGTCTAGAGGTTTGACGTTGACTGTGCAAGAAATTATGGGATGTAATGCACAAAAGAATGCATTGCCTCATATAAAGGCAGGGATCAGTGATCCAATGCAATAGGCGGGGTCAATGGACTCATTCACAGATGACTTAACAGATAGACTGTGATGAAAACTTTGGAATAGCTCTTCTGATTCTTCTATTTTCTTGGTAAAATAAGGAGATGAAACTGGAAATTGTAGATGCTTCAGAAAGAAAAGCTATGTGACAGTCCAGAGAGGGAGAGGGGAGAATGGCTGGACCCAACAAACATAACAAGATGTGAGATGGCAGCAAAGATGCGCATGAGCTTGACGGACTTGGTGATCATTCTTCAAATTGTTGTTTTGTCAAGAAGCATAACTGACAGAGACAGAGGAATAATTTAACCACTGTACAGGAATTCTCCAACTGCTTACCACTCAGGAAGACAGGAGCAATGGAGTTGCTCAAATATACAGGAATATGATGATTAATTATGTAAGAGGAAAGAAGGGACTGAAGAATAACAGAGGGATCCCAAAGGTGGTCAGACCTGTGTGTGGTAAGCTCTAAGGCTGGTACGGCAGTTGTAGAAAAGCAAACTCTCATCTTAGAAGGAAACATGTGAATGCAAATGTTGTGATGCAACATAGCATTTTCCATTCTCCACTGACAAGGATTCTCACCTGTCTGTTCAATGCCTTATTTGAAGCAAGGCGTTTTGACATTGAGAAATCTTAGTAATTATAAATGCTCTGCATGTAGTCCATGCTGATAGGATTCCAAGCTTCAGTGAAGGAAGACCTGCGCTAAACTGTAATGGGAAACAGCTACATAACATCCACCCACCCTGCAAACAACTTCTTCTATCTCTCTCTGCCTTTTAATATTTCCTTTTTGATATGGCATTTAAAACTCTCCTTGCTATTCGACCCTTGGAAATTCCCAGGAAGGCTGCTTTTAACAGCAGATGTTGCTGGATATAGAAAAAAGAGGGGGCTGGCTGAAGAGACACCAATAATTAAAGAACACAAAGTCTATAACCCAAAAGGGAGATTTAATTTTAGAAAGCAAAACTAAGGGGGAAAAATTAAAACCTTTAAAATCATAAATGCCCAGCAGAGTCTGTTTTTGAAAGGAAGAACTCACACTAGCTTCACATGTTCCTCTCTGTGTATCTCCCCCACATTGAAGCCTCACAGCTCCCACAGTCACCCCTCTTCTGAGTGTGACAGCCCAAATCCCAGTGTAGCCTATCAGTTCACAGACCATAGCTGATCATTTTTGTGTGCTTCTTAGAGTCTGTTTGCCTGGCAGCAGCTTCTCTTTTAATGTTATTTTTCCCCTACAGATGGAATGGAAAAAAGGAGGATAAAAATGTTCCTCTAGGAGTGTGAGGGCAGAGATATTATGAGCCTAACGTGAGTCTTAGGACAGTGAAGGAGAGCACAGGAGCTTCGGTGGTTGTCCCACACTTCGAGACTAGGGTAAATTAAACAGGGCAGAAACCTCCCAAGCATTTTTTGAATGGCTCTAGGTTCTGGAGTTGATTTGCCTAATTGTTTGCTGTACAGAAACGCCTGCACTCTGTTAACCAAATAACTCCCAAATCGTATAAATATCTCAGTATTTGGATGCCTTCATGATTTTCCTAAACCACAAAGTATCAAGGAGCCAATCAAAATGCAGTTTGAAGTGTTGTAATGAACAGGTACTCCCCTTACTTAAATTTTCCAACACAAGCTCTATAATTCCAGCTTTCTGAATCTTATTCAAGCTTTCTGGGGAAGACAGAGCTTGAATCAAATATAATGCTCTTCCTTAAGTGTTACAGCATACTCATATTTTATTCTTTGAAAGCAGAGTATTCACAATGGCTTTGATCTCTCTGGAATATATTTTAAAGGGAAGCATCCTATTGTTCTTTCTGTCTCTTATGTTTTCTCTTTACATACTTGTCTGCCTTCTTTCTACCCCCTCTGTAGCGATCTAGTTTAGTCTGTGTGTGTCATTGTATCATGATAGACAGTGATCAAAACATTTACCAAAGGAGACTCTCTACTGAATGTCTTATTGTGTACTGTGGGCAACCACAAAAGAAATTTAAAAACACAGCTTAGGTTCTGAAGGTGTGAAAATCTCAAGGGAGATGATACGGCATAGATAAAGGACAATAACAGTGGGAATTCTGGGTTCATAAAATGCCCTTGATTAACGGTGGGTGAGACTATGGCAGAAAGTAAATTTCCTAGAGGGGTCAGGACTTGGATAAGGGAATAGTCACAGAGAGAGTGAAAACAGAATCTCAAATTAGAGGAAAAGACAGAAGGAGGAAAGCTGGTCCCAGCTATGATAATCTGCCCTTTCTTTACTTCAGCAATATTTTTCTTTTGAAACCAAAAGAAACACTCAGGCAGAATGACTCAAGATGTGTCACTTACTTGCACTTTTTAGATTGTGTTTCTTTAACAAAGTAAGGGTGGGAGCCAGTAAATGCTGAACTTGTCCCCAGATTCCTTCTCCAGGCTTCCTTCCTGCCCTCTTCCGCACTTTCTCCTGAGGGTACTCCTGAAGACTCCAACTTCGTGACTTTTCCATAACTTACAGTACGAATTCTAGATCCTTCGTATGGTCTGTGATCTTTACCGTGGTGGGGGATGTTTCACCAACCTTATCATTCTCTGCTGGCTTTTCTCTTTCTCCAAAATGACTTCCTTCCTTATCTGCCAGGCAAATACCTCCTATTTCAAAATTCAACTAAGATGCCATCTCTTCATGAAGTCTTCTTTTAGGTAAAATACGCTAATCTTGTTGCTGCCTCTTTACAACTAAAAGGGCTCCTTTCATTTTATTTTCTAGTGTACATAGCTTATACATAAGTAGCCTCAACTCAAAATAGCTCAAATGTCCACCAACAAGTGAATGAATGAACACATTAGGACATATCCATTCAATGGAATACCACTCAACCATATAAAGGAGCAAATCTTTTTGCAAAGGCAAAAGAATAAAAGAATATTTTAAAAGAATGAACCTCAAAAACATGTTATGTGAAAGACACCAAAAGAAGCCTCCTGTGTGAGGCCATGCACCTGAAATTCAGGAGCATGGAAACTCTTCCGTGGTGAACTGTGTTTGTTGCTGTTAAAAAATATCTGAGGTTAGGTAATGTATAAAGAAAAGATCTCCCCATTCTGGAGATCCAAGGATCATGGTACTAAAAGCTACTTGGCTTCCAGTAAAGAACTCCAGCTGTGTCTACTGATGGTAGAAAAACAGATTAAGAAAAACAAAACGAGAGGTGAATGTGTGCAAAGAACTGGGTGTGCCAGAGAAACACAGAGGATGCTGATATACACAGAGTACATTAACAATGTACTCTCATGGTGGTGAATCCAGTCTTGAGAGACTAAAGAAAAATCTAATCCAGTCTTGAAAGAGCTAACCCAGTGTCTAGAGAAAGACATCAATATTTTCCTGAGGGTGATACCACCACGTATAATCACTTCCCACTCGGCCTTACCTCTTAAAGATCTACCACCTTGTGCTGGGGATTTAGCTCAACAACACAGCACCTGCCTGGCAAGCGCAAGGTAGTGAGTTTGATTCCTGGTACTGGAAAAACACACACAAAAAAGATCTACCACCTCTCAATACTCTTCAATGAATCACTGGGGACAAGGCAGAGCCAAGTTATAGTCCCTGCTGACAGACAGCTGACTACTTCTGAGACCGCTGGATCTCTTGGAAGAGTACATTCAGTTCCATAAGAAATTTTCAAACTGTCTTCTGAAGTAGCTCTACCATTCCTCATTCCTCCCCACAGTGAATGAGAGTCCAGTGTTCCACCCATGTTGCTGGTAGCATTTCAGTGTTACCGGCTGTCTTAGTTGGTTCTTCATTGCTGGGACAAAATACCCAACACCTACAACTTAAAGGAAGAGAGACCCATTTAAGCCCACAGGTTTTAGAGATTTCAGTCCATTATCAACCACTTGCAAGGCAGACGGCCTGATGCAGGGGCCTCCTGTGGAAGAAAACAGTTACATCGGGCTGGGGATATAGCTCAGTGGCACAAGCACCTGCCTGGCAAGTGCAAGGTCGTGAGTTCGATCCCCGGTACT
>NW_004955491.1:3362087-3372514 GCF_000276665.1 Chinchilla lanigera
ACAGGTCTGTCCAGTGTCAGCCTCTTCTGACCAGGCTCCATCTCCTACCATCACACTGAGCACTAGCACCCAGTGATCCAGCCACTGTTCCAAAGCCCCACCCGTGAGTAGAGGAGGCTCTTGGGGAAATCTAGATATAAGCCATATCTTTGGTGTTACAGACATGAGCCATTCTGATAGTAATAGGTGTACAGTAATATCTGATTTTTATTTTAATTTTCATTTCCTATATGGTGTATAATGTGAAGGAATCATCTTATCACATGCTTATTTTGCATAATATGTCTTTTTTGCTGAGGAGACTATTGAGCTCTTTGGCTCATTTTTTTAACCTGTCTTCATATTGTTTTAAGATTATTTTTGTATGTTTTGGATAGCCCTCTTTCATCAGACACATCCTTTGCAAATATCTTCTCCAAGTCTTTTATTTGTCCTTTTATGCTCTTGATGTTTTTCATGGTCTGACCCATCAATTTCTTCTTTCATGAAATGTCTTATAGGATGTATCTCAGATTCACTGCAAGGACACAGGTCATCTATATTTTCTTTTTCTTTTCTTTTTAGGCATTTTATAGTTTTGCATTTTATGTTTATATCTGTGATATGTTTTACATTCATTTTTGGAAAAGGTGCAAGTTCGTGTCTAGATGTATGTGTGCATGCATGTATTGCATGTATAGTATGTATGTATGTATTGCATGTAAATGTCCAGTTTCTCCAAAACCAGTTATTGAAAAATCTGCCTTTTCTTCATTATAATATCATTGCTTCTTTGTCAAATGTCAGTTGACTGTGTTTTTTTTATGTAGTCTTTCTGGGGTTCTCTATTCTTACCAAAGAAAACATAGAAAGCAAATATGTGTAGGAGCGGTGCTAACAGCACACCATTATAATTAGTGTAGCTTTGTAGTAGGTTTGGAACTTGGGTAGTGTCAGTCTTCCAACTCTGATATTCTCTTTCAATATTGTGAGGGCTATGCTGAGTCTTTTGCCACTCCATGTAAACTGTAGAGTTAACTCATCAATATCCAGGTAATAGCTTACTGGATTTTTATTGGGATTGCATTAAATCTATGGAGAACTGGGGATAATGAGCATTATGACAACATTGAGTCTCCTATCCAAGAATGCAAATCTCTATTTCTTTAGCTTTTCTTTGGTTTCTGTCATCAGAGTTTGAAAGTTGCCCTCCGCAAGGCCTGAAAAAAATTTTGTGAGATTTATTCCTAGGAATGTCATTTTGAGGAATTCTGATATAAATGGATTGTGTTTTAATTTTAAATATCACTTACTCATTCTTGTCACATAGGAAATGACTGACTTTGAAATATATATAATTTTGTCTTTTGCACCCTTACTAGAATTGCTTATTAGTTCGAGGAGGTTTTATTGATTATTTCGTATTTTCTACATAGGCTATCATGTCACGTACAAACAAAATTACTTTTTATTTCTTCCTTCCCAATCTTCACACCTTTTGTTTTTCTTGTTATATTAGCCAGATCTTCCTGTATGATATTGAAAATCACTAGTAAGAGGCGATATCTTTGCCTTGTTCATATCTTAGAGAAAAGGCTTCAAGTTTCTTAATTTTAGTATGAAGCTAGCAGTAAATTTTCTTGTGTATATTACTTACCAAGTGAAGGAAGTTCCCTTCTATTGCTATTTTACTGAGTGACTTTTACTTTTTAATCATGAATGCTTGTTGGATTTTGTGAAATACTTTGTCTGTAACCCTTATTGTGATCATTTTTTTCCTCTTAGCCTATTGATGTGATTTTTTTGTATTACTTAACTTTTGATTGTTTAAGCAGCCTTGCATACCTAGAATAAATCCCACTTGCTTGTACTGTATAACTCTTTTTATGGAGTTAATGTAATAATATTTTTTGAGAATTTTTGCAACTATTTAAAGAAGAGCTCTTCATCTGTTGTTTTCTATTCTTTTAATATCTTTATCTAGCTTTGGTATTAGTGTAACACTAGCCACAGAGTGAATTATGAAATATTCCCTCTTCTACATTAAGAAACAGATTCTAGAGAAATGATGATAATTTCTTCTCTGAATTCTTAGTAGAAGTCACCAGGAAACTGATCTGAGCTGTTTCTTTGTGCTTTGGAAGATTATTATTTATTCATTCAATTTCTTTAATAGATTTAAAACTACTCAGATTATTTACTTTCTCTTATTTGAGTTTTGGCAGGTGCATTTTTCAAGGAAATGATTCATTTCACTTTGGCCACCAAATTTTGGAGTTATAGAGTTTCTTTCTATCTTTCTTTCTTTCTTTCTTTCTTTCTTTCTTTCTTTCTTTCTTTTTCTTTCTTTTTCCTGTCCTTTTCTTTCTTTCTTTTGATGCTGTGCATTGAACCCAGACTTTTCTCAATGAGCTACACCTCCAGCCATTTTTTATTTTTTAATGCTGGTACCAAGTCTTGCTCATGCTGAGTTGCCCTGGTTGGGGTTGAATTCAAAATACTCTTACCTCAGCTTCTCAGAGTACTGTGATTACAGGTGTGTGGCACCATGCCTGGCTAGCTGTCTTTTTAATGTCTGTAATAATGACTTATTTTCATTTCTGATATTAATAATTGAGACCCTCACTTTCTTCCCCTTAGTCATATTAGCTAGAGTCTTAAACATTTATTGCTCTTTTCAGGGAACCAGCTTTGGTTTTATTGATTGCCTTTATCTACTATATTTGTTCTCATTTTTTATTTGTGACCCTTGTTCTTTATTTCTGCTTTTGTCTTACATGTTCCTTTTTTTGTCATTTTGATTAAGCGTTTTATTTTTAAAATTTTTTTAAATTTTTATTATGATTATTAATTCTTGGTTTTTGTTTTTGATTTCCTTGTGGTTTTTTTTGAGGCAGGCTGACTTTAAACGTGCTTATGTAGCCCAGGCTGGCCAGCAACTCATGACAATCCTCCTACCTCAGCCTCCCATGTGCTGGGATTACAGGCGTGCACCCCCATGCCCGGCTGACTGAGAATTGTATATAATTTCATTTTCTCTATTTTCTTAGCATGCCAACTATGTGTTCTTTTACATTTTTAGTGGTTGCCCTAGCACTTGCAAAATACATTTGGAAATAATCCAAACCCACCTTTAAAAAGCGCTACAGCATTTCATGTGTGTTGCAGTACCTCATAATAACAAAATACTACTAGTCCCTTCCCCTGTCCTTTGTATCACTGAGGTCAGATACAGCTTGCCATATCTACAAGTTGATGTCTGCATTAATGACTGAGAATTGCCCCAAATTAATGTGCAGCCTTAGAAGTTTCATCCTCATGCTCAGTGAAACACGGTCAAAGGCATTCTTCATTTCTGTTACAATGATTTTGATCCCTAGAATCTCTTATTATTTCTTAGAATCTCTCTTTTTACACTGTCCATCCGTTTCCGCATATTTCCTATCATTCCATTAAAGCCCTTAAAAATTCTTTGTCTAATAATACAGCACCTATATCACTTGCTGCTGATGCCTCTTTAGTCCCCTTAAACTGTGTTTTCTACTTTTTATTGTACCTTGTAATTTTTTTCTTTTTGGCAGAGGTGTCATACTGGGTACAAGGAACTGCAGTAAATAGGCCTTTAATAATGTAGTAGCGAGGTCAGGGCAGAGGAACAGGATTCTGTCCTCCTATTATTAAGTCTTCCTGAGCCTGCCCCTAGGGATTGCCTTCACAAAATCTTCCTCTCAGGTGGGGCTAGAGGGTCTGAGGTTGTGTATTTCCCTTTCCCCAGGGAAGTGAGACTTTGAAGCAAGAAGATGAGGCTTTAGTATAATAATTTCTCCTGTGAGCAGGTCTTATTAAAAATAGAATGTTCTCATGTATTTTAAATTTGTTAACTTTTTTCTCTCCCTGCTGGACACAAGAGGGTATTTTTTTTTTTTTTCTTTTTTGTTCCTACCTTCTTTGTGTGGACCAATGTGGAATTTCCAGGGGGAAAATTCTCCAAAGTCTGAACAACCTGGTTACTGAGATTTCTACACTTTCTCTCTTTCAGGCTTCTCCACACTGTCTCACGCCGTTCATCAGTTCATTTAGGGTCTCCTACCCTGGCAGCAGTTCCTAAGGTTTCTAGTCATGGATTCTATTCTAACAAGTCCTGATTCTTTGTACCCACTTGGTTTTTACCCTGTGATTTGCCCTGAAAAGGCACATCTCCGATGGATTTTTTTTTATTTTAAAGAGAGAGAAAAAAAATTAAAAATGATACAGAATTTAAAAACAAGTTAATAGGAAATTAACCATGGTTATTATACTGCATATTGTTGTCTTCAGAGTAGTTGCTCAGATTACCAGACACAGGCAAGCAAAATTGATCCAACAATATAAGCACTAAACTCTTGATGGTTTTTTTTTTTCTATCAAAACAAATTCACATTTATCTTAAAATACTTTTCAAACAACAGGATAGATAACTTGGGGACTTATTTGAACTACTCCCTACTTCTTATTTATCTAAACTTCTATTTTGCTACATCTATAGTTTCTCATAAACGATGCGATATTTAAACTTGTGTGTCTGACTTCTTTCATCGTGGAATACTACCCTGACATAAAGTAAGATAAACTTGAGCCATTCATAGGCAAATGGATGCCACTTGAGAAGATAATGTTTGCTGCTGGATTAAAAAGAGTTCTCCCAATATTTCCTCATTAGGACAGAGTGAACACTTCTAAGTTCCCTACATGGCAGACTACAAGTCAGAAATATATAGTTTAACATTTAATAATGGCCTTTGCTATCAATCATCCAGAAACTACCCTTTAACAGTCATCTCTTGTGACCCAATTTGGGGGTGGAGGAGGGAAAAGACTCCAGCATGTTGTCATCTGCATATCTTACATAGCATACTTGCATATCTACTATTGATTCACTTTCTTTAAAATAGTATCTGTTATTAGCTTTCTGTTAAAGACCAAGAGATTCACATATGTACGTGCTTTGCTTTTTGTTTTTTTGTTTTTTTTTTTTTTTGATGCTTGTCATTATCCCTAAGCTTCAAATCAACTTGTCATTTAAGTCCCTATAAAAACCGAAGGTAAGTCACACATGCACATTATTGCCTATCATCTGATGTCTCAGCCAGTATAATTAAAGCAAAGAAATAAAGAGGAGAGAAGAAACCACAAAGAGCAAAATTGTCATCAACAACAAGCTTATCAAGTGATGGAGGGGGAAAGAGCTTTTCAAGCAGGAAACAGAATCCAGACATTATAAACAAAAGACGGTTTAAATCCCCTCACTATATTAAAAAGTGGTTTTTGTTTAAATCCCCTCATATCAAAACAGTGAATGTTGCTAAGCATGGCAGCACACACCTGTATACCAGAACTCTGGGAAGCTGAGGCAAAAAGAAGGCAAGTTCAAGCCCACCCTCGGCAACTTAGTGAGTTGGTGAGCCTTTGTCTCAAAATAAAAACAATACAAGTACAAAAGGGCTGGGAAGTAGCTCTTTGGGGTTCTGAGTTCATCCCCAGCAACACACACACACACACACACACACACACACACACACCACATACACACAGAGGCAGCACAGACATATAAAGAAGATGGTGATATCAGTAAGAAGATAATGGTAAAATCTACCACGGATTAAAAGAACTGGGAAACTCTACCTGGAAGTAATGGTGACTTATTAGCATTTAGTAAAGTACAATGTACAGCCACTACTATACATCTCCAGGAGGACCACTCACCTTGAGATTCACAGCAAGAGAGAATGACTATAACTATATTATCTTAGTAGTAGTCAGCTTTCTCACTGCTGAGACACAATACTTGACATCTACCATCCAAAGAGGAGAGGTTTACCTTGTTTCCAGGGCTTCAGGAGGTTCAGTCTATTTCTGGCTCCAAGGAAGAAACATGGCAGAAAGGTGTGGTGGAGGAAAGTGCCTTAGTTCATGGCACATGGGCGCAAAACTGGTGAGCAATGCCAACCAACAACGGGCCAAGGACCAGACAGAGACCTCAGAGCCACACCTCCACGACCCACCCAGACATACCCATAAGTGTGCTCCACCAATGCCCGGGCAGAAGATCCCTGGCCAATCGAGTTGGCACACCACCTAACTGCCACAGTAATGGTACCAGGCTGCTACCCTCGGGGTCACAACTCCTGCACTTTACTCCATTGAATTCTTAGAGGACAAGTTATAAAAGCCATAAGTCATATGTCGTATGTCTAAAAGATGATGGAATCAAGTCATAGGATTCACGCAAAACTGAAGAAAAGGCAGAAGGAAGAAATGAAAGCAGAAGTAACACGATTGAAACTTGGGGATTTACTGGTGTTTCAGGAGGAGACAGCATTGCTTACCCAACACCCTACTGAAGCAGCCCCCGCCCCAGATTGGAGGGCTGACATGAGAATCTGGGATGAATGGCAAGTGTTTCCCTTGCAAGAAATTGCCTGGAACAGGAGCGGTCACGGAACCCTTTAGTATCCGTGAGTGTGGCAACTTGTAACTCCCTCGCACCATGTGACCCACGGGGTTTCTTTTGATAGTGGATGGTGCTGCTGAGTGACTCCCTGTCCTGGACTAATTCCGGTGGTGCCCCTACTTCTGCTGTGAAGCCAGAAACTTGGTGGATGGATGGCATAGTTCAGCTCACTCCTCTGGAAATCCTCATGTGGGAAATCAGTTCATTTCTTAAAATGCCTCCACACTGCTGGGAGGCTCTTCCTGGAGCCAGCTGGTCCTCCTCCGTTACACAGGGCACTTACTCCTCAGAGATGCGTCTAGCTGGTGAGGTCTCTGTACACGCCAGGCCCTTTTCATTTAAGCTTAGACATTTTGGATGTTGGGCCACTGCCACTGAATATTTTTCTTTCCTTGCTTTCATGTAAAATGGACCTAGTGTAAAGGGAAAGCAGAGAAAATATACTCTTTGGTTGCGGGTTTCTGGCTGAAGGAATCAGTCAGTCTGCTTAGTTAATGATTACTGTAGCAGGTCCACTTGCCTTCCTATAACATGACTTCATTATGGGGCTTGTAAGTGTTGTGGAACTGTGGGAATATGACACAGAAAAGGCCATAAAAGTAAGTCATCAGCTGGAATTCCCCGGTGACTTGCTCATGGATACAGTTTATTAAATTACATATCTGATGGGGGCTGGGGGTATAGCTCAGTGGCATAAGCGCCTGCCTGGCAAGTGCAAGATCCTGAGTTCAATCCCCGGTACCGCCAAAAAAAAAAAAAGAAAAAGAAAGAAATTACATATTCAAGAAGGATACACTATGAAAATCCAGTGGAAACTTCATCCTGTAGGTTTTCTTAATTTCCATTAATCCATACTGCATTTGAAGATTTAATATTATTAGAAATACTTTTTATCAGAATCAGACATTATGTACTAATCCTACCTTTTAATAATGCACATAGAGAAACTACATTAGCAGAAGTTATAAGTTCTCCAACTAGACAGAGTTGGTGTACTCAGTTTAACACAAAACTCATCTCAGAAAACTTCTTGCTAGCCACGGAGGCCCAATATGTCTTAAACTGTAATACCTGCCATCATTTTGCCCCAAACTAAAATACTCAGAGCTGACCAATTAGGGTGCACTTCCAGTGCCCTGTGGGAAGATTGCTGGCAGGGATGCAGCACCTTTGGGTCAGACCCAGCTCTCTAAGTACCTGTGGGCACCCAAGCTTGTTCCTGCATTCTTCTCTACTCTCTTTCTCACTGGGAGGAAAGGATTTCAAGAAGAGCTTTGGTTCTTAACAAAGTGGCCATTGGGTCACTTTGGGACATTTCCCCCCCAAAAGATGCATGTCCATACATCCTTGATTTTGTCCAAACCCATTCTAATTTAATGACCTTGGGGTGGTTCATTTACAATTACATCCTGAAGTGAGGATATCCCTCATCTGCTCCAGTTCTACGAGCCATGATTCTGAATTCCCCCCAGCTCTAGTTGAAGCATTTGTGCCAATAATAAAAGCATTCATGGTACTGTAGCAAGTGTTTATATCCAGTTCTAAAAATGAAAGATGTGAAACTTCCTGATAAGGGATGATTAGTCCTTCTCAATCTACAAAGACAACAATCCAATTTCTTAACTAAATATGTTGAAGTGTAATGTAAGACATGGTCTAACATATATTTCATTATTTGAATATAGACAATCTCTATTTCAGCTTCTCCCTGTAGGCTGAATAGGGGTTTTGTAACTACTGCCTGTTATGGTAATCCTCCTCTAGGCCTACCTCAGAAAGCCAACAGGAAAAGCAATAGGAGCACACCTTTAATTGTTATTTATGTCTACTGTCAGGACCAGCTTCACAAACTTGGGACCTGGACAATGACACAAAGCCCCAAGCTTAGAAAGTCCCAAGTTTGTTGTAATGTTCTGTCATTGTCTTGACATTCTTAGTAATATTTAAACAGAATCTATACATTTTCATTGTGTACTGTATTCCATAAATTATGTAGCCAGTTGCACTTGAAGCTATAAAACCCAGCACTCTATAGCACTAATTACTTCTTTTCCTTTCACCAATCCTCTTTATAAAAATAGTTCTGCAACAGCAAGCAGAAACACTGAAATGACACATCATAGTGACCATGCTATGTATACCAGTGACCAGCCATTTCTAAGAGACAGAAGCACCTGGAACTGGAACAGAAACTATTACCTGGGCAACTAACAAACTGAAGTATACTGGCTACAGGGGGCATTTCCTACTACAGTTCCCCTTTCTTTTAGCTTCCCCAGAAAATCTTTTCTGGGTGTTTTATATGTGATCTTTTGAGACAAAACCTGACTAGCAGCAGTAACATTAGGGTTATCAGTGTTCTTAGGATGGGTACTAGCCAAGATCCCCAAGATTATAATGGATGTCATAAATAAACTACTGAGGTCAGCTTCAAAGGCTTTTTCAAAGAGGATAAACAAGTTTTTGAACCTCTGGGAGGTTGAGTCCAGGTCAGTTGACTTTTGAGCCCAGAACTGGGATTTTTGTGAAGAGGGGGTGGTTGATAGAAGACAACCAAAGGCAGAAAAAGGTTTTCTGTAGGTCCAAGCAGGTGTACCAGCAAGCTGTGGGTAGCAGAGGACTGAGGCAATGTATATGGAAGGCAATTGTGGTGACAATGGCAGCTCAGAGACCTTGAACTGGCTTTACAGGCAGGAGAGGAATACTATTCGATGCAGGTGAGGGTTATCTTGGGACAGAGCTCAATCACCAAAGGAGCATGATTGATAGCAAGCCCCTGGGGTGAGTCCTCTGCCCATACTCCTGGAAATGAGTCTCTCAAATTTTCAGGGTTATGATTATCAGACATTTCAGGCTGATGTAGGCACCATTCTTCCTCCCAGGTTACAGAGTCAATATCAAACCCAGGACAGTGGACCCAAGTGTAAGAGAAGCTGGTCATGTCCTGCGAGAAGTATACAGCACTCAACCATGTACAGGAATTCATGTGATTCTCACAGGACCTTCTTTGGCAGAATTTATTGCAGTGAGAGCTCCAGTGGGTAACTTCAGTAACTTTAGACATGTTTATTAGCTTTTTTCTCCCTTTTTGAGGCCTGCCAGGAGAGCAGTGCAGTACTGATCTAAGTCTTTATGACCCTGTGTCACATTACAGTCCCAGTTTGGACCACATGGGGGAGGACTGTGTTCACTCAAGTGTCAGGATCAAGTGGCAGGGACTTTAGACTTTAACCAGGCTTGGGCCCCATTTAAATGCAGTGATGTTCTGTAGTACTAAACGGAGTCAGAAGGAGTTGCTGACAGTCATCCCATGTTGGCAGGTGGGTCTGGAAGATGGATGTGAGGAGATCGGTCATCACCTGGGGCTTCTCCAAATAGCACAGGTTGTGATGTTTCTGATTTAAGGGCTGGTAATACACCATGGATGGCTGATTGGGTGCATTTCCCTGAACTCTAGGATAAACATGAAGTGGCAGCTGAAGGTGAGGTGGAGCCTTAGCAGGGCAGAACAGAGGTGGTGAAGCTGTAGAATCTGACAGAGCAGGAGGCTGTGGTGCAGGAGACAGAGCCGGCAGTGGTGGTATAGGCAGGTCAGATTTGGGGTTCTTAGGCAGAACAGGGTAAAGCTTTCCTGGCTTGGGCTGAATCTGAGAGCCTCTCAGATGTCCTCATGGGTCTGTTTTAACTACTAGGATGGCTTTCTTGTTGTGCAGGATGTGGAGCCAAGGTGGAAGAGTGCTTAACCCCTTATGGCAACTGAGTCCAAGTGAGCTGGCCTTTTGTCTCAGGATTTTCCCAATTGCATTGTTGATGGCACAGAGATCTTGCCCAAGGTGACTACCCATCTCTCAGGCTGATGTGTGGCTGGATGCCTGTTTATGCTTCCTGTGACATCTCAGAGCGATGGGGGTCACAGTGAGGCAGCATGGCTCATGGCCAGTCCTCAAAGTGAGTCTTT
>NW_004955491.1:3372749-3473711 GCF_000276665.1 Chinchilla lanigera
TCCCAGTTGCTCCAGTGATGGTAACTTTTTGACAGAGGGAACTTTTGAAAGCAGAGAACCTCTCTCATTGTCTACCAGGAAAGTCAGAGTTTTGCCCCCAATTTTTATAATGTCTGTGAGCTTTTGGAGACCCAGTTTGAAAGAGCTTGGTCTGCCCTATCTATTCAGGCATGACAGGGACAATTCAATTATCAGAGCTGACAGTCCAATTTTTTCTTAGTCAAAATGTGGAACTCAGAAGGAATTGTTGACAGTCATCTCTGGTAGGCATTAGATGACACCATCTGACCATGATAGGCCTGTGTCCTGGGGGGAGGTGGGGCCTCTGTGGTTGAACACAGGCAATGGCTAGCTGGAATCCTTTCAATTGGTTGAAGTAGGAGACAAGTTAGAAATGTGAGTGAAGCTATAGGTGCTGGCAGAAACTGTGGTGGCCAACAAAAGTGCCAAGGTGGAATTCTCAGGAAGAATGGGCCTCTTTTCCTCTTGTTTTTGTTTTTGTTTTTTTGAGATGCAGGGAGCAGTTTGGTTTCATTTTTAACTCCATACAAGCCCTTTTTCCTGAAGTCAGGGACTATGAGTTTTGACTAATTAATTACCATTTCCACCTCTCTATATGTGTGTTGTGTACCCTTGAATGATGGCATACCTGACCATTCAGATGCCTGCCTGGCCATGCTCCTCACAGAAACTTATGAGAGAATTAGCTAAGGGGAACGTGAGGCATCCATTATGCCATATGTCAATTGCCACAGAACCACAGGTGAGGGTCCTCCAGCCTCCGCAACCAGTGCTTCCCAGTCTTGGTGCACAGACAGAGCAGCCTATTGCTTACATTATCTGTTCCACATGCTCACAGATTGCATCCTCCTCCCTTTGGGGTCTGATATGAGCCACTCAAGCAGGGATCCAGGAATCCTCCTCCAGACCTCTGAGGAGACTAGAGAAATCATAAGGGTACACCTTCTCATCAGGGACTGGAGAGGTCCTTGCTCTGTCCATGAGGGCCATGACCAGCGACCAAAGAGGTCAGCACAGCCAGTCTGCTTAGCTGACACACTACATGCAACAACAAGAAGAGACACTAACACAACACCCAGAATTTGGAGACAAATTTATCTACATGGAGAGGCACTGATCAGAATCATTCCCAAAATAACAGACCTTGATCTCTGGGGGTCTAGAGCCTATATGAGAGAAAGCAAGCAGGAAGTACAGAGGCAGAATGGCTTATCAGTTGGGGATTGGTTTATACAATGTGCAACATAGTGACCAGCTGTAGGTCACCAGCCATTTCTAAGACACAAGAGCAACCAGAACTGGAACAGAAACTAACAAACTGAAGTATAGCGGCTGGCAGGGGCATTTTCTGCTGCAGTTCAGTCAATGGCATGACATGGTCCCTTCCTTGGCTGCCACTCTGATACATAGCAACATTGCCCACTTTGTCAGTGCTGATGACAGGTCCTTTCTGGTCAGCACATCTTAGTCCCAGAAAGTGGCTCTCCTCATCATGTACACACCCCAACCTTATTTCAGCTTTCTTCCCCCATGGAGATGACAGGGCTTGCTTTCCTAATGCCCAGATCACTGTAATTACAGCAGCTCAAAAGGAGATGACAAAAGCAAGGAATTGCCACGTAGTCCTTATATTTTGGTCTCTCTAACAGAGGAGGATTGAAGAGTGATTACTTCCTTGTTATGAAGGTCTAGCAGGAAATGTGGGAAAGTGGAAAGCCTCCAGAATTTCATTTCTTCTTCAGGCTTTTAATAATCAACTATGTATAGGGCCCTGGGCATTTGTTGAAAGGCAATTTTAGATAAGTTAGTAAATTGCCTTTCAGGGGCATAGATCTATAAAACACAAATGATTAGATTTATAGCTTACATATTTGCAGACTAGGAATATGAAAATATTTTTCTTTCCTTTTTGAAAAAACTTCAAAGTAGTTAATAAATGATTCTCTCTCACTTTTGAACTGGATCAAATGAGATCCATGCTAATTCAACATAGTTTATTTATAACATGGTGTATAATGGCATCCTACAAAATTTAAATTTGGGGGACCTAATATTTAACTAAAGTTGTTTATATGCTGTTTAAAAAAAATCAAACTAAAAGGATAATACTGCAGGCTTTTTTTTTTTTGAATGCTAAATACATCTTATGATATTCTATACGCTCCCTATAAGTTTAGTTCTGAGCTTCTTAGCAGCCAGTGCAGGGGGAAAAAATTCATCAGCTGTGTGGTACATAACTGTAGCTGAAAGACAAGCAGATCCCTTGTGTAGATTACTCACAGTTATTCTTGATACACAGAGAGATTTTCCCCAGGGCATCTCATAAAAAAGGTATTGCACCATAAGTCTTCATGGACATGCACTGCTCAGATCTTTCTTAAAGAAAGGATTCGCTGGCCAGTCATGAGAAACATAGTCAGCTGATGCCTCCAGCTGTTAGTTCCTTCAGGGTCTGTCTCAGCTTTCAAGTCAAGGTCACACTCTTCTCCAGGTGGTCCCCACACAGAGACTAAGCAGAGTGATGGAGCAGGGCACAGCCATCTCCACACTCTGCAGGACTCCTTCAGGTAGTGTTTGCTCTAGAGCCCACTTTGCAGCTGGCAGAGGTTTTGTCAGGTCAGCACCGGTTCTATCAGCTCCCCAGGCCCGATCTCATATGTTGCACTTGTCTTTAAGTGGTGTGAATCCCGATGCAGTCCTAACTCCATCTCAGCATCTGTTATGCGAGAACACAACCTGTGCAGCATCCTTATAAGAAATGAAAAATGCAAATAAATAAATTTCACAAAACTCCTTTTTCTGAAGAAGCTGATATATAAAATCTGAGAAGGTTTCATGGAAATGATAGAAGGAAGGCAGCAACATGGGAACGAAACATGGGACCCAGAGCTCACCTGGATGAATGCCACAAGGAAGGACACCCCGTCTACCCCTGTCTTAGTTACTTTTCTCTACTTGCTGAGACAAAATACCTGATGCCCAAAATTAAGGAAGGAAAGGTTTACTTAGCTCACAGATTGTGGGGGTTTCAGTCTGTTCTTGGCTGGCTCCAAGGCAGGGTGGCACATGGCAGAGGGCAGCGTTCATGGTGGCAGAAGACAGCAATAGCAGCAAGAGCACAAGGCGGGGGGCAGCAGAGACCTAGGCTCTTTCCCTCCTTTATACTGTATGCAAGCTACCCGCCCCAGGGTGGGTGTAACACTCACACTCATAATCCCAGCATTGGACCATGAATCAATCAAAAACTCTAAAAGCTCACCCCATGACTACATGAGGCTTTGCGGGGACATTGAGACACAAACCATAACACCCTGGGAAGTCTTCAGTTAGTCCTGCTCTCCTGGGCTGGGCATTTGACGCATACTGGAAAGCTGTGAGGTCAAGTTAGGGTACCTAGAAAAGAGGTGATGTCCAGAGACAAATCCCCCAGGTACTTAGAACTCTCTCTCTACTCAAAGTCCTATTTTCACCTCAAACTGACCGTGCTTGTGGATGAGTTATTCATACTTAGCACCTGAAGTATTCTTTTCTCTTTTTTTGTTTCATTATCTTTAAAAACTATCAGTAAAAGTCCCCCAAAGTAATTTAAAAGCAAAAGTTCACTCCTTGTATTTTTCTTTAGTCCTTCTGGCCCAGCAAATCACTAATTTCTGCTTGCTTTCTTGGAACTCTCTTATGTGTCTCTTCTCATTCTGTGCCCAACTGAGCCTTCCGTTTACCCAAGACAAGGGCAGAAATGGACGAGCTGTAAACCACCTTTTCCTCCCTTACCTCCTGCATGAAACTTAACCAGCTGGCACCCTATATAACATGTACTACAGGCAAATTTTAAATGCCTGTAGTGTGTGTGAAGCTATTACATGTTGGTCTCCCCGTAAATTACATTTACAAATTTCTTGGCATCATAATGTTAATGGCCCGTGGATCCCCTGTGAGTATGTGCACTGACCACCAAACTCTCCCCTTGGCTGGCATTTAGAACGGGCTATAGGCCCTTAACTTAGCCCATGTCTCCTATCCTAATTTATCATCTGCTTGCCGTCTTACCACTTTGGAAACCAAACCCCATAAATTATTTACTCCAGCTACCGGCAACTATAATATTGGTGCTAATGTCTGTGCTATTTTTTCTTTCTAGAATCCTTTTGCTTGCCCTCTACTGAAAGAGAATTTTTACAACCCTTCCAGGCTCAACTAAACCATCACTTCTTGTTCTCCAACTCCCTAGTTTGACTCTTTTCCTCTCATGGAGTCCTTACAAATGTTTTCACTTTCTCTTCTTTGAGTTACCATGGCCAACCTGGGTCTGAAACAACGTGCAAGTTTTAAATCCTGTGCCTTTTTGAGTAGCATGAAGAAATGTCTCACCAATCACTCTGTCCCACCCAGGACGTGCATAATCCTCTTTGTCCAGTGTGTCCCTGGCAGCTGAGAAAGGAGACACGAGAGAGAAACCACATTCAAAATAATCTTTACCACTCTATATTATTATAGTTATTTCTTACTGCTAATTATTCTCCTACTATGCATCACTCTTACATTAAAGTTTATCATAGACATGTACAGCAAAAACAATAGTACATAGAGGCTTCAGTTCTGTCTATGATTTCTGGCATCCACAGGGGGCAGAGTCTTAGAAAACATCCCTGTCAGATAAAGGCAAATATTGTATTTCCAGGGCATCATAGTCACATTATTATCATAGCATGCATCATCAAGTCTCTCCATTTTGCTCCTTGGAGAGAAATAATCCTCTAGTATCTCAATTCACATAGCTGTGGGTACTCGAAAGTGTTGAATGAACATGGTCAGTTTTCCATTTTGACATCTTCACGGTCCATGTCCTTTATCCCAGGTCGCTGTTAGAAACTGGCCTTAAGCATGCTAAAGAAG
The DNA here is from genome assembly GCF_000276665.1 of Chinchilla lanigera. Classification (NCBI taxonomy): domain Eukaryota; kingdom Metazoa; phylum Chordata; class Mammalia; order Rodentia; family Chinchillidae; genus Chinchilla; species Chinchilla lanigera. The sequence goes on from NW_004955491.1 coordinate 3,377,664, forward strand.
TAGGTTTAATTGTGGTCATGCTCAGGCTTCTTCCTCGGGGGTTCCATTTCAGAGATGGAAATTAATTTGACTCTCCTCTGGAGTGATGTTCAGATTAATGTGATGCCATTTGCAAAGGCCTCTAGGCCTCTCTGATGAAGGGCATTTGATATTAGCCTCATTGTTACTTACATCTGGTGTAGGGTTTATCTATTTGCTACTCAGCAAGACATTTGACATTTTCTTAATGCGTCACATTCCAGGATTCATTAAGGGATTTCTGGAAAGTGCAGGGCTACACCTCCTTCACCAACAGTGCGCCCTGACTGTTAATCTTGACATCTTTGCTTTGAATAGTTAGGGAGCATTTAAATGATAACATACAATTAAAGCTTCTTAGTCTCTGTAAGGACTCTGAGTTGATTTTACAGTGATTGGTAATGAATAGAATCTCTAGTGTCTTATACAGAATTTGAAAAGAAGCACAAATTCTTGAACTTTAGCCAAATACCTACCATATCCTGCAAAATAAAGATGATGAACCAAAAACCATAAAACAGCCAGTTGAGACATGGAAGACAGGCAGTCATCAGTGTAAGGATCTTAAATGGTACAGCCTGTGTCCAAGGGAGACAGGGATGCCCTTTCTTCAGGGACTTTATACAAAGGCCAAAACGTACTTGAACTCTGGAGCAGACAGAAACTGTTCCGTAGGATTTCCAAGTGTTCAGTGAGCATGAGATCAGGAATGACTTGAGCTTGTGGCAATCCAGACAGCTGCATCCCCACAGGCCTCAAAGAAAACAACCCCATCAGAGCAACCATCTCTCCATGTGATGTTTCATGCCCAGGGGCTACAGAAAGAAAGTGCTAGAGGCAGCTGGGCATTCCTTTCGCTAAACATCCAAAGGCTCCATTTCAACAGTGGATATCTATTATTAAGACAATCAGCTAAGATGTCAGTTCACACACTGCAAGTGATCCACGTTCTGCAACACTAGCTGCGTGCTGACTTCCTTTTGCTGCTGTGAGATCATCCCTTCTTTCCTTTTGTACGGGCGCACTAGGTCCAGAATAATCATCAGAAAATACTGCTTTTTATTACTCCCCATTCAAGCCCTTGCTGTAGTTGTGTAAGGAAAAGACTTTAGTCCTTCCCCAGGTAATATGTGAAACTTAGGAGATCTGAAAGTGGGCTCTATCTGCCGCATCAATTCACTTTCTAATTCCTCTGCACACAAACTCTACCCTTCCAGGTCAATGGCTGTTGGGTCTTGTTTCTTTCTCCTGCAGTGGGACTTGAGCCCAGAGCATTAGTACTGAGCCACATCTGTAGCTCTCGCCACCTTTTTAATTTTTGTTATTTGAGCCAAGATCATGCTAAATGGTCCAGGCTGGGTTCACACTTGCAATCCTTCTGCTTCAGTCCCTCAGGGTGCTGAGATGGCTTAGTTCAACATCTTTTGTTCACTTTGCTATGGGCAAAATGCCCTTGTCAGGTTTCTCCGCCCAACCAGGTCCTACCCACTTTTTCATGTTTGACAGTAAAACCCAATCTTTCCCATCACTGCATTAGTCAGTGATCCCCAACAATGAACGCCTATCCCAAAACCCCATAGTTCAACCACAAATTAAGATTAGCACAGGTGACTTTTAGCTGTGTGTTAGTCTTATTTCCTGTGTTATGCCTAGAGGCACACAATGGCAAGATGATTAAATTTTAGGACACATTTTTTAATTGAAATTTGCATACAATAAAATTCACCCTTTTTGGTGTCCATTTCTGTGATTTTTGGGAAATGCATTCCGTTGTGAGCCACAGTCAAGGTATAGAACAGTTCCATCACTCCAGATATTTCCCTTGTGAACATTTGTAGCCAGCCCCCTCCCACTTGAAACCACTAATGAATGAACCTATTTTCTGTGCCTGTAGTTTTGTGTCTATGGAACCACATAGTGAGTAGGCTTTTGCTTATAGATTCTTTTACTTAGCGTAGATAGGTGTTTGTGATCAGCCATACACCGTATGTTAGTACCACACTGTGTGTTAGTACTTCAGAGTAGTAATGCATTGCACAGACATACTAGGGTGTATGTTTATCCATTTACCAATTGGAAGATATTTGGGTAATTTCCAATGTGGGGCAATAAAGTTGCTATAAACATGCTCATACAGCTTTTTTTAACATAATTTTTAGTTTCATGTGGGTCAACTCTAGGAATAAGCTTGCTGGCTTGCCTGGTTAATGAATGTTTAACTACATGACAAACTACTTTCTAAGTGCCTATGGAATTTGTTGTTTATGTCAGCAATGAATGAGAGATCCAGTCACTCTAAAGGGTGTGTAATGATATCACATTACAGTAATAATTAGCATTTTTCTAATGGCTAATGACATTGAGTGTCTTTTCATGTGCTCATTTATGTTCTAGACTTTTACTTTATTTAATCTTGTTTCTGATTATTTCATGGAACTAGCCAAATACTAGGAATGCATTAGATGTTTAGTGAGTATTGGTTGGGAATTTCTAACTTGCAGAACACTGGTATCATTCCTTTTCTGTGCCCCCTGCTCCTTCTTATTAGCTACTAGCATTTACTGAACACCATTCTGTGCCAGGCTTAATACAGAGAGCTTTGCTGATGGTACTTAACACTCATGCCTGCCCTGTGAATGTGGTGGGTATTTTCCCTGTTGCATAATGAAAAGGGTCAAACCATAGTTTTCAATATTTAAATCTATCTTTTCTCCCAGGAGCTTTTGTGTATTTGCATGTTCAGATTCCAGAACGTTTTTGGGTTTTGTTTGGCTTTGTTGTTGCTAATGATTAGGAAAGAGGTAAATTAAAATAATCCACAATAGGCTGAAATGATCTGCATAAAAAAGACATTATCCAAAGTTTGTAGCTGGGGTGGGTTGGCAAAGAAAGGGACCAGTCCTAGGAAGAGGCAATGGGGAGGGTGGTTGTGGAACTGAAAGGAAAGAGGGAGACAGAGGGAGAGTGGTTTGTGCTTTCATTTTCTGGGATTTGGGCTGGATGAAAAGACAGAGTAGGGAGCAACAACCAGGAAGAGACTTTGGGGAACAGGAATCCTGAAGCGAGTGTTTAGCTTGCTGACTGTTTAATGAGGAAATATAATTCTCTCTTTGGAGTCTTTTTAGTTCATTAAATGAAAACAAGTTTTTTGGGGAGGGAAAGAGGGATTGAAATTTATTACAAGCCATAGAGCGTATCACGGTTCCACCAGCTCTGTGAACCAGCCCCCCTTTGTGCATGTACACGTGTAGATGCGGATGTGTATAGCGTTCTGTGCAATTTTATCAAACGTGTAGCTTTGTGTAGCCCCCAAAGGATTGAACTGTACCCTTGTGCAGCCATGTGCAGCTTCCTTAGCCCTATGCCACTAATTGTTCTCTATCTCTCTATAGTGACATTATTTCATAAATGCTATATTTATGGAAATCCTTTCAAGACTGGTTTTTTTCATGCAACATAATTTCTTTGAGGTTTATATAAGCCATTGTTTGTACCAACAGTCCTTCTTTTTTATTATGGGACAATGTTCCATGGTATGAATGATGACTTAACCACTCACCCATGGGAAGACATTAGGCCAGTTGATGCTTTTGACAGTTATGGCTAAAAGTACTGTGAACATTCATCTCCCATTCTCTACATGAAAGCAAGTCTTTATTTCACCTGGATAACTGTCCAGGAATATGACTTCTGCTCCATACGTTAAGTCCAATCCTCTTTTTATTTCAAAAGAAACTGCCAACCTGTTTTCCGTGGTGGCCATACCATTTGATATTCCCACCAGCAATGTAGGAGGGACTGAGTTTCCTCATATCCTTGCCAGTATTTGGCTTTAACATTATTTTTTATGGTAGTCCTTCTGACAGCTGTAGTAATAGCTCACCACATGGCCTCTTTGTTGATATGTCTCTCTGTGTCTTTCTCCCTTTCTAATTGTTTTTGACGTACGATTTGAGAACTATTTATATGTTCTGGATACTAGTCTTTTGTGAGATGCTTGCGAATGTTTATCCCAGTCTGCAAAGCCTCTTTTCATCCTTAACAATACCTTTCACAAAGTAAAACTTATTCATTTGAGTGAGGTCCAATTTATTAGCTTTTCTTTTTATCAGCTGTACTTTTTGGTATAAAACCTAACAAGTATTTGTCCTAGTTCTTTAATATCTTCTCTTATTTTTTAAAAAGAAGTTTTACAGTTTTGTAAGCAATGCATTTAAACCAATGTTCCATTTGGGGCTGATATAAAGTGTGATTTTTGGTACAAACGTGTGACATTTAGATCAAGGTTAATTTTGCAAGTTTACACTTATTTATTTACTTATTGGAGGCCTATAAATTTCTCCAGTGCCATTTACTGTAGATTCTCTCCTCCACTGAATTACTGCTGCTTTTTCAAAACAATAAATTAGGTATAATTGGATTTTCGTTTCTGGGAGGTACAGCTTGCGCTAAGCCTAGTCATAAGGCAGCCAGTTCTTGCTTGAGAGCTTCTGCAGATGGGGAAAATCAAAATCACAGATTTTAAGCACCATGATGCAGCATCTCTGTATGCTTTTTAACTCTTTACTTCAAAGTGTGCAAAGCCATAGTGCTGGAATCAAGAGCGGGACAGTACGCTGCTTAGCTTTGTAGATGTCAAAATAGTATTCCTATTCTTTATGATCACAGCAAGGCCTGTCTGGTACTGCATTTGAAATGAACGTCACATGTGTACGTTTCTCTTCTCTAATGAAATAAAGCCATCAGGACCTGTAAGTTGGGAAAGGCATAAGAATCTTCCTGCATCTTTGCAAAATATTTTGACATCAGCATCAGCAGAATTCGCAGAACTTATTGCCAAGCCCAGATGCAATGTGCCTTTTGATTTCTAAGGAAAGCAATAAAAGAAAAATTATTTACCTTTCATTTTGCTGCTCTCATTTAAAGGGCTGAGTAGCTATGGTCTAAATGAAAGTCTTAGTTCTTGAAAAAAATCCCTGGGAGCGGCAGTGACTATAAACCGTGGAGCGCTTGCTCTGATTTGCAGCAGATCATATCTGTGAAGAGCGTACACAGTCCCAGAGGGGTGGCCTCTGGGACTTCATATGACCGTCACCAATAATTAGGTCTAACAGGAAAGCAGCAAAATGGTGCTCCATTTCCTGGCAATACCCTTACCTAATTTCATTTCTATTCTCTAATTTGACTTGGGCATAGGTAATAGCCCATCTCATGGGTGTGCAAACCAAATTCCAAGGAAGAACAGAGCACAGTAAAATGGCAGATCTCCAGCTAAATCTGTAGCTCCGGCTGCCCCTTGGGAGTTTTTTATCTTCCAGTTTGGAATTTGCAGTAAGTTACACAATTTACCCGGCAACTTAAATTAAGGGCTTCTTCTGGATGTAATTCTAGGGTCTGGCTAGAGTGATATAATGTAACCATAAATTTTCATACTACTGATGAAGAGAAATTTGTATAAGATTTTTTAAAGAAATGCAAAGGTAGTGCAAATAGCTTGCTTCTTTTTTTCTGAATTCATCCGTAGTTTTCTAACAATGTCAGTTGTATGTTCTTGTACCTAATTATACCTATGTTTTCCTTAACCAGATAGGAAGCTTTGGATAAGAAAGAATAAACTCACAGTCATCTTTGTTATCATTTTGCCACCTATATTTGTGTTTATTGACACAGACGATGCTTGCATGAGCCATGAGATATAGTCTCAAATGCTTTTCATATACACATAGGTTAAAAAGCTCCACAGAACTTTTTTAAATGCACATGGCTTTCACAGCATTTGAATGAGCACATGTCACACAGCAATGAACAGAATTTCAGCTGTTTTCAAAAACAGAAATACATGTAAGGGTGATTATTACTAATTTCCTAATTAATTTGTGAAGTAATACATGAATATGCTGAAAAACATGCACTCTGCATGATGTTTACTGACTCTATAATATTATTTTATTAATATTTTCAGTTTTTGTATAAGAATTATTCCTATTTTTAAAATATATGTGCAAATAAAGAGCAAAATAGAAGGGAGATAAATAGGAAATAGGGAGAAGGTCAAATACTTCCCCAAATTACATATTGCATTGTTTTAGAAATATTTCAATATGATAATTAGTTTCAAGTATACCACTAGTTGACCTTAGTTCACTGAAATACAATTTTCTGTTACTGTTTCTTTTCTGTAAGAATCTTTTTAGTTTATGTCTTGTACTCTGAGTAATTACTGTGAAGATGACACAGAATATAATGACTATTGTTATTCTCTTATTTGGTTATAAAATTTTTGTTTCATTTTTTCATAAACTAAAAATATACATTTCAATCTTCAAAGAGTTAAATCATGTTATTGAAATTGCAAAGGCAGGATTGGAATTCAGAGACCTATTTTCCAGACTACCCTGATATCCAAATAGCATTTTCCCATTTTAGTACTATGGTTCCAAATGGATAGAGGGTTACACAGATTGTTCACTGTGAGTTCCTACAAAGTATAATTACTAGCAGACATATCATATAGCCACTTACAAATATACATGCTAACTTTATGCTGCAGGGCAGCCCTTCTGGGACCCAGTGTAATAACATTATAACCTAAGTACACACATATGTGCTTGTAAACATGTGTTTACTAATATGCAATGATAACAATGGATATACTGCAAGAATTTTAGTACCACTACTGAACTGAGACATGTGCATTTCAATAACACCCATGCCAAAATAACATTCCCTTAAGGATATTAAAGGGGGAAATGCTATTTTATATACTCCATAACTTGGAAATTTTCTTAAAAGGAAAATATGATAGTCTTAGTTGCTTCTTTTTTTATTTTAAAGAGAATAATAATAATAATAAAGAACAATAGCAAAATATCCACAACATGGACAAAAACAAAACAAAGCAAAAACAATAAAAATGATCCAGGGCTGTGCTGGGGATTTAGCTCAGCAGCACAGTGCTTGCCTGGCAAGCGCAAGGTCGTGAGTTCAATTCCCGGTACCGGAAAAACAACAACAACAAAAAAAATGATACAGGGCTTCAGAACAAAAAGATAGGAATTAATAGTGGTTTTTACATTATGTATTTTATCTTCAGTAAAGTTGCTCAGGTTACCAAATGGAAGAATGCAAGATTGATCAAATCATTAGAAAGAATAAAAATAAAAACAAAAAAAAATAGTAGAAATGATACAGTTTCAGTAGACAAGATGGGAGGAATTCACCAGGGGTTGTTGTATTGCATATTGTTGTCTTCAAATTAGTTGTTCAGATTACTAGACACAAGCATGGAAAATTGGTCAAAAATGAAAAAAAAAAAAAATAGGCATTAGCTGTTCCTTTCAATAAGCCATTAGGCATCAGCAGTACAGTTACCCCAGCCATCCTTCTGTGTGCTTCTGCTGCCTTCATTCAATTCCCAGCTGTCCATGAGAACCTTAGTGAGTCATTTCAGTGCAGAGATCCTGGGTCCTTGGGAAACTCCATACATTGTACCCTGACATCTCTGCTCCATCTGCCAACAAACCCAGGAAAATCATTTCTCACACTGCTCCCAATCAACACAACCGGTGAACCTACTTCACTCGGGTGGACGCAGCTCCAAAAAGCAGTGACTGTGCAAACACATGAAAGGTAAACCCTGATACTAAATTAATTAGCGTTAGTTTGATCCGGCTAGTGTTTTTGTGAATTGATTATCACTGACAGTTTGGCAGAATATGGTTGTCTTATGCACACGAACCTTGTATTATCCCTACATTATTTATCTAACTCCCATAATCTCAAATATAATAAGAACAGTAGCAACAACAGGGCTAAATTTGAATGTTTAAACTAGACCATAGTTTAGTTTGGCAGAGACTGTCACTTAAAGTCATGAATTCAGGGCTGGGCTGTACTCAGTGTTAGAGAGCTTGCTTACCATGCCTGTGACCCTAGGCTCAAGCCTGAGCAGCATAAATTATTTTAAACACAATTTTCTTCACTAGGAATATAAAAGCTCAGCTCAAATAGAGAACCAACTCTAAACTACATAATATGTGAATAATATTAAACCCATGGCAAAGTACTTAACATGCTTTAATTTCCCAACATCCCTCTGGTAGCCACCCACATAATGACTTATGCCCTGCTATTTTTAAACTCCCATTGCCTCCTCCGTAATTGAAACACCCACCTCTTTAGGTTTCCTTTGCCACACAAGGTTTTATTTTCCACGTCCTTAACCACCAGTTCTATATCTCCATCACCCACATCAAAGTTAATATGTTCCCGCCTTCTCACCCACCAAGCTTGTGCATTTTAATTAAGGCAGAGGTTCCTATATGCTTTGCGTTTATCATCTAAGCTTAACTCAGGCTCTTCTCTTCTTTTTCAGTGTTTTTGTGCTCAGTATCTATTATCCCTTCTCCTTTTTTTTTTTTCTTTTTTTTTTTCCCCTTCTCCTTAAGATTCATATATTTCATGAATTCCAATTCTCTCAGTGTCAAATAACACGTGTGTCCCTTCTAGCCTACATCAACTTGTATGCTAATAATTCTGAATTTTATCCTAAAAAATAAAAGAATGAAAGATAGAAAAGCTCTCCTCATACACAAATTATACAAACACCTCTGATAGCTAGAGTACTATTATGTCCATGAGAAAGAAGTTCTTCTAAAAATAATTTCTGGAAAGCAAACAGCAGAACCTGAGGAAGGTTAATGTAACATGCAGAGCATTTCAATTTCCTCTCTTCCTGCTGTGCTGAGGATCACCAAACAAGCTAATAGCCCTCATGTTTTGGATCATGTTAAACAGAGGAAGCACATTTTTAATTCATGGATGTGCCATGTTATAAAGTCCATCCTTCTAAAATGTTAACACTGAGCTCGAGGGCCTCTACGGTGTTCTTTTTTTTTATTATTTTAAAAATAAAAGGAGGAAAACATTAACAGACAGACAACCTTTTACAAAATAGCAAAAGAACAGTACAAACAATACAGAGTTACAAACAAAGTGGTAGGAAATTAACAATGCTTCTTGTGTTACACATTAATATCTTCAAAGTGGTTTCTCATGAAAACAGAGACATGCAATATTGATCAATCAAGGACTCATTGACAGTTTCTTTCAGCAAAGAAATAGAAGACAGTAGATCAACTACGTTAACTATCCTGTATATACATACATACAACATTTCTCCTTGTTTCCCTTCTCTTTTCCCACATCCCAGTGCCCCTTTACCCTTGAGCATTTTCCTTTCATTTTACAATGTCTATCATACCTCTGAGTTTATATTAACTCTTTCAGGTTTTACACTAGTGAGACAATGCTGTGCTTGCAAATGCAGGTCTGATTTATTTCACTTATGAGTATGGTCTCTAGTTGTGACCATTTACCTACAAAAGCTTCGAGCTTATCTTTCTTTATAGCTGAGTAATATTCCATTATATAAAAGTACCACAATTTTCTTATCCAGTCCTCGGTGGGTGAACATTTGAGTTGCTTCCACAACTTAGAAATTACAAATTGTGCTGCTATGAACATAAGTGCGCATATATCGCTGTGATATGATGTTTTTAGATCTTCTGGGAAAGTACCCAGAAGGGGAATAGCTGGGTTGAATGGGACCTCTAGTCCTAGTTTTCTGAGGAATCTCCAAACTGATTTCCACAGTGGTTTCACCAGTCTGCATTCTCACCAGCAGTGGAGAAGAGTTCCTATTTCTCCACAGCCTCTCCAGCATTCGTTACTGGTTGATTTCTTAATGCTAGCCATTCTTACTGGGATGAGATGAAATCTCAATGTTGTTTTAATTTGCATTTCTCAAATGACTAATGATGTTGGACATTTTCTCATGTATTTATTTGCCATTTGTATTTCCTTATCTGAGAAGTGTGTATTCATCTCAGCTGCCCATTTTTGGATTGGGTCTTTGAATTTGGAGGGGCTGATATTTTTTAATTCTTTACATGTTCCAGCATGGAGGGCAGAGACTCAGACTGTAATGGTGGTGGCGTCCGGTATTCTTATGCAATCCTGTCCGAAAGCCTGTGGGTTAGGGCATGGCTTGGTGGCTTGCTACGATAGCAAATCTCAGCAGCTGTCAAATCTGCTGAACTCATTAGTTAATATATCAATTTAGTACATTCTCAGTGATTTCTCTGTGCTGAGCAATCCATTAGATGCTATCTGATAAGCAAAGTAAATCTAAGGTATAGTTTTTACCTCCACTAGTATTCTGGGGAGTTAGATGAGCAGACATAGCAAATGTCTGCTTTAGCTGGCAGTAAGGTTGATGCTGGGCTTTGCTTGCTTTTCTTAGCTAGAGTTTGCCTATGTATTGTCACACAAGTGTTAGTGTTACAATACTATTATTTTGTTTTTGGTTTTAAACTCAGTTGACAAAATAAATGTGTCTATGTTGAGAGCTTGCCATTGCGAATTACTGTGAACATCAATAAATCTATTTCCAAGTGAAAAAATTCACTAAGATTTTTATTAATCCAAGTAGAATCCAGGGTTTCTATTAAGCTAAGTAGAATCTTGGACATGAAGGATAAGGATGGGTATTACATTTCATCATCATACCACTTAGAAAGGTGAACAGTTCAAAGCATATGAATTACATCTATTTAATATTTTTGGGTTTATGACCCATGACATCTATAACTGGGACAAAAGGTGGGGAACAATCATATGGCATGGGTATGACAGGACTATTCCAACTCTCTGCTTTTCAGAACTTCTGAACCCCTGGTGACACATGTGAGATTTGTCAAATGCTGTCATTAAGCCTGTAAAGCCTCCAGAAGCTCCCAGCACCATTTATAAGTATGTAATATATTAAACTGTTATATCTACTACTATGTGCTTGTGTGATAGGGTATTTCATCTCTTTTGGCATCAGTTTCCTCAAATGTCAAAATAAAGGAAAGCCGGAATCTCTGAAAGATGTAGAACTCTAAAGTCTAAAATTCTGGTATGCACTGAATAATACTGTAGGTAGTTAATTGTTTTGCTCTGTCAAAAAAGATTGGTGGACTGATATTGATTTTTATCACAAAGAGTAAGATTGCTAGCTCTGGAGGGACTGTCAAGATTATCAGCTCCAACACCTTCATTTTTCAGATAAGGTAACTCTGGGCCTGAGAGATGAAGGCACTTCTTAAAGTTTCTGTCTTGTAAGTAGCTGGCACTAGACATCACGTCTCCTGCTGTTGGTCTAGCTGTCTCTCCCCTCTACCATGAAAAGTCCCATTTTGTATTTTTATTTAAATAGGAGATTTTTAAAGTAAATCTGATCAATGCGATCCAACTATGCAGAGATATTTCAGAGTATTGCAGTCAAAAAGCAGGCAAAGGGAGATGAAAAACAGCGTGTGTCATAGCACTCAGACAGCCAAATTAGCATTGATTCACAGTGCTGAAATAAAATAAGGACAAGCCTAAAGAAATTCAAAGGTTTGGGGCAAGGAAGAAATTTAATAAAAATGGAAATAAGACCAAGAGATGTGCAGCTATGCTTTTGTCATTGACATTCGGTACCATTAGGTTCATCTTCACTGGGACACTGGTAAAGAATGGAGTGTACTCTCTTTGTAGCCTGCTAGACTTTTTCACTCTGGAATGATAGACTTTGTCTTTTTCCTTACAAACTCTACCTATAATATACATGAAAAAGAGCAATCTACATCTGTCGCTGTTGCTAATAGTAACCATCTTTCATATATTGCCAGCTTTTCATATCAAGAGCATTTTGTCCCATTTCACTTCATCTCGTTCAGTCTTCGATACTCAAAAGTTCTTTTCCTTCTATGTCAAGGGTTTTTGTGACTCCTACAGAAAGCTTTTCCTGTTCTCTCTGGTCTCTGCCCCTCCACCTTTTTTCCTTCACTTCATCTATGGCTTGTCCTGCAACTCTGTTTCTTCCTGGCATTCCTGATGAAACCTTTAAAAGCATTCCTGATAGAAAATAATAGGACTGCAACATTTTCAGTACATACGGTAGTCCTACAAATCACCTAGTTTATAACATTTGGGAATTTTCTCAGAAGAAGGCCCACCAAAACTCATAAATGTTCAATTGCATGCATAATGTGCTTTAAAATTGCCTCTGGACACCAGTTCAAAGGCTTAACCCACCAGTCTGGTATTGATAAATGCAATCAAGCTGTATATTTAATACAGCCTTTCATCTCCAAGTTTTCCACAGACTCTTACGGGTATCATGAGAATCAGGTGCAGTGAATGTCAAACGATGACACGGCAGGTGGAGGTAGGTGATACAGCATCTGATTATGAGGGAAAGATGTTCTCAAGCCTCACAGCTGCCAATTCTGTTTTTCAGTCTCGCCTACTGGTTCTGCATCTTTGTCCATTGCAAACCAGTGCATGCAGTCTCATTAAGTGGCAGCCAGATTCAATCTCTGTTAAGGCACTGACATTTGTTAAACCCTCTCTTCAGACTTCAGTGGGACTGAAAATTACTTTGTTTCCTGGAAGCCATGACAGAAATTCTCTACAGTTCGTGCATACTCTGCGAAATGATCAGAACATTAAATTAATCCCTAACATTTCCAAACAGATATGCTGAAGGTCATTTCTACTTCCTACATTATATTTCAAAAGCTAGAAGTCTGAAGGATAGTCTTACCTTTTAAAGATGATGCAACTTCAAAACAGTTTCTCAGGGAGAAAGGTGGAATAAACAGAAAACTGTCAAAGCAGATGCCACTACTGGAAAGTTGTTGCAAAGGTTAAATGTCAGAAGAGATATAATTGGATGACTAGAAGGAATGACCCAGTGGTGTTTCCAGTAACAGCTTTTCTCTGTATCACAAACACGCATTTACTTGAGGCTGGGAAAAAAAGGCTAATTAAGTCAATAGGATTGCCACTCTATCCTCCCTCTTTGCAGATCAGTAGGAATGAAAAAGAAAAACATTGTGTTGTGTTGTAATCCCTGCATATTTTGTGCTTCTAACTCTATCCCACCACAGGAAAGAGAAAAGACAATCACAGTCACACACTTTGATGCTTTCTGCTCCATCATAAAAAATCTAGAGGAGAGCCTACTGCAAAGGAATTATGAGAAAGATTTTGAAGAATCATCGTCCTTTCTGTGGTTAAAAAAGTCATTTTGGGTTAACACCCATTCAAATAAAGATACATCATGATCACACCAAAACCTAAGTGAAAGCCACCATCCAATCATTTATTTAGATGAATTAAGGTCATTTTCCTTGAAAGAACCAAAGCCAATACACATGGATGTTTTAAATGCAATTCTTGCAGCAAATCTTCAGAAATTGTTTATGATCAAAGTAACTTCCTGCATTTTTATATTAATGCAAGGCAGGGCTCAAATAGAAAAGTCTTGCAGCTGGGGGAGGGGAGAAGCTCACGGGGAGGTAAGAGATCACTTTATCTCTCCTCCTCCTACCTCTCCTCCTCCAAGTCTGGTGAATCTGTGGCTTTGGCTGTGATAGCAGAAAGAGGAAGAAGGAAGGCTGGCTTTGGTATCACATGTGAATGTAGTTTTCATTTCCTTCAAGGCAAGAACCACCTCCAGTAGAGCACATACTCTGAATTGTTTTCTAGCTAATCGTCAGAGTTTTCTAATAAGCTGATCTCCTAACATGGTGGACCCAATACAGGGCTGGAGACGAGCATTCCTATACCCTTGTCCTGTGAGTGTGTACCCGCATTAGGCCTCTTTCCCCATCCCTGTCATCTGGAAGATGTGGGTCATAGTCTTTTCTGGATTGCAAATGTGTTAAAGAAACATTGTGTTTGATTGGTGGGAACTTAATATGTTATTCCTTGAAAGAGGAATCTTCCTTTTAACAAGGGGACAACAGATGACAATATCAACAAATACTGCCTATGTCTTCATCTACAAGGCATCTGAAAGAGTCAAAGATATGGAAGTAGACAGTAGAATGGTATTTACAGGAGATGGGGCAGCAGTAATGGGGAGGTACTAGTCAGTTACTCTAAAGTTACAGCTATTCAAGAATCAATTCCAGGGGCTGGGGATTTAGCTCAGTGGCAAAGCGCCTGCCTGGCAAGTGCAAGGTCGTGAGTTCAGTTCCTGGTACAGGAGAAAAACCAAAAAAAAAATCAATTCCAGAGATCAATAATATATAACATCTATAATTATCAACTAGGTATTCTGTTCTTAAAGATTTCTTGGGAAGATGGATCTCATGTTAACTGACCATAAAGAGAAGAGAGGGGGAACAAGGGAAGGAGGGAGAGCAGGAGGGAGAGAAAAAACTTTTAAGAAATAATGGATATGTTTATTACCTGGATTATAGAGATAATAAAATGAGTTTGGACATATGTCCAAACCCATCAACAGATATAAATTAATTATGTATAGTTTTTCTATACCAATTATACCCCCACAAAGCTTGGAAAAGAAATAAAAAAGATTACAAGGAGTCTCCAATCTCCCTGAACCCTGCTACACTAGGTCTTCCCAGTGGCGAACACACTGGATACCATGTAGGTATTGTACCAATATGGTTCCTGGTCTCTTTTTAAATATAATTTTGATTTAAATAAATATTTTAAAGACAGTAAAATATGAGGTCTAGCTTAAGACACAGGCAGAGAGCCCCACCCTGATTTCCATACCTGTAAGGCCAACCTTGCCTTTAGCCTGTTAAATCAAATCATTCATCTTTTCATCTAACAAGCCAGCCATCAGCTGTATGATTTTCACCTGGTTATTCCAATTTATCATATTTAATTACGTTATTATTTCCATTAATGAGGAGGAGAAAACATTTGCTGAGAATTTTATGATGCAGGAGGGACTGTGCTAATCACGATACATAGCTAATCTTATTCTCAAAAATTCTGAGGTAGGGATCACAGCACCTCATTACAGGTGAGAAAGCAGATGCACAGTTAAAGCGATGCCCCTAAGTTCTCATCACTGAGCCACGGCATAGCCGGGACTGTCTCCGAAGCCCACATCCTTTTGCTACACAGCACTGTTTTGTTTTCTTCTCTGACCCAATAATTGGACACCATTTCCGAGATCACATAATGGGGTCATAGGGGACTTGGATGAGCAGAGAACTGTCTGAAATGATTTCTTCTAATAATAGTGATAGATTCTATCAATCCTGAGAGAAGAACATCTTACCAGCTACCCTGTGGCTATCAGTGTGCATTTAATTCTAGGCCGTGCTGCAGGTAGTGGTACAAATAAGACCACGGGTGCCCTTCCCTGTGTAAAGCAGCAGGTTGCTTCCGACTCTCTGTGTCCATGCTTGTGGCCTCGTTAGGGCCACATTCTAGCCAATCAAGTAAAGGAAATGGCACAGACAGCTTTATAGAGGACAGTGGTGGTATTGTAGATAAGTGGATAAGTGATAGATGATTGATAGGTTTTATATATTTATATATTTTACATATACATGAATATATGTAGTCAATTCTTTCAATTCTTTGTAAAAACGTTATTTGATATTTTCTGCATCCGGGCTTTCTGGCAGGTACAATCTGTAAGTAAACCGCCCTAACTCTGTTTCCTACACAACATCAAATATAAAGGTAGTCAGGCTGTTGGTCACTTTGAGTGAACCAGCCAGGAAATGTAAATCACACATCATTTTGGAGAATGAGAATCTTCTAGCTGAATTCTTGTGAAAAAGAGAAACTGAGGTTCATTTCTTCTTCCTGGTGATAACTGTACAAAGATACATATCGCTCAGCTCCCAGAAATATAAAATGGGCGTCCAAGCGGCCCCCAAATCATGTTGTGCCATAGCCTATGGGTTTTCTTCATCATGAAATTAGTGAGGCAGATGATGTGGCTCTTTTACATTTTTAGTCAGCCCATGCATTGCATGATGAATACGGGGGAAGGAGAAGGATTGGGGAGTGCAGGGGGCAATGTGGGCTACAATACCTAATCAATTTCCTTCTGCAAGTTTTAGTGCATTGAGACTTACACCAGGGAAATCAATTGAGCTCATTCACCTGAGAACCTTTCAGAAAACAAAGTGGAATCTTTCAGCTTTCTATCACAACTGGTGTTAGGGTCCTGGAGGTAAGAAAATAGGAATGGTCCTGCTCTCTCAGTTACTTTATTGTGGTTTTCATGCCAAGCATCCAGAAAATTGGCAGATAATTGAATAGGAAGGGAAAGATTAAAGATCCAATTGCATGTGAAAGAACAAATCAAATTTAATATAAACAAAGATAAAAGAAAACTGAAAAATGTGTGTTAAAGTAGATAATTTCAACTCATCTCACACTAGGCAGACATCCAGATATTTACTGAGCATCTACTATATGGCAGGTCTGTAGTTAGATGCAAAGAATCCAAAAAGAATAAATATCCAGACTCCATGAATAAACAATCATGAATAAATAATGAGGATTATATGCACATACATATGCATGCATATGCGCACACACACAGAGTGTAATAAAGACCTTGAAGACTCAATGACAGAAATGCAGATGAGGGTGAGTTCAGCATAAAAAATACCTGCTAAGTCAGCTGCGCAGAATAAGACAAATCTTCCAAAAGAACTATGTGTGAAATGAGTCTTTCAGTCATATAGAGAATTAGGTAAAAATCTTTTTGCCTTGAGGGGAAAATAAAGCAGAGTCTACAGAAAAGGAAACAACACAGAAAATGGAAAATCGTGTGGACCAGAGGATTTAGGGTTTGAGATGCTGAGGGTTTGAGATGCTGCGTGAGACATGGATACTTCAGACTTGAGGTGGGGGAGTGAACAGGACTGATCACAGAAAACTATGGGCACTCTTCCCAGTGAAGCAGGTCAGGCTCTAGACCAAAAAAAAGGAAAGAAAGGAAAGGAGAGGAATTAAAGGAAAAGAGAGGAGAGGAAAGGAAAGGAGAGGAGAGGAGAGGAGAGGAGAGGAGAGGAAAGGAAAGGAAAGGAAAATGCTGGAGTTGTTTTAAGTAGAGGATGCACAGTGAGGTTTGTGTTCTGAATTCATGGTTCTGGAACCTCATTCTGAGGTTATCTCCTTTGCATTGAAGTAGTCAATGAATTTAGAATAAGTGAGTAAAGAAGACAGGAATTATATGGATAGCAAACCATTAATATCTATGGCTATGAAGATAGAATTTGACTTCATTTAATATGTGAGAACACTTTTAGTATTGAACTACTGAATTAACACATCTGACCATTTATAATTCATTCTGCACATAGTCTCTTGAGAGGTACTATTTTAGATATTGTCACTGGAATTAAATTATGTCTAAAGACATGGTCTGCTGGGGCGCCATATTAATTTTCCAAACAGCACCTCATACAAGGCAGATTAAGTAGCATGACCTGGTAAGTCTCTGGCCTGCCTGCAAGTCAAGCTGTTACACTTTAGGCAAGTCACTACATCTTTTGGAACCTTTATTTGTTTTTGTGAAGTGAAAGAATATTTCTTATCCCACTGTTTTTATGTGTTTATTGTGGTAATGAAGTGAAATTCTATGAGACAAAACCATACACTTTCATATCTTTGAATGGTTTTATTATCATGTGTGTGTGTGTGTGTGTGTGTGTATGTGTACTCACTATTAATCTGGATACCATTCTTTACTATTTTTCTTCTCTGTGAATTAACCTCATTGCTCTGGTTTGGGTATTAAATATCTCCCAAAGGCTTAGGGTTAGGCTTAAGGTTAAGGCTTGACCCCAGCCTCTGATGTTACTTGGAGCCAGTGGAACCCTCAGGAACTGGTGTCTAATGGGGTGAAGTTGGATCACTGAATGTGTGCCCTTGAAGGAGATATTAAAGTCCCAGCCCTTTCTCTCTCATTTTCCAACCTTCATGAGGTGAATGCTTTACCAATATGATGTTCTCTCCAAAACCAACAGAATCAGCCAACCATGGACTGCAACTTTGAAACTCGAGCCAAAATAAATCCATTTCTCTTTTAAATTGATTGTGTTAGGTATGTTTCTCATAGCAAGAGAAAGCTAACTAACACACCTGTCCATTCTCATTCTCCTTTAGGTATCAATTCTCTAATACTTTTCCATCATCACATCTAAGTTTAAAAATGCAATATAAGCTGTTCAGCTATAGTATAAAGCAACAAGCTTCTACTGGGAGGAATTTCATATTATGTCTTGTCCCAATCACCCATGAAACTAAAATAGAAAATTTTAGAGTTCTCATGGAGAGAAGTGTCATAAAGTCTAATATGGGTCCATGATATTCAGACTGCAAATTGTGTTATTCATTTTCATTCTTACCAACTTATTTTCTGGGAATTATTTTTACATAATTGCTAGCCTGGGATTCTGGTACCAGGCAGGCACTGGTATCACTGTGCTCCATGCACTGACCTCAGGATTCCTTGACTCTCTCTGGGGCTGGTAGATAGAATCCCTTTACCCACCATCTTCCTTTACTGAATGGACAACCATCTGGGGTCCCAGTGCTTTGCAGCCATCTCAGTCTCCTCCCCACTGATCCACTGTCAGAAACAATTTCCTCCAACTGCTGTCAGCTCAGGTCCCACTATCATCCTCTTTTATTCCCTGTTTGCTCCAGGAATCTTTCTAAAGCCAGGGTCATTTCCACTACTCTTATGAGGTTTTCAGTATGTGTGCCTCAATCCTACATAATTCAGTATTTTCAGGTCTGAAGCATGCCGGGAAGACTTGGTCCATGCCATCTTATTACTCAAGGTTGGCAATCCTTTGCACAGTCTTGTGGATTTCTCTATTCCATGACTGCAGGTCCCCAGCAGCCAAGCTTTGTGTTTCTGCAGAGCTGATGACAGGCAATGAAACACACTTTTCTTCCAGGCATCCACAGAGGTCCAGCTCTGCAAGGGGCCTATGGAGTGTTACAGTTATCCCAACCAGAGGTGCGGGAGCTACAGCAATATTCATTAGTTACCAAGTTGTGGGAAGATGGCTCTTGGAGGCTCCAGTAGGCAAAGGGCATTCCATCAAAGAGTAGTACAGATGGCGGTCAGTGGAAATAAGAAATCTGAATGTCATTTTAAACATAGGCTCCATGTAGTTGCCTGACCACATAGGCCAGTATAATCAGGAGTTGAATGGTAAGTAAAATAGATACTGTAAAGGACAATTTGCAGTTGGGTCACAGCTTACACAGTGGACTCTCTGCCCCTTTTGGTTCAGTGAGAACTGAAGGAATGTTAAGTTGGAAGTTATCCTCTCTACTTCCAGAGGAGCAAATATTTTCCATAACATGGACATAGACTATCTCCAAGTGACCAATCATGGAAGCAACCCAAAAGCCCATCAATGGAGGAATGGATAAAAAAGTTGTGGTATTTTTAGATAATGGAATACTACTCAGCTATAAAGAAAGATAATCTCAAGGCTTTTATAGGAAAATGGACACAACAAGAGACCATACTCATTAGTGAAATAAATCAGACCCACATGTGCAAACTTTATCTCACTAGTGTAAGAACCTGAAAGAGTGAATAAAATCTAGCAGATACAATAGACACTGTGAAAGGAAAGGAAACTGCTCAAAAGGAAAGAACAACTGGGATGAGGGAAAAAAGAAAAGAAAGAAGGGGAAAATATGTATATATGTATACACAGGATAGCTAACATAGTTGTACTACTGACTTTGATTGCTCTGTTGAAAAGAACAGTTAATGTTTAAGTGTATGATCAATCTTACATGTCTTATATTTGTTTGAGTATCCAGTTTGAAGATATCAACATGTAAGACAACCATTGTTAATTTTGTATCACCTTGTCTGAAATTCTGCATTGCTTGCATTGTTTTTGTGCTATTTTCTAAATGTATGTGTGTTTGTTCAGATGTTTTCATTCTTTTATCCTTAAAATAAAAAAAACATGACTAAAAAAAGAATATCTGCAGTGGTAGATTTCTTGGAACTGGTCTTTAACCACTAGTTAGTATATAGTCTTTCCTTTCTAAAACATTGGCTTGTGGTTTCTATAAGCCTTTTATTCAATTTTGCACCATGGTAATAAAATCATAATAATGAGTATTAACATAAAGTAGCCATACCATAATACCACAGGAATGTTAATTCTAATGGCTAGCTGTTTGATTGTATTCAAAGAATGCTGCAACATTTTGGTAAAGCTGCCACCTGAAATATCATATCATATTAGAGTTCATGATACTAGTCTAAGTTAATCTGTATGTCTTTTTGTATTCTTCATAGTGTTGTTTAAATGTCTCTATAATATTTAGCCATCTTATTTTTTTCTTCTTGTTATTATTATCAGTAGTAGTAGATTGTTTTGAAGGCAAAATGGCATGTTTATCTGTAAATCATCTAAACCACTTCTCACTGTACCGGCTTATAGTAAGTACAGTAGTTGAAAACATTTAAATGAATGAAGTGGCCTTCAATTTCTTTCTTTGAAACATCTTGTCATTTATTTGCTCTTTGAATAGTGATTCACCATACAGTCTCCTACCTACTTGTTAATTTTTATTTTCTCTCCCTTGTTCATTTGTCAGCAGTGTTTCAACCAGATGTGGGAAGATCAGAACACCTGTGTCTGCATATTTTCCAAAAAAGGCCTATCTTTCTTTTCTCTCCCATATTCCTCGCTTTAACAGAGCTGTAAATTCACAGAACATGCATCCCTCTTTGAAACAAGAACTGGGTTTTAAATAAGATTTGCTCAAGTAGAGTATGATTCTGGTTATTTCTCTTGAATACAGAAGTTGAGAATTTAGTGTAACTGTTTCCAATCTCAGAAAATATATCTTAACTAGTCCTTGGCTGTGACTTGATTCTTCTCAGAAAGAGACAGATGTGGCAACTTGGCTGAATAGAGGAAGAGCTTCGTTCAGAGCTACTCAGAGAAATTCAACTAAAATGCAGGTAATTGAAAGAAAGGGGAGGGGCATACCTGCTGGAACTAAAATCAATCTGACATAAGAGACTAACAGATCAAGCAAAACATAGGTAAAGAACTTAATAAAGTGGCCAGCTAGCCCACCCAGCTGCTAGTGGGTTACCAGATCTGGATGATTGCCCTCCATACTTGGAATCTTAAAAGAAGAATAAGAAAAAGAATATACTAAAATAGTGTGGCTAAATCAGCCATCCAGTATAGACTTGGGCTATACGGTCCCTTGCTCCTTCTGCCTTCCTCCATACAGAAGACGCTAAAGTCCAGCAGTAAATTCTGCAGACAAGAACTGCTCTCTCAGAAAGAGACAGAGTGTATTTATATAAAACAAATGCCCAGCTTTTTCAAAAATAGACCAAGAGAAAGAAGAGAACTCTCTAATAGATTTAATACCCTAGTGAATTTCATAGATTTATTTCAGAGCAAATCATCCCAGAGATGGTCCCAATACAGTCAGAAGCAACTTGAGAAGTTGAAAATTGGGAAGAAAACTTGGACAGTGTGTGTTCCTATGAGAATCCCAGTCTCACCACAAGCTACAAGTCTGCTCTAGCTGTCAGATGTTCTAATAATAAAATTTATCTTCACAATATACTAGAAAATTGCAAATCCCATGTACTACTGCCTTTATAAGTTTCAAATATACATTAAGGTCAACACCAATACTAAAGTGAGCTGCTGTAATCTGAGTGGAACACAAGGACCAGCTTGTGACAGTTCCTCCGTAACTGCTCATGGTGCTGTCCGGCATGATAGTTAGTCCGCCGGCAAAACAAGGTATATCATAAGAAGGACAGCTGGTGGTGGGAAACTGGTGGGAAGCAGTAGCGCTTCATCATTTAATAACTTATGTAAATGAGTTACAGGGAAGCCTGCCTTTGATCAGGGGCATAAAATATCCGGTGCTATTAGGTAAAGCTTCAAACCTGTATGCTCTAAAGGAAGTTTCTTTTTGCTACTTTTCTCCTCCCAGATTGTTTCCTCCTTTTCCCAGGCAATGGTGTCTCCATCCCTTCTGGGCAGCAAAGCTGAAACCTAAGGGTCTTTGGACGCCCAATCTTTTACCAACTTCTCCAGACAGTCACTGTACTCTGGGAGTTTGTCTTCAGCTCTACTCCTGCTGCCTCGATTCAGGTTTTTGTTTTCTTCTCCTCAGCCCTGTGTGGTTTTCTCCTTCCTGGGCTCACCTCTTCCTGTGCTGGCTACATTTTCACATCTTCCCCTCCTTCACCAGCCCTACATCTCTTCCCCGTCTCCTCCTGTCTTGGCCACAATGGCAGCTGCCATTGGTTAGGACCATGGAGTCAGATAGACCTGGTTTGTGACTTGGGAGAGTTATGTAATCTGTCCAATTTTCCCTTTCCTCAATGGTAAAAGAAGACAATATCAAAAGATGGTTATGGATACTAAATGAGATAGTGCTGGGTGAATACTTAGCACAGGGTCTGGGATAGAGTTAGATAGTCTCAGTTATCATCACAGCAATATTAGTGATTAGTGTTGGGTAACCCAGAAAGTATAAGATACAGCAAGAATTTCAGTGGTGATAGGGAATCTCCAAATATACAAACGATGATAGAAGAGGTACCAGGTAACTGCCCTTTCTATAATTATCTAAAAATGAATTCAGTAAGGAGATTTCCTAAGAAAATTATCAAATATCACCTTTTCAATTGATGTGAGCCTAAATTATGTTTATCGATATCGAAACAAAACCTTAACTTACAGAAATAATACCATTATTCTACTGTGGATTCCAGCAGTTCATTTCTTAAATATGCAAAGCTCTTCAGCATCTATGCCAGACTGAACTGACTGCTGGAGAACACATAGGTCCAGTTCTTGCCCCAGGAAAACTCAGCAGCTGTATTAGTTCTGCTCGACCTCCCATTTAAACAGATACCAAGGGCTGGATGGCTTAAACAACTGAAAGTCATCTCATCTTTCTAAAGTCTACACTCCAAGATCATAGTGATCCCTTGGTTCGTTCCTAGGGAAGCTGAGCCTCACAGCCACCTTCTGGGTGTGTCCAGGCTCAGCCTTTCCTCCTCTGAGACACACAGCCCCCTGTTGACTCTTCCTCATCTTATAAGGACACCAATTCTATTGGACCAGGGCCCCACCTTTATGAACTCTCTTAACATTACTTCTGTGAACACTCTGTCTCCCCAGTGATTCACGCTGGGAGTTAGGACTTTTTACATGTGAGCGTGGAGTAAACACTAACCAGACAATGAGAAAACAAAAGATCAACTATAATTTTCTCCGATAAGGGCACACTTACCAACAAGTCTTTGGGTGGCCTGTGTCCTTTATGAATTAACAAAAACATTTCTGGAAGGAAGAAGCAAGCAGAACATTATGCTGCTGCTCTAATTTGAGGATCTTGAGTTGAGAATCAGGATGTTTAGGTTCTAATCTTCCCGCCACTGTGAAATTGTAGTTTAGGCAAATCAATTTCTCGAGTCACTCTGCCCCTTTCGGTCTGAATCAAATGAAGCCTAATGATGCCTACAAAGTTGGGAGACATACAAGAGCTCTATAAGTATAGGGCACTGTCACTTTCATCATTTGCTTCCAGCTAAAAGCTGGACATGGTATATTTTTACCATCTTGGGCAAGCCAGTCTTCAACTCTAGTTCAGCTATGCAATGTAATTTCAAAGCATAGTAATGTTACAATGTGGACTTCACCATGAACACATTGATTACACGTGACTTTAAGTATGTTAACAAAGAAAACTTCAAGCCACACACTGGTGTCCCCTACCAATAGACCCCAATCAGAAACACTGTTAGTAAAAGCTTGAATTTTCCTTCTGTTGGAATCCTGTGATGTATATTGCCTTATTACAATTACTAGACGTCTGAACAGAAAACAGTAAAGCAATTCACATTCAGCTCTTCTTTCAGCTAGCCCGCTTGTGTTTCTTTATTAATGAAGAAATGTGATCATAATGAAGTCAGTGTTTTAGTACTTGGTACAAAAGGGAAGAAAAGCTTTATCTCCAACGTCCTCATATTAGTCAAATTAATATTTTCTGGCACAGTTAGAAGACATCTTTAACATAAAGGAGGTTAAGGGTATGTAAGAAATAAATTCAAGAATCTTTCTGAGCATAGCTATTCTTTTCTGCTGAAATGAAATAGATGAAATCTTTGCCATTCTGAATGTGTGTGGATCTTTAAAATCTATAGCTATAGGTATGTGGATAAGAATTATATATTACTGAAAGGACTTTTTTCCATGGGGCACAGTCTCTATAAATTGTTTTGAATGAAGGAAACCAAGATAAAAAAATTCACCCTCATTCTCTGGCTAGACTCAGATGTGTATCTTCCCTCACGTAAATAGCATTGATGATGTGTTTATGTCTAAGTTTTCTTCCATCTACAGGAGAATAACAAACTCCTAGCAAATCCCAATCATGACAAAGATGAAAACTTGGGCATAAGATGACAGGGGATCTGAACTTGTTAGAAATCTGTCTGTCTTACTGCACCAAAGATGCCAAATTTACCCACTATTAAAACTGATGCTGAACTTGCACATGGAGACTAACCAAGCAGCAAAACTCAACTTTGTTTCTTTTGCCTCTTTTATTGCAGCAGGTCAGTACATATTTGCCAAAGGAACAGATGAATCACACAGGTGGTGCAGAGTAGGGCAGGCTGATCTCACTTGCCTTTTGTTGGCATAAGGGCAAGTTATTTATAAGTTGTAATAAAAGCCTTCCCTCCCTGCCGCCTTTCCCTGTGTCCCTTATACTCCTTCCCTTGGGAAGCTTTCCTGGCCACCAAAGGAAAGAACACAATTAGGAGCTCTCCACGGACACTGGTAGGATCAACTCCCCCCATCTCTGCTGTGATTATCACCCCAACCTGCCTTACCATCCAGACACACTATTTTATTTACCTTCCATTTAGTGATATCTGGGGCTTGAGGATCACTGATCTTTTGCTTTTGTTTTTGGTTTTCATTTCACTTTAGTTTCAACCCTAGGCCCTAGCTAAGAATATAAAGGGATACAAGAAAAACTGTCCAGACATAATTTCTTTATGTTTCACAACAGAAGACCACATTTAGCTTCTGGTCTTAAGTCTCCTGTTTACTTCTAGCTGTGATTCAGAAAGACAGTAACCTATGGATTTTATCTATAGCAATTCGCTCTGTTTCCTGTCTGTGCCCCTGGGATAGATTTTTGCATCTTCATTAGGGCATCAAGGAATCTCTCCACTTCTCTGAAATCCTCCTTAATTCTCAATCGTGGTGATTTTTCTAAAGACCTGATTAGTTCTTATTTCCAGTTTCAGTCACAGCACACTGACATCTTTCTTTGTTTCTTCTGCATGTAAAAGCACAGATCTCTTCTGAGATTTTAAGTTTCATCATATCTACCCCATAAATATTCCAAACTCTTCTTGCAAAATTGTATCTCCTTGCAAATTTGCTTTCCAGGTGATTGACAATTTAATTACAGTGTTATGTCCGTTTTCAAATCAGTCCGGAGTCTGCCTAAAGTCTACAGTGGCTTGAAGGAGATTTCCTTGAGAGCAATTCATTACTGTGTTGACCCACCCTGCCCATTCTGAGATAAAGCTTATCTTGCACTGTGTGGCCCCAGGCTTGTCAGTGCCTTCCTGGATGGGACCAGCCCGGAGTGGAGTGCAGGCAGGTGTCAATCACTCACGCACCATGCCCTGTGCTGAGTGTTTTTCCATTCAAGAGCAATAATCAGATCTAAGGATTTGCATGATAGAAAGGAACATTCTCATTAAATTTGCAGATTGAATCAAGGTGTGTGGGAAGGCTGGAGCTATAAATATAAATGACCTTGACAACATGCTCAGGAAGAAAGAAGATATTTGAACCCAACGGTGCTTAATAAAAATCTGAGTTAAGCTGTACATTACACCATTTTAAAAATAAGTTTATGTAAGATAGAGTCTAAGTCACTGCCAGAGAAAGGGTCATGTGAGAAACTTTCTGAGCTTCACTTAGAATTGTTCTTTTTCTGAACATGTATGTTAAGATCAGATGAATAAAGGGAACTGTAATATATCAGCCTCTGCTTGGGCCCTTTATTAGAACCCTTGGTGGTAAGTGACAGAAATACAGCTCAAACTTGGTGGAAAAATGTCATTTTAGGGCCCACATGATTAAGTATCTGGACTGGTACTAGCTTCAGGAATAGGTGCATCTGAGGATTCACAAGGTGCCACTGGCAGCCCCTTTTCTCCCTTTTATCTCAGTTCTACTTGTCTACTTGTCCCCAGCAGAACTCAGAACACAGTAACCCAAGCCCCATGGTGCCCAGAGGGCTACGAGGGTCTCAGCTTTGGTCACAAAGAACTCCTTGGTCTATGTACTGTGTCTGAGAGATGGCATATTCCAAGACAACACAGGCTCGCTTGGTTAAAAATCCCACTAACCTTACATGGAATAGGGGAAGGATAACTCACAAAAGGAAAGAAGTTCCATAGACTTTCCAGATACTGGGGTTATTAAATCAAAAAGTATGGGGGCAGGAGAGAAAAGCATGTCTTACACATCCACAGGAAGGGCTCTTCATTCAAATCATGTGGTCTAGAAGATTTTGATAAGACATAGATCATCTAAGAGGTTCTTGGGATTGACCATGTGTGTAAGCTAAGCGGGATTTTAGGGTCTGACATACATATCAATGGTAGCACAAGGGCAAATTTTGATATAAGTTTGTATTTGCATAAAAGAAATTCAACAGACTCTAAAAAATGTAGGAGGAAAATTATAAAAGTCAAAAGATGAAAATTTTAAGAATCTAGTAACCACGATAAACACGTTGGGCAAATTTTCCTTGTGTTTTACAATGCATGTATATTTACTAATCAGAGTATTTTAGTATCTCCACAGCAGTTTTGTTTAAAATAGTGAGAATATTTTTAGCACATGACACAACTGCTACACAAAGGTTATAAAAGTGTTAATGGCTAAATAACAGCTCATCTAATAGATGTGCCATTCTCCATAACCAGGGCCTATTTTATTCCTTTGTTTCCATTTTTCTTTTCTTTTTTTTTCAGGTCATTTTATTTATTAGTACATGCTTGTAGTACACAATGTTTATGTTCCCTGTGGGGAGTTGGTATGTATACGCAATGGATTTTAATTCTTTATTTATTCCCTTTCTCTCCCCCTCACCCCCCCGTCTATCTTTTGATTGCCTTCCTTTCACTTTTCTGTACAGGTTGGCAGTACATTTTCCATGTGGAACTGGTGCACGTACATAACACATCTCAATTTCCTTTTCATCCCACTCTCCTCCCCACCTCTGCCCTCCCTCTATCCAGCTTTACTTGCATAGATGATAAAATAAATATTTTAGGGGGCACATTTCTTGTTATTTCCTTAAGGTTGACTCGTACTAGTGGAGTTATTGAGTCACAGTATATGAATACGTAAAAATTACTGGTGGAGGTTGTAACATTTTTACTCAGACTATTACAGCAATGTGTGATATGACCTTATTCTCCCAATGATGGCAATTTTTTCAGGTATGAGAGTGTGAGATTTATGAAGCCAGCATTCTTGCTTCCCCTGTAACGCCTACTGTTATGGTTTCTTAATGAGCATGCACTAAATTTTAAAGGAAAAGCTTGCACCTTATAGCAAATCTCTGTTTTAAATGCTGGGTTACTAAGTCAAAGGAGAGAGTTTGCTTTAATGAAGTAAAGAGTAAAGGGAGTAAAGCTCTGCCCATTCCACTATCATAACACTTACTGTTGAAAATAGAAGAAAATTACTGTCCTACAGAGCCATGTTACTCAATGGGCAAGGTATGCCAAATTAAAGATATGTAGTTTTTGAATCCAGAAATTCTCTGTTTGGAGAAGTATCCAAGGAAGTACTTGATCAAATTCACAAAAATATAGTTGGTGTTTACCAATGAAATTTTAATAACATCAGAAATCTTGAAGCTATTTATTTATTTATTTATTTATTTTTGACTTTTTGAGACAGGGTCTCGCTATGCAGTTCAGGCTGGCCATGGTCTCACTTTGTAGCCCAGGCTGGTCTCAAACTTGCAGCAATCCTCTTGCCTCAGCCTCCCGAGTGCTGGGATTACAGGCGTGTGTCACCACACCCGGTTTGAAGCTATTTAATAACCAAAGGATTTATTTGAAACAGATCCTGTTTATTTATGCACTAGATGCAATGCAACCAGTGTAAAGGAGTGTCTTGAGTTGAAATTACCTGCACTGAAATCTGATTTTCCTCAAGGGCCCTTGCACAAATGCATCCATAGTGACTCAGGTCTGTGACAATAACAGTGGTACCTCAGTTCATGAGCTTTATTTGATTCTGGGGAAGATGGCCACGTTCCTGTTCCTCGCTTGATGAGGAGTTCGTGAAGAGAAGCAAAATTTTGCCAGATGCTTTTCCGTTTGGGAATGAAACTGATTGCAAACAGAAGCATTGGTGAACTGAAGCATTACTGTATTTTGATCATTCAGTTCATTTTTATGTGGAAAGAGATTACCAAGTTCCAATCATTATAATTTCTATAGTTTTTTGTTAAACTGAAAAATTGAACAAGCTATTAAAAATATGGATAAAAGTGTCATATTTTTGTAAAACTGTATGTGTAAGAGTGTATGTCTGCACAGAGATTCAAAATGACATTAATAAGCTATGTATTGTGATTTCCTCCTGGTTAGTGAATGTTGGGTGATTTTTGCTTTTTCATTTGTACTTTTTTCTATCATTTGAAGTTGGTCTACAAAACAATTCCAGTTGTGTTTGTTTTAAAATGAGATTCTCTAATGAATTATTTTTAGCAAATTCTGCGCTTTTTAGGTGACCTGCTTGGAGCCCTATAACCAGATAGTTGCAGGATAGAAAAAGATCTACTAGTTTCTAGTACATGTATCAGTGGCTGTTATCAGCCCCAGGAAGTTCTGCCATCTTAGTGGTGTGGTCTTCAGCAGGACTCACAACCTTTCAGATTCTTTTTTGCATTTTTTCATTTTAATTTCATAACATATGTTTTTAAACATATGTTAACATATGTTTAAGAATGTGATGGAGCCAAGCAAAAACTAACATACAGAATCTATTTGGTTATTGTTTAGTAGCTTTTGCTAAATCTCAAAATACCAGCCTTCGATTGAGTATTCAGGATTGGGGGTTAAGGAATTAGTGCTTGACTTTCACTAGAAGTTTGACTGGGATAAATTTAATAAAAAGAAAAAGAAACTTTTCTTTAAAATCACGCAGAAACTATGACCTTGAAAGTGTATGTTTGAAAAACAAATAGATTTCAAGTTTTAGCTAAATATGTTCCATAGTTTATCATAAATTACTGGGCATTTGTTACCGTAATTCTCAAGTTTGTGTCATGAGAGATAAGCAGGGTTCCTGAGCAGCAGATGAAAGCCGGAATAACTATGGATGGAGTGTGTGCACACGGAAGCTGTAACTCTTGCAATATAATTGCTGTTGATTCGTTTATAAATTGAAATGAAGACAAACAAAAGCCTATGTGTCCTGAGAGAATCACAGGCTCAGTCTCAGCTATTTCTAGAGTTCATTTTCCTTCCCTTATTTTGCTACCAAAATCCTAAGAAAAATATACCTCTTGAATGCCTGCGTTATACCTGCTTGGGAATTAACAGTATTACCTTACTTAAATCTTAGGCTTGACAGCTAGGATGGTGTTATTCCCATTTACTAAAAGGAGAAAGTCAAGGCCAGAGAGCTTCAGTGAATGGCAAGTCCACTGAGTTGAAAGCAGTAGATCTGAGATCTGCGCATAGGCTGTTGTGTAGGCAGGGCTTCCCTTCCCCTATTTCCTGACACAGAGAAAGAGAGCTTAATAATTTCCTGACATAGTGAGTGATAGCTGCATAAGGAACAAGGTACTATGATGGAGCATGTGAGAAAATAAGAAATTACTTCTTTCACTTGAGGAGTTTGGTGAACACCAGAGAGCATTCTTCAAAGAAGGTGTCTTCAACCCAGATAATGTAACTGATTTCCTTTTTAATTGAAAGGAGGAAACACATTACCGTCTCATACAAGAGATATTACCAGAATGTATAGTAACTGTCTCTACAAAAAGAAAACCTATCTGGGGGTGCATTTGCTTTTCCTAAATGGTAATCTTTAAGATCTCTTGCTCAAACCATTTTGTTTTCTCTGCAGAGTACAGTACATCTAGGCACGCATGTCAGAGTATGTCTGTAATCCTAGCTCCCTGGGACACTGAGGCTGGAAGATCACAAGTCTGAGTCCAGCCTGAGCAACTTAGTGTCTTAGTGAAAACGTCTCAAAAGTTAAAAATGTAAAAAAGGCAGGGTATTTAACTCAGGATGAAGGTCGCAGTATCAGAAGATTATAGAGCCCCAGAGAAAGCTGAGGTCGATCACTCTCACTAGAATTTATGATGACAGATGATCGAGTTTAACCGTGACAGGCAATGTTGGTCCCTTTCCTATTTCCTCTGTGAAGATGGAACTGTCATCCAGTCAGCTGGGAACCCTGTCAATTGGGTCAGGTCCGCATAGAGGAAGGGGCCTTCAATAATTGTACAAGGCAGATAATTCATCTGAAAGCTCTAGGACAGGAGAGAGGGAGAAAATGAGCTCTAAATGTCAACCCGGGTTTTGAAAAGTAGATATTTGAGATTGTGGAAGTCTGCTTAGTAATTATATTGGTCACGGAGGTCAGTTTTCATAGCGGTCCAATTCCAGATGTGATCATGGCATAATGAACCATCCCTTCATAAATATGACATTTCCTGGGATCACAGTATCTGCCAGGATTTTCCTCCTCATTTGAACAGCTTAAATACCACATTATTTTTAATAGTATTTTGCTTGACTGGTGTTTTTGTATCACAGAAAACAGTTGGAGGGCATGGCAAGGGATAACAAGTACAGTAAAGCTCCCCTCCTGGTTTTTGTTTTTTTGTTTTCTTTTTTTGGTTTTTTTTCCGGTACCGGGAATCGAACTCACGACCTTGCCAGGCAGGCACTGTGCCGCTGAACTAAATCCTTAGCCCTCCCCTCCTGTTTTTAGAAAAGCAAAAGTCACTGTACTCATGCCCTGTTGTCCAGTCTTGATTCACATGGACCAGTTCCTTTTTTAGCTACTAAAATAAATTCTGTGTTTACTGAATAAAGCTAGTCATATCTGTGTCCATGTTATCTACCACTCCTAAAGGATCAGAAGGCTCTTGTTCTCCAGATACATAATCCATTATATGCAGAGCTGATTTAAACTTAGTCTTTAATTTATTTCCATTTTGAACTAAATTTAAGAGCTGATTACCCATCAGAGAGGAGACTGGCGTAATCAAGTCAGACAAGGGCAGGCTCCTTGGAGTCTTTCTTGGGTAGCTTTCTAATAGACTGAAACTAATTCTGAGCCTCTACGTATCACTAGGAACAGCATCTAATTCCCCTGAAGCTGAATTAGTTTGTGTGAAATAGTCCCTTTCAGAGGCACCAGACAGAATTTATCTCCAAAGTAGGGACTCTTAATATCCTGAGTAATTGTGGAGACATTCCCTGGTGCTAAAAATTACATGCAGACTAAGTCACGACAATTCGATTGGGGTAGGTGTAATTAGAATGAATTATGCAAATGCACTAAGAATAATTAGAACTGGAAATGTTGATGAGTTAATCACCATGTCTATGTACTTATGATACTGAAATAAAAGAAATTTTGGAAAAAAATAATTTTTAAAGGGAAAATAAACTCAAAAGCATTAGAAGTAATTCCAGATTGGAGGCTGAAGAATCTTCACATTGACCTTTATTCAGAACTTTGAAAAGGAGATGAAGAGTGAAATTCTCTGGACAGAATTTAGGAACTCAACAACCTGCAAGTTGAGTGACAAGTATAAAACAAGTTTTGTCTGTACTAAGAGATGAATTAAGAATCCAAAGAAGTGTACTTCCTACTCCATAGTTAGAAATTTGAGGAAAATCTAAGGTCTGGAAATAATAAAGGCAAATAAATATAATAAAAATAATAGTAAAGGAAATAATAAAAAGAAAACTGTTCCAAGGACAAGAAACGTGATGTCAGTTTGAGTTCGTGGTTTTTTCTCTCATTCTTTAAGTACATGTATCTTCCATCTGTGTCCTCTCTCCAGAAGTATTAGCAACCCAGCAGTAATGGATACAATGGATACAATGATCCCAGCAGTAATGGATCCAAGCACAAGGACAATATAAAAACTGATGATGTTACCTCAAAAGCACCTAGAAGTCAGCTCAATGAGGTTCTCACAGGCAAAGGACAAGACACATGGAACATGGAAAGGAATGATGGTTGCAGCTGATTAAAGCAAATTATGATTCCACAATGAGACTCAAAAGGGACAAAAGAGAAAAAAAAAGGAATTGGGGAAATAAAATGTACTGAACGCTACTAGAAGTTGTTGAATGCCCATTCATCATCCTAAAATTGAGAGCTAAGGGCAGGAATGAGCACGTGTTCTGTTCTTCTTACAGGAATTTCACTTATGACTAACTGAAAGACCTTAGGACATAAGCAAAATTTTCTAAAACAGGAGGGATTGTAGGAATAATAGAGCACCATATGAGGTCTCAATAAGTGATAGTACTCAGAAAAGTCTGATGTCAACTCCAGGGGATAGAATCAGGCTAAATTGCTGACCTCACTGGTGTGTTTCAGCACTACTAAAATGCCACTCAAATTCTGTGTTGCTTCTTATGCTGTCTTAATTACTTTTCTTGTTGCTGAGATAGGATACCTGGCACCCACATGTTAAAGGAGGAAAAGTTTATTTCAGCTTACAGTTAGAACAGGTTTCAGTCCATAGCTGGCTGGCTCCAAGAAAGGGTGGCATGGCAGATGAGCATCACAGAGGAGAAACAATCCATGGAATGGCAGGCAGAAGGCAGTAAAGCAGCAAGCAGCAGCAGCAAGCTTGCCTTCTGTCAGTCCCTTTATATTCCATCCAGGTTATAAAGCTACTGACTGGAGCCACCCATACAAAAGGCGGGGCTTCCATTAGGCACACCCTTCATCCTAGTAGCACACTCTCAGTTCATATTCACACATCTAATCCACCTTCAAAACTCCTACTTATGACCACATGAAACTTTAGGGGGACATCTAGATACAAGCTGTAATAGACACTATCCAAAATAATATGCAAAGGCCCATTTCAGAAGCATTTGTAGAGGAAAAAAAAATGCTGAACTATAACTAAACCTTCCTATATAAAGTTGAGCTGAGCCACAAGGCACTATCAGTTAAATGCAAACTATCAAAAAGTTTTGCAGGGTAATTTTTGTAATTTATTTTAAAAGCTGATGGAATTTTCATAATCAAATCACAAAGTAAAGTGTACAAGGTAAACTGGGGTGTTGCTGCTATTACCACAAGTAAATGACATGTAACAACCGAGCACAATGTTTGAAACATTTTAGGATCCTGATCCTAACAATCCATATAAACATACTCTTAGACCATAGGAGAAATTTAAGTCTGGACTAGGGTATCAGTTGATAATAAGTAATTACTTTTTACTTATTTTTACTAGGAACAATAATGAATTGTATTACACTGGAAAAATTTTAAATCCACATAAAGTATTTATGACTAGGTATTTAAATTTTCCCAGAAAAAAAAAAAAAAACGTAGAGGGCAGTAAGAACAGACAGGAATAAATAAAACAAAAAAATGGCCAAGTAATGGTGGTTGAAGTTTCTAATGGAGCTTTGTGGATGATATTTTCTACTTCTGCTTAGAGGTTTTCAAACTAAAACTAAAATCCAAGCTTTGTTTAGGCAAACACAGACACACACACACACACACAGTGACTGAGGATAGCATTACATCAGTTGCAGTTATCTACTCATTTATAAGTGCTCTCAAAAATCTTTACATAAAATAGGAGATTGTGACCTCACCTCTGAATAGATGCCTAGATGCAGTAAGGGAAATGAAAAAAACGAAAGGCACTGGAGAGTTGTGACCTCTAGCAGAAAAATTAATGCTGACAGCTTGGGTGGTGACAGCCAAAATCTCTCTGAGTAATGACGGTCATCAGAGAAACTTCTGTTGAGTAACTTGCAGTGATGATCTTCTTTGGCACTATCTCCTTCGGAGGTAGATTTGAAGAACAAGATAAAAAAAAAAAAAAGACATATTCCTTGGTAATCTGTCAAATTCAGTGTTTTTGTTGTATTTTGATTTTCTTTTAAAAGGTTCACCAAGGTCAATTTATTAGTACAAGTAGTATTATGGTTGAAATCATGACTAGATCAACGGGCCTGTCACCTTCACACTCACTTGGGTCATTGAGCTTAGAGTGGTCCCACTACTGGTTCAAGGTTCTGCTGCACCCATCTGAAAATTCTTAATAAGTTTTGAACAGGGATTTCATTTTCATGCTGTATGGGAACCTACAAATTAGGGAGCCAGTTCTGGTTAAAATGCAGTCTGTGTCAGCATTGAGAGGAAGTATATTTAATGGACTTGATTAAGCTTATGATTTATTCTCCCAAAGGAAACATGATAGTCACTTCAAAGCCTCTTCACAGCACTCTTCTTTGTTTTTTTTTCTTTGAATTCCCAACTCTTCGGGGGACAGCTAAGTTAAACACAACCTCTGGCACTGTGTTATTACTTGGGACAATATTAACTTCATGAAAATGACATCCAAAAGCAAAATCCAATTTCAAAACATGATTGCTATCTAGATTAAGTATTTCTTGTTTTGAAATACAATTTTCAGGCACAGGTGTGCTTACTGTTAGTTCTAAAACATTAAGCTTAATAAAAGGTGAACCTGTCTAAGCATATGGAATTATTCTGACAGCCTTTGTCATGAAAACAAATATTTTTCTGGATATAGATTTTTCTTTTCCTGTTGCTAAAAGAGTATTTTCTCTAAGCAAGTGATGGTAAGATTTACAGGGTTATTATTCAGTATTTGCACGATTTAATAGCAATGTGAGATCCAATTAATAATGAAGTATCAGTGATCCCAAATGCATGGGGATCTGGACTGAAGTTGCACAGAAGGTCATCTGTCACTACGCAGTGTGTCCTGTTGGGTAGTAAAGATGAGGGTGATTGGTGTTTTGCCTCAGTGCTGGAGCTAGCCGTGGACTAAAGACAATGAAAAATACTTGGGAGTAAATAACTACTCACCATTTAAACAGATTTAAGAAGCAATCCTGCAGGGAAACTTTTAAGAAGAAATATTGTGTGGAATAATCCAAAATTCTTTCAATATTTAAAACATTCTTTTAGAAGCGGCTGCTTTTTCTAAAAGCTGTACAGTATAACTGTCAGTAGGAAATTGTTTCCTAGCAATTAACCTTTTGTGAAAATTGTTTTGGATCATGAGTTTTCATTGCTATGCAAACATAAAACTCCTGTCAAATTTTTAGCTTCCTGTAATCTCTGTCATTCAAGAAACTGGAAAAGAAGTTACATTCCAGATCACGATTTTTCAAATTGAAGCCACGTTATGTCCTCAGCAGCACATTGTGTATCATTCCTCCTCAACACACACCTCTCTAAATAACATTATATCACAGCTAGTCCTTTTAGGTTGATTTCTTTCTTTATACATGCACCACCATTGATGCAGACACCCCTCAACTGGACAGTCATGTTGTTTCTAAATATTTACTATTTTAAGTAACATTCTATTATACATCCTTAAGGATTTCCTCATGTCTGCACTCTTATTGTTATCGCATAAATGACTGATATATACTGCAAGGTTATAAGGCGTTGAAACATGCACCAAACGTTACCCCAACTTATCTTTCTGCCAACCGTGCATTGGGACCATTCTCCCTCACAACTAACAGTGCTGGATGTGCTCATGTTTACAATGCCCATCTAATAGACAAACATTTCTAAACTTGTTTTAATTTACTTTTCTTTTAGTTACTGAGGAGTTTATCACCAATTGTTACATATCTATTTTCATGGGAGTCTTCTGTTTATAATAATGTTTCATTTTTTATTGTATCTTTTCCAGCTGACTGCAACCCTCTATCCATTAGGGAGATTAATTATTTGATGTAAGTGCTGCCTATGCGTTCTTCCAGCCTGTCCAGTCACATTTAATTTGACATATTGCTCTGTTCCATACAGAACTTTTATTGGTTTTGTCACTAAATCTTTTATACTTTTCATTTCGTATTTGGGTTCCCTTCCTTGCTTTTTAAAGGACCTCTTTTCTCATACATTTATTTTAAAATTATTCATATTTTTCCCCTAATATCTTACGATTGTTTCCATACTTCAAAAGAATAGAATGATACTTTTAAATATTATGTATTTTAACTCCAATTTTACTTTTTTCTAAAATCATAGTCAATTCTCCCAAATTAAAGTGATGGAAATTTTGATCTTTTTACTTAATGATTTGAGGTATAACCTATGTATCACCAGTAATTACTTGATTTGCATCCCTTTGCCAATCTTTTTAGGAAGTTCTGTTTTCTAGATAGATAATATATAAATATGGTTTTATCTTATTTGCTGTTAGAAATCCAAAGAGCTATTGTCTATATTCAATTTTTATCCCAGTCTTCAGCCACATGCAAGATGCTGAACTATATGTTGACAGCTACACAAATCAACAGGTCGTGTCCCCATGCTATGTGAAAGGGGAAGAAGCTACCACATACATTTATGCGAGAATGTTTATGTTCCAGTCTCTCTGTGTGCTTGCTTCTTTGTTTTTATGCATGTACTTTTGAGAGGCAAAAGTCTTTTCATTTCTTCAGGGAAGTTCATTAATTAGCTGTTTTGCCCTCATTTTGCTAGTAATGAAGATGAAGTTTAAAGAGGTCATCAACCTGCCACAGGCTGCAGGGTGGTCAGAAATAGAGGCAGAATTCAAACCCACATCTAAGTGGGTGCTGAGCCTCTGGCTTTAATCTATGCTTACACACACAAGAACAAAATTAATGGTCTTGCAAAGCCAAATGTTATCAAGGCAGTTGATGTGGTGCAACATGTCATGAGAGGAACTGTAGACAGGAAAAGGGAAGGTTTCACAGAAAAGAGGTCACCTCAGTGTTTGGAGATGATCAGATTGTCCTAAGGAGTCTTTGCCACTCTTCAGAATCCTCGGGATTTTGAGCCTTACATCATGACTGTGCTCTGGCTCAGGGCAGTTCAGTGGGGTCCAGGCTGGCCCCTTTGGTTATCAGGACACCAACCCCACCCAAAAAGTAACTAGAAATGTAGATTCTAGGTTCACCTCTCTTAAGCATCTGCCCCTCAGCAAGTACATCAGAGTTAGCTAGAGATCATCCAAGTTCCAGAACAGTTAAGGCAGTGTCTGCATTAGAATGGAAAGGAGAGAGACTTATCTAAATGGTCAGATAGCTTGGCATGAAATTCAGTTACTAAGCTCCCTCAGTTGAATAAGCTCAGAAAACACTTACATATTAACGGGGAGATATTTTTATTTTCTTTTTGTAGCATTTGAAAATACAAGCACAATAGATACGACCTTCCTCCTCCCCCCCGAAAACAGCCAGGTGACTTGTAGCACAGACACCTGCTGGGAGCCATCAGTCACCAATCCTCTGTCCACATAGTTCTTTGCTTGGCTTCTTTTTGTTTGTTTGTTTGTTTTTGTTTTTTCCGGTACCGGGAATCGAACTCATGACCTCGCACTTGCCAGGCAGGCGCTGTGCCGCTGAGCTAAACCCCCAGCCCCTTCTTTGCTTGTCTTCTGACTCCTTGCTTGCCTAATTTTGCTTGAAAGGCTGCTCTCTTTTCCCATTTTATTTTCTCCCCTGCCCTGTTTTAAAGAGTGCTTATTTCTGAAAAAGCCATATTCTTAAATTATTCAGTGATACAGATTTCCAGACAGAAGGAAATTAGCAGTGTGACATTGAGACTCCAGTGACAGATAGCTGCTTTGTCTGTCTGTCCTCCCAGTCACTTCAGTCCTGAGCATTGTGCCATGGCTGTGCTAAGAGGACTCACCTGAGGCCTTGCAGGTTTGATTTCATTTTAAATTTGACCTCCATCAATAAATCTTATTTACTTTTATTTTATTTTGAGATACTGGAGACAGAACTTAAGGCATTGCACATGCTAGGAAATCATTCTACCTCTGAGCCCTCCCTCCTGCAATATAAATAGAAGAGAAAATCAATGTGTATGTTAGCATATTAATTCATCTTTGTTTTGTTCTCTCCTTCAGTGTGCTAAAATTTACATTTTCTACGCTTATTTTTTTCTCTTAACTGGCTCTTGCTTGTCCAGGTATACTTTCAATTGTTTTCTTAGAGTTTTAGACAAAAATCAAAGCCTGGATTTTAATAATTATACAAAAGTCAACATATTAACATATGAATGCAATGCTTCTTATAAGAAATAAATAGTAGCAAGTTGTATGGATGTAATGTCTCATTGTCTTTTAGCTATCTATTCTTGGAGTGTATCATTAGCATATTATAAGACAGTTTCATAGGAAAACAAACCCGTAAATCTGGAAAGAGAGATTAGATAGAAATAATTATGAAGGAGAAATATTTCCATTAAAGGAAGAAAGAAAACCTCTGTACATATCCTTTTCAGTCTCTTAGAATCCGACAGAGTTGAACTGAAAAATGAATCCCACATAAACAAGAAGCAAAAGTTTTCTATATGTCTTCAAGAAACATCTAATGGTTTAAGGTTGAAAAATCTGATTACAAGTGTGGTACAAAGGTCAAAATACAGATGTGATGGAGAACTTTAATTCTCATAACATTGGCGGAAAGTCTATTTCCTAAAAAACTGGCGTATCTGACAGCTGTTTTACTTATCTTACTGAAAGTTTATCTTCTAAAAGATTATTGATAATGTGAGTCAGTTTTTTTCTGGTTCCCAAGTGCCCGTAGAAGCCTTCACGCCAGGCAGTGTTAGAATGTTCCTGCTGTTTCTTCCGCCTTCAGCCTCAGCTCAGTGCCTCATGGCTGAGCCTCACGGAAGAACCAGATCTAGTTCTGCTTTGATATTTGAAGCTGAGAGAAAGGACACGGTAAGAGTCCTTGAACTTGGTTTTCAGTCAGTTAATTAAATATTTTATTTCTAGCACCCACAGGTATTTGCTTTAGGTTATTCTAAAGGACACTGCTATATTTTTCCCTTAGATTTTCTTCCAGAAAGAAATCTTTAGTTTCTGAAGAGTTTAACTTATCAAGGTAATAAGGTATTTTTATTACCTTACTTGTTGTTTTCCATATAATAAAATATTCATGAAGCTTTGATGGCAAAGTAACAGTTATTATTTTTCTTTTACATTTACAGTCACTTAATGTTCCTAAGGACTGTTCAAACTCTCCTCGCCCACGTAAACCTATTAGTAGACTGTGCCTTTGGCCTTTGATTAATTTTGGGTTGTTACTAATAGACATGAAATAATTTCACAAAAGAAATTTTGCTCAATGTAAAGACAGTAATCCGTTTTAAATCCCCTTAGTTCCTGCAGCTTGTTTGTCTATACTATTCAAAGGCATAAGAATCCCATAAGACAGTTCCTCCACAGGTAATTTTTTAAACTGTAGACATTCTGAATAAAACAGGCAATTACTGATGACTTAATGATCTCTACAAGGACTACCCATAGTCTACCATTGTGGGGTGAAATATTAAATTTATGTTCTATTAAAATCCATTTGGGTCTGTGGCGATGCCTATCACTCATTTAAAGGCATTTCCAGATCTAAGATAACACAAAGAGCCTATTAAATCAGACTCAGAAGATCCAGAGATCCCACCAACTATTAACTTTATTCATCATTTGAAGGGTACAGATGAGGCCAAAGGTAAGGTCCAGTAACATCTAGGAAGATTAGTGACCGAAGTCCTTCTCTGTCACACATGGATGTAGTCTGGCCCCAGTGTAATGTCTGAAGCCTCTGAATGACAAATTCAAGACATCATTTCCACAAGGGAGTGACTTTGGTGGTAAATGATTCCCTTTGATACCCTGGTGATTATATAGCTGATCTAACCCTTCCTTTCTTATGGGCCATGTCCCACGAACCTGTAAGTTCCTCCTTTGTTTGCTATAAACAACCTAGACAGGCTAGGCATACCCTGCAAGAAGGACTCTCATTATCCTTCTGCTAATGAATACCATCAGGAGGTCTGATTTGTGCATTTATTACAAGTATTCTTTACTGGGTCATCTCTTCCTCTCTCTCCCTCTCTGTCTCCACCACTCTACTCCCATCTTAATCACTTTCCTTGTCACAGGGACAAATATCTCACACCAACAATTTAAAGGAAGAAAGGCTTACACTAACTCATGATTAAATCCCATGATCATCTAGTTTCAAGGCCGAAATGGCTTGGCAGAGGAGGCTGGTTCAGGGAAAAGCTTCTCAGGTCATGACAATTAGAAAGCCGAGAGATAGAGGAAGAGGGACCGAGGAGGAAGATACACCTTCCAGGTCACGCCCCCAGTGCCTTGGACTCTTCTTTAGATTTTCCTGTTACTCCTGCTGAAATTGCCCATCACTTCAAGCACTATACATGTCTAATTTGGCTTCAACACTTATATCCGGGAGCATGCCCGAATATATGATTCCATTCATCATGGCACTTCTGATGCTTCCTGGTTTTACCTGTACCGTCCAACCTGAATCCCCAGACTAACATGGCTGTCTCCTATTTTCTGCTGAAAGACAAAAGGGCACCAAAGTCAGAACGTTGCATTAACCTTCACAGTGAGCACAGAAATGTCTACAGATGTTCAAAGGATTGCATGTAGAAAAATGTGGATAGACCAATATAAGATTTTTATATCTTTGTAAAGTGCCATTAGAACTTACTGAGGAATGTTGTTAGTAACATATACTGAAGATTCTAGAAACTAAAGCTCCTGGGTTCTACTGAACAGAGACTATAAGTAAATCACACCATCTAGATGGTGTGTGGTAGGATTAATTCTTAATTAAAAACAAAAAAAAAATCAGAAGTCATGCCATCTATACTCAGTCCTAACTAAAAAGCCAAACGTTTAGTCAGAGTAAGTGTAGTACCCAGAATCATACGGCTTTTTTTTTCTTCAAGTAAATCAGAACACTAAAGACTTAGAAGTATAACACAGGCTCTATTCTGTGCTTTTGTCTAGCAATGTGTATCTAATAACTTCATAATGCACTAAGCCTGATTGAATTTATTTATCCCCTCAGAGCCTGCCCTTTGGTACCCTACTGATTTAAATACTCTGGTTTCACATAGTATAAGAAGAATTTTATAGAAATGCATACTAATTTATGTCATGCTTCTGGCTAATGTAGTGTTATTTTTATTTACATGCTCTGAGTTTCCATAAAATGGAGCATTTGGCCACTATTAAATGTCATCATTCCCAGCAGTTCAGAAGAGTCATGTGTTTACCTGAAGCTTACAGAATGCAAGTGAGCTGTCTAAGAAAGCGCTTCAGGTTTTATTCATCCTGCACCTCTCCTATTTACACAGTGCCTGCAGAGAAGATATTCAGTGATCACATGATAAATGGATAGATGGATGGATGTGTGGGAGGATGGATGGATGGATGGTGGATAGATGGATGGATGGATAGATGGATGGATGGATGGATGGATGTGTGGGTGGATGGATGGATGGATAGATGGATGGATGGAGAGATGGATGGATGGATGGATGGACGGATGGAAGGATGGATGGATGGAGAGATGGATGGATGGATGGATGGATGGATGGATGGATGGATGGATAGATGGAGAGATGGATGGATGGATGGATGGATGGATGGATGGATGGATGGATGGGTAGATGGATGGATGGATGGGTAGATGGATGGAGAGACAGATGGGTGAAAATAAATAAACATGTCAGTGAATCACCAGGCAAGAAAATATTTCTTAGCTGATTTTCAATTTTTTAAGTCTTTATAAAGAATAATTTCAAAACTTTGAAATTATTGAGAGAAAGTCATGAGAATCACTAACCGGAGTTTTAAAGTTAAAAAAATAGATATTTCAAGAAAAGGATAGGAAAACATCCTCCGCCTCATTAGTCAGCAGGGGAATGCTTTTTAAAGCCACAGGAATATGTCACCGTGCCTCCAATCAACAGCAGGATGAGGGACAAATGGAATTTTATATATTGATATCTGTTTTGTAAAATGCTGCTAACATATAAGCAGTTTGTGATTAATTATAAAGGAAGACAGGCAATTAACATATGATCCATCAATTCCACTTACTTTGGTGAAATAGAATATGTATCCACATAATGACTTTCATAATTAAAAGTATCCCTAAATTAGAAACAACATGAAAGTCTAATCCAAATCAATAGGCAAAAGGATAAACAAATTATGGCTTATCCATACAGAAAAATACTGCTCAGTCAAAAAGGGAACAGACCCTTGATTGAAAACTGAAACCATGAATTAAAATAGACCTTTACTCTTTTTAAACTGATTATCGCAAACACTTTGTCATAGTGATGGAAAGTTAATACAATATTTTATAAGCATTATCACGTTTAATCCTCCAGACATCCCTGCAGGATACATGGAGGAGACTGGGAAAGTACAGAAAATGACAGGCAGAACAGAGTCAGTAGTGTTTTCATTATCCAGACAGAGGAAGCTTCCCAGCGTGAGGGGCCGAGTATCTTCCTGCAAGAACTGTTTGGTGTACCCTGCAAGGGAGGAAAAACTGAGCCACTAGTATAATTACATCATTTTTCATGAGCATATTTAAGAAGTTTCCAAGTCAGGAAATGAAGGTAAGCAAAGACAAAGTCACTATATTTTGT
Organism: Chinchilla lanigera; assembly: GCF_000276665.1. NCBI lineage: Eukaryota > Metazoa > Chordata > Mammalia > Rodentia > Chinchillidae > Chinchilla > Chinchilla lanigera. Next base: position 3,420,347 of record NW_004955491.1, read on the forward strand.
CTCTGGGATCTGTAAATGGAAGTGAAATGAACAGTCCATAGGAAGCATGGAGCATCTACAGTCCACCTCCTGGTCCCAGCAGCTCATTACCCGCTCCCAGGTAGCAGGAGAACCTCAGCTCTCCCAGAGAGACGACACTTTCCCTCTTCACAGTCTGCCCTCGATGGTAGTAGTAACTCCTGCTAGAAGCCAGGGGAGCTATGTTCTGCTAGTGTGCGATGCTAAACTCAAAGCAGCTAGGTGAGAAAGAAAGCGATCAGGTCCTGAAATGGAAATTAGCAGGCTGAGAAGAATGTTATGGCTGAACAATGCTTATTAAAATGCATCATTTGAAACCAAACTTTTAAATAGCATTTTCACATCCCATGTGTAAAACTCTTTAAATACTATTTTAGTGGCAGGCATATAGATGGATTTCACACATGGAGACGAAGTATCAAGACAAATGGGAAAAATGAAAAGAGACTTATTTTCTCTGATTTTCTGAACTTTTGTCATTAAAATGGATATTTATCTTTTATTCCACATTGCTTTTAAAATAGCACTTCTTTAAAGATGATTAATTCAATATCATTTTGGACACTTCTGGCTTTCCTGGCTGTTGAAGTTCATGTTGAGAAGTCTGCTGTAATCTGAACAGGTTTTCCTTTATGTGTGATTTATTGTTCTCAGTGACAGCTTTTAAGATTCTGACCTTTTAGTGGATAACTGGAATTTTGACCATGATATGTCATAGGGAGCTTCTTTTTTCTTTGTGGTCGGTTAGTGTTGTGTAAGCTGCACTTACCTGTAAGTTGAATTCTTTCCTCATATTTAGAAAGTTTTTTATTATGATTTCTGTAAGCAGATTTTTTATTCTGTGTGTGCTGTCTTCTAGTTTCTTTCCAACTCCTATTAGGTATAAACTGGTTTTCTTAGAGTCATCTAGTAGCTGTTGGGTGAATTTTCTTGATCTCTTATAATCTTTAAGGCTTCTTTGAACAATTCATTATAATTTATCATTTTGTCCTTGATTTCTGAAATACTTCACATTGATCACCCATTCATTTCCTCAAGCTATTTGGAATACTTTTACAACAGCCGCTCCCTAGACCAACAGGGTCTAGGGTGGTGCAGATCAGGGAGCTGCAGGCCAGCCCTGGCAGCAACACTTTCCATGTTCCGTGATCCAGATATTTTGCTCGATCTCCGCGTGTTACCTTTCCAGGGAATTTTCTGTTTCCAGGTGTGTTTCCCCCTCTTCAGAATACCTGTGTTTTCAGTGAATTTTCTCTGCGTGCCTCTGCTGCAGTTCCTCCTCTCGTCAGCTGTGTTGCTCCTCTTAAACTTCTTAAATGAGTACTTTTGGAAATGAAAATGGAATTGCATTGGCAAAAAATTAATTAGCACATGTGTCAGGAGTTTTTTAATGATTCTTTTAATAGATTTCATCCACGCATGCCAATTGGTAGATAGTACAAGAGAACCAAACAATGTACAATCAGAAAAAAAAAGGAATAAATGTTTCCAGTTATCCTTTTAAATATCTTTTCCAAAAGTTATTTTTTAAAGGACTCTCTTCTTCTGATCAACATATGCTATGTTTCCTGTAAGCAAAACATGGTGTAGAATTACCTGAGACCTAAACACCAGCTCAGTGTCTGGAATAATAATGTTCTTCAAAGAGCCCAATGTAAATACCATTTTTTTTTTCTGTTTGATTATTTTGAATAGCATCCATGCTTTATATGAATTATAGCAGAGTGTTTGAATATCCTGAGAAAAAGCCAGTGTCTGGGACAGTATCACTGACAATGGAGGTACAGTAGATAAGGCAATGTGTTGATGGGGCACCTTGGTAGAGAGAGACTTCTTTGCTGTTTACAGAAAGAGCAGGTGAGAGTGTACCATGGATTTAAAATGTCTGGTAGTGATTGCTCCTCATGTGTCTATGTGAAAAAGGCATGTATAATTAGTAGAGTATACATAAACAATACTCTCTGGCTTTGTTAATATTTTATGACATTTGATAATTTGACTCGGGAAGGATTTCAAATATTAGATGGAAATAGCTAAGCCACAGGGTAATATAGGGAAAATATGGGTGATGGCATCTTCTGGAGCACCTGGTATCCTCTGGCAATGGTTAATGTCTAAGATACAAGATTCAGGGCAGATCTGACCCTCTCATGTGTAACCGTTACTAAATATCTTACATTCGCTGAGTCTCAATGCTATTAAAAAAAAAAAATTGGAAGGCCGGTATGGTGGCACATGCCTGTAATCCCAGCACTTGGGAGGCTGAGGCAGAAGGAGTGCTGCAAGTATGAGGACAGCCTGGGCTGCAAAGAGAGCTTGAGTCCAGCCAGAACTGCATAGTGAAATCCCGTCTCAAAAAGAAAAAACATAAAACATAAAATAAAATGAACATTGGAGAATGTCTAGAGATCTAAGAACAGGCATAAAGTTCAGAATACACAGACTAGTGAGTATAGTCACGTTCTCATCAGAGACACAGTTCCCAACACCCACAGTTTAAATGCGGAAGGGTTTACCTTGGCTCACGGTGTTTAGGGAATCTGTGCGTGGCTGGCCAGCTCCCAGGCAGGAAGAGCATGGTAGAATGGTCCGAAGGAGGAAAGCCCCTCATGACAAGGTGGCCAGGAAGCAGAGAGACAAGCCAGGAGCCGGGCCACGCCCCAGTGACCCACTTCTAACCAGGCCCCACCTCCTAACATGCACTTACCCACTGAATTCGTTAGTAACACAAATCCACTGATGAGTCTAGCACCCCATGACCCAATCAGCTTACAAAGCCCCACCTCTGAGCACAAGAGTTTGGGGCAGCAATCTAGATCTAAACTACAGCGCTAGTAATTTCTCATTGATTTGGAGATGAGTCTAGAAGAGATATAAGGAATAGAAAAAACACTGACATACACAGGAAAGAGAGATTACGCAGGAAGAAACTATACTTGTTCGTGAGGCATTCACTCACAGCAAGTGGTAAAGGACCAGGTACAGTACTAATCTCAGCCCTACATTCCACTTAGGTACGTTGAATCAAGAAAACACTCCTCCCTGCTAGACTTGGCGTAGGGGCCAGAGGAGGATTGCTGCAGAATGTCTTCCTGTTTCAAACCCAAGTAAGACCAGATGGTAGAGCCCCTATATCTATACATGGACCGTGAGCTTTTCTTTTGAGGTTCTGCTGTGTAGGCAGAATATCACATGTGCCAGGATATGGCAATCTCCAGACAGGCAGGTGTTGGCGCCTAGGACTTCCTGCTAAGTATCCCATCTGTGATCAGAGTACTGTAAGCTCAGGTGAGGTTGACCCCAGAGATAAAAGCCCTTTCTACTAGCCTGATTCCAGGAAAAGCACTAGCAAAAATCAAGCTGCGGTGTTTCTGTAGAAATTAGTAAAACACAAGTCATAGAATAAAAATTAGGGGAAAATTCACTGTTTTGAGCTTGGCAAAGAACCATTAAGCCCATGAGCTGAAGCAGGGCAAGACACAAATGGGTCTGTGCTGCAGAGGACAAGTTCAGTTATGATTCCCAGGCAAGGGTGTAGTGCCCAGGACTGGCTCAAGTCTAGGATTAGCTGATCAGGGAACAGTTGGCAGGAAAACTCCCTTTCCTAGTAGACTAGACTTGGCACAAGGGCCAGAGAAGGATTGCTGCAGAAATTCTTCTTGTTCCAAACCCAGGTGGGACCAGATGGTAGAGCCCTCCCTATGTATCTCTACATGGACCATGAGCTTTTCTCTTTCTTACCTTTCACTAGGTGTCTTTACTGCCCAGAACTCCCTAACCTCAGTGTTTTGTCCTCATGGTAAACCTCAGATTTGTCAAATGTTAGCTGCTCTGTGAAGTCTCCTCAGATGTGCCAGGGAGGAGTTAAACACTGATCCCCTATACCTCTGAACACAGCAGTTGCATTCCCAAGTTTATCCTCTGCCTGCCTTCCTAAGGAAGCTGCAAGCTGAGCAACAGATCTGATCATCTTTAGCCCCCCAGGGCCTGTGCCATGTTTCCTATTTCCTGGCATGTGAATTGGTTAAAAAACCTTTTAATGGAAGTAAAAAGGGGAACAAAGGAAAGAGGGAAGAGGGAAGGAAAAGGAGAGGGGAAGTTACGTTTCCCTAGAAACACACTTATTCACATAGGAAGAAGAGATTAAAAAGAGAAAGAGAAGAAAAACCAGCGACTAAAGTCCCTCCAGTGTTGTGAAATTCCACCTGGGAAACAGAAAGCTTGAAAGATTGAAAAGGAATGTTCACCTTTTTTCTCACTGAAGGTTGTAACTTTGAAAAAAAAGCAGAATATTTGGAAAAGAACAGGCAGGCCACCGAACTGGATGAAGTGTTACCAGGTCTGGGTCCCTGTGAACACCTGAGAGCCCCTCGGGACAGTGAGGAGCAGCTGCAGTGAGAGCCACCCCGGAATGATGGGGGGCTTCATAATGACAGGAGAGGAGCTGGAGAGAAAAGGACAGATGAACCCAGAAAGCTCAGGGCAGTAAATGGAAACCACAGCCACATGAAAGACAAGCAATAGCAGAGGTGACACACCACTGCTGCAGGAAGGAATTACTAGAAAAATGACTTAGAAATAATTCTTGGTCTCACATGTAGATATAAAATGGTAGGGAGCAGGAAAATTAAAGTGTTTTAAAACATATGCATTATTTTAGAGACAGCTTTTGAAGCAGAAATATATATTAAAAGATGTAATTATAAGACTCTTAACCTAACAAATCGTTTACAAACCTCAAATGGTTTGTAAAGATGTGAATATTTACATATCTGCCAAGTAACTTGAAAGATGGAAAAAAATTGTAAACTCCAAGGCAGCCTCTTAGTAGGTGGCTGTATGCCCAGTAGGTACACACACACACACACACACACACACACACTCACACACACGCACACACACACACACATTCTTACATATTATAATCACAGAAAAGATACGACTTCTTTCTGCATTTTCATTTAACATTATAGTAATAACTTCCTTGTGCCAATAAATGTTCTTTGAAAATATGTTTTGATATAAATAAAATATTTTATCATATAAATAGGCCACACTATATTTAAACATTCCTCTATTTTGGGATATTAGAATTTTTCCATTTTCCATTTTTAGAAATAAATTGCTTACATCTATACAACTAAACCTTTGGATTTCTACCTTAAAGTGTGTCCAGAGAAGGCGAAAAGGTATGGAAAATATTTAACATTTTAATGTGTTCTTACTATAATAGTAATAAAGGTCTGGTGAAGAGAATGTTGGAAATATAAAAATGTTCTAGAGTAAAAATATGAACTTCTAATTAGTTCTCCAATAAGGAACTGCCTCACATGTGTTTTTTGTTGTTGTTGTTTTGTTTTGTTTTTGTTTTTCTTCCAGTACCAGGAATTGAACTCACAACCTTGTGCTTGCCAGGCAGGCGCTTTGCCGCTGAGCTAAATCCCCAGCCCCTCACATGTGTATTTTAATTCTACAGTGACATTTTCATTTTTCTGGAACCCCTCGTTCTCTTAGCCTTTCCCCAGCCTCTTTCTCCTTTTCCCATCTCACCCTGCTCTTCTGCTCTCTGACTCTGCTTCTGTCCCTTGGACGCCTGTGAGTTGCCCTCTTGTTCTTGGCCATCTCTTTGGAAAGGGCAACTTCAGCTGGGAGTGCTCTTTCCTGTGTTCTGAAGCATGTCCTCCTGTGGACCGAGGCCCCCGACACTGTGAAGGTCCAGAGCTCTGCCTGACCACGCTGTCTGGTGGAAATCCGCGCCCTGCTGTGTCTGTGCAGTGTGATCCTGGCCCATTCTTCAGAATCGCTCTGTGCCCTCGTTTGCTCTGCAGCACATTGGAGATAATGACTGCAGATGATTCCCAGAGGCCGTGAGATTAAATGAGTCAGAACACGTAAATGACTTAGTCCACACTCAGGAGATGTTAGTTCTTAATATTCTCACCATGTGCCTGGCTTTTTTCTGTTTATTTGTCTTTAACAAAAGGGAAATTGTTAAAGATTTACGTCCTCTCATTATGTGTGTGTGAGAAACTAAGCACATTTGTTCTTATAAGGGTGAGTCAAACCCTCACTGAGGTCAAGTGCATGGGCAGGATTCCTGGTCCACTTCCTGATTCCCAGCCACCCGGAGTGGCCCTGTTGCACCACGATGAACCATCTCACTCTTTCCCTTCTGTCTTTGAGTCACAGAATGACCTCAGGTGACATGACAATGTATAACCTGGAGGACACCATTTCTCTCATTTCTCTGGCTAACAGTTTTATTACAAAGCCACAAGACTACCCCGCACATTTCTCTCTATTTCCTGCAGAACAGGACAAGATGGGTTAGATGAACAGGATTTCAAGGAAATCAGAAGTATAAAGAATGATACTAGGGTTTTTTCTCTTGTAGCTTTTGCTGTCTTCTGCCAGTATGAACTGTTCTCCTCTGCCATGTGCCACTCTGCCTTGGAGCCAGCTGTTTTTGGATGGAAACCTCCACAAACTGTGAACTAAATAAACCTTTCCTTCCTTAAAAAAAAAAAAAGAATGATACTAGGGATTCAAGGTGATAAAGACTGACACTATTTATATTTTTGCTTTTTAGCTTCCTGTGTTTTCCAGATTAGTTGCAGAACAGATTGAGAAAGTGTTAATAAAAACAGCAAACAGGAAATGATGAGGGCTTTTTATAAATACCTTTACAATAATATCAAAAAAGTGAAATAGTTCTGCATAATCTAATACATATGGTAGTTCTCTAGAGGAAAAGGTAGACAACTAATGAGTGAGATAAAGAGAGATCTAAATAAATGCGGAGAGATGAAACACGCTCATGGACTGGAATACTGAATATTTTAATGATGTCAGTCTTGCAAAATTGGCCTGTAGAGTAAATAAAATACTAATTTACATTCCAATGGGCTTTTCTCTGGTGAAAATAAGTAAGCTGATTCTAAAGTGTACAGGCAGACAAAATGCCAAGACTAGTAACACTCTCTGAACAAAAAACATGGAAGGTATTCCTCTACTGGACATACAGAAATATTCATTGGAAGAATGTAACTTTGGCATGAGAACAAACAAATGCAAAACTGCAGTAGAATAGAGAGCTCAAAGCACAAGCATTTATGAATGCTAGGTTTATGGTCAAAAAATGATAAAAAGTGAGTATAATAAAAAGATGGATTTTAATGAATGATGCAGGGATATTAAGTATACATATATTATATTAATATATTAATATACATATAATGTATTAAGTATGCATATAAAAATGAAATCAGAATACTGCATCATGTTAATTCCTGGTCAATCACAGCATTAATGTGGAAAGTGAGTCTACACTTATAAAATAGGAAAATACCTTAATAATCATTAATAACCTTGGGTTAAACATATCTTTACATAAAATTTCCAAATTATACAGAAAAGAATATAAGAAATTTTGTGCATGAAAAGTTGCCATAAATTGGAAAGACAAATCACAAGATTAACATTCTTATCAATATATATAACTGTGACAAAGAGCTGCGGCTCATTTAAGAATGACATTTCTAAAGTGTCAAGGCCAGAGTTAAAAGAAAGTACACCCTTCTATTGTAGTAAGCCAGAGCGTTTGCTTTATTTCTACCTGGAGTCCCATGTGGAAGCCATACAGCATGAAATATAATAGAAATTTTGTTCACACTCTGACATTGCATTCACTGCCATTTCTGCTTTTCAATTCTGTCATTTGTTTTCAGTTTTTCTTTGTGTTTTTACAGGTATTTTAGGGGAAATTTCTGGCCCGAGTTCTTGGCCAAATCCCATTTAAATCTTTTCTCATCTTCCTAAAATGTTTCCTTGTTTTCATTGTAAGAATCTTTAGCACTGGCATGAATTTATGGTTTAGATATAGTTTACGTTTTAATGTATTTTCTGAAAATTATAATAGTTTTCCATATTCTAATGTAGTATTTTTTTATTTTAAAGAGAGTAGTAAATGAGGAAAAAACAAGCAAAGAAATGGAACAGTAACAGCATCCCAGCATCACAAACATAAATGAATCAAAGTAAAAACATTCAAAGTGATAGAGTTTCAAGACAAATTAATATGAATCAACAGTGGTTGTTACATTACATGTCACTATCCTTCTAATGTAGCTTCAGAAAATATTTCTAGTGGGTACTTACAATTTGTTCAGTTTGTGATCTAATCTATCCCTCTTGCATCATAAGGCATTATAGATTCATTTCTTTTAAAAGACAAAATAATTATCAGTGGAAACTTCTTAGATGGAATTTAAAACCTGCATGTTTACATTCTCAGATAAATGTTCAGAAGTGAGATAACTAGGTAAAATCATATAAGTACCTTTGTGCTTTTCAAACATATTATGACACTTTTCTTGCTACCAAAATATATGAAAGTACCAATGACCCTGAAATTTCGGGATCAGAGAAAAAGTGACAACGTAATTATCATTCAGATTTGATAATATGGGACTTGCCTAGATGCCCCAAGCTAGAGATGGTTTTTCCTTAAGAAAATACAAAAAAAGAGGGTTCTTTATTTCTCCTTTGTCTTTCTCAACTGATGGAGTTGCACAACCACACAGCCCAAGCATCTATGTTGATTGCTACCTTAATCTAATTCAGCAAATGATTCTGCCTGTTTTACTCCCAGACATCCCTAACACCATCTCCTTCTATCTTCCTGAAGTCACACCTCTCACATGCACAGATGAGATGGTAACCTAACTGCTTCTCTCCTTGCTGATCTTCCTTGAATTGTCTTGGAGATACCTCCTCCATTGCAGAGGGAGCCAGGCTACCCCACAAGCAAAAGCTCCAACACTTGCACTCCACCCAAAGAACAGAGATGGTCTTTCCATATCACTCAGAACTTTCCCACTTGGTGCATCTACCTCAGCAGTGTCATATGCACATCCCCTTGACCTGTGTTCACACAACTTAAGTGGAAATTCCTCCAAATATTTTAATGAGACCGTACTCTACCACTTGTGAACTTGTGCCTTACCCTCACCAGATTTTCTGCATTTCTTTGGGAGAATTATGAGATATGATCAAGAACTATAATGAATATTTAATCTGTTAAAATTTTATTCCAGTAAAAGACACACAGCCATTCATTTTCCTCTTAACACTCCCCCTCACTTCAAACACACTTATTCCATCATGCTTGCCACCTTTCAGAGCAGTTCTAGAAATCCTTCTTGGTGAGTGTCATGGCTGCCTCAACGTCCTGAATCAACTCAAAAAGTTTCCCTTTCATGATCATTTTGATTTGGGAGAAGATCCAGAAGCCACACAGCATCAGATCCGGTGAATGAGGTGGGTGAGGATACAGCACAATGTTTGCATTTCACAAAAAAGATCATAAATGTTTTGAATCAATTCAGGACTTTCAGGCAGCCACAAAACAACATTCACAACCAGAGCTTCCAGAATCGCTTCAGAAAGTGACAAGAGTGATGAGATAAATGTGGTTGACACAAGGGAGAATATTTTGAGGGGAATTAAGAGCAGTGTAATTTCTACTGTATTTTATTTTCATTTAAACAATCATTATAGTTATAGTCGACCACACAGCATTTATTTTAACATATATGAATGCCTGCACCCGTATCCCCACAGCCATGCCTAGCACAAGACCAAGTGCACATGGGAACTGTTTGACAAGGACTGCAGAATGGGATGGGAGTGAACTCCCCTGGATGGACGGGTGAAAAACTCTTTCTCCAGTGCTGAATGATCAGCATTTCAAAGACGGAAGAGCGTGAGTGGTGAAGTCACCTACCCAGGGCAAGAGTCCATCTGAGGCTTTGTAGGAACCCATGGCAAAGTGTAGAAATCATGCTTCTCACAAACACGGTGGCAGAAATCAGTCAGTTAGAGCAAACATGTTAGAAAAGGTACCTGGAATTGAAGATAAATTTTCTATGCCTAGGTCGCAAATACAGTGTCCAGAACACCAGCAAATTCCAGTGTCTTGGTCTCCAAACATAAGGAGAACTGAGCTACTTTCCAGACCTGCACCGCTCCCACATGGCTTTGCACTCTCATCCGCCCCCTGGACCATGGCAGTGGTCTATTTACTGGTCCCTCTCTTCTTCCACGTTCCTCCAAACCATTTTCAACACCCCGGTAAGACTATCCTGTTAAAACATAGGCCAGACATTGTCCTTCTCCGTCCCAGTCTAAGCATCTTAATAGCTTCCAATTACACTTGGAGTTTTAAAATATATCTTTCAGATCAGCCAGAACTAAATAGTATGGTTCCTGCCATCTCTTGAACTTCAGCTCCTGTTAGTCTACCCTTTATTCTCTCCATTCAAGGAGGTTCTACTGACCTCCTTGTGACTCCTGGACGTCAATCATCTTAAGTAAGATTTGAGACTTGTTTTCTCTGCTTGGACATTTTCCTCTCAGACACAGGCATGACTTCTTCTCTCTCTTCCATCACTACTTTAAATGTCAACTTCCCAACCTTGATATTTAGCGACCCCTTTTTTGCTTTGTTTTGGTCTCAGAATAATTCATGTTGTCCAGTTTAATATAGTTCACACTTATACATTGTCTACCCCCATGATGGAGGATAAGTTCAACAAGGCAATTGACTCTTGCCAATTTTTTTTACCTAATAATGATTTTCTAAAACCAAGTGCAGTGTCTGATGAAGAGCAGACAATCATGAAGTCAACTGGGAATAATAATAGCTTCTATCAAAAAGAATTTTCCTTTTGGTCCAATATTTCACAAACAGAATGGGATTGAAATGAATTGGTGTGATTGACATTTTTTAAAAATACAGTTTAATATAGTGAGGGGGTACTCTGAGGTATATTAACAGCAATGTGTCTTTCATCACAATAAATATTTTTATTTTAAAAATAAATATACAGCTTCAAAGGATTGAAAAATAGCATTCTGTGATGGAAAGTGATAAGGACTGAATGCTTGTGTTCCCTCCAAAATTCCTATCTTCAAGCTCAGCACTTAATGTACTATATTGAAGGATATGGCCCTTGTGTAGGTTATTATGGTTAAATGAGGTCATAAGGGTAGGACCCGATCCAGTGGGATTAATGTCCTCATAGAAAACACCAGGAAGCCTACTCACTCTCTGTCATGTGGATACACAGTGAGCACATGACCATCTTCAAAGATGAGAACCCTCACCTGGAACCTCAATCTTAAACTACTCAGTGCCTAGATCTGTAAGAAATAATTTTTTGTTCTTAAAGCCACCTAAAATGTAGTATTTTGTTATGGCACATGGAACAAACTAATATATGAATGTACTTTTAAAAAACATCTAAGTTCCTTACTTAAAAGAAAAAGAGCCAAGCGTGGTGGTGCACACGTGTAATCCCAGCACTCGGGAGGCTGAGGCAGGAGGATTGTTGTGAGTTTGAGACCAGCCTGGGCTACAAGTGAGCTCAAGGCCAGCCTGAACTACATAGTGAGACCCTGTCTCAAAAAGACAAAAAAAGAAAGAAACTAAACTTAGAGCGTTATGTGACTTTTCAAAGGACAGAAAGTCAGTATAAAGCAGAATTAAATTCAAGATCAGATTGTAGTTCACAACATTCTCTACACACTGTGCTAACTCATGCATCACCCTATGTAATATATAATCAATATAAGTCAGGGATCTGCAAATATACTCTTAAAACTTTATTCTTCCAAAGGCTATGCCAGGAGTTTTGCCATTAAAAGTTAATGGTGATGATCTTTTTGCACTACCTTATAGGGACATTTAATTGATTTTTTCCTACAGTTATATATGTTTTGTCCATAAATTTTTCTTACCCATACAAAGAGGTGAGAAAGAGGAAAAATAATACTGGTGAAACTGGACAGTAATTCTCTAAAAGTAATTCCTTTAGAGATGTGCAAGGATAAATACGCTTCATATAGGCATTTTTTCTGCTAGTACGATTGGTCCTCATTCAAAGATAGAATGAATGCTGCTCACAATTTTATTGTATTCCAAAAGTCCCATGACTTTTCAAAGCGCTGTTTCCTGGACACATTTGAAAAGTACTGATACAACAGCATGAAACAGCTGCTCGAAAAGCTATTATGAGCCCAGGCTGAATCAATAGAAGAAAAGTGTCCAAATCAAAGCAATCTCAGTCCCTCGGGACTCAGCACTATTTGAACATATATATGGTTTCATACATTGTCTATTCCTGGGTCATATACTAGGTTTTTTTTTTTTTTTACTTCACAGAGAAAAAAGACGAGCAAACAATGAAACAGGTTAGTAGGACAACTACAATTGTTGATACGTTGGGTGTTACAATAGTTGATACATTTCAAGTTTTAGGCGAGTAGGACAGTTACCATAGTTGACACATTGGTATTGTTGTCTTCCTATTAGTCAGAGTACAAGATATAGGCATGATATCTTGTCTAAATAATATTAGCACAGGGGCTAGGGATTTAGCTCAGTGGCAAAAGCGCCTGCCTGGCAAGCGCAAGGTCATGAGTTCGGTTCCTGGTACTGGAGAAAAACCAAATAAATAAATAAATAATATTAGCACAAAGCATTCTTTTCAAGAAACTGAGAGAAGCTACCTGTAAAACTACCTTAACTATATTGTGTATACATATATTTTTTCCCCTTTCTTCCTTTCCCCTTTCCTCAATCAGTTTGTCTTTTCTTTCACACAGTTCTTTCCCAGTTCACAATATCTGTTGTATGTTTCAGATCCTATTTTCTTGTTTAGTTTCTCACACTACCGAGACAATATGATGTTTGCATATATGGGTTTGATTTATTTCATTTAGGAATGTGGTCTCGGGTTACATCCATTTACCTATAAAAGTATCCAGTTGGTCCTTCTTTATGGCTGAGTAGTATTCCATTATATTAGAAAACCACAACTTTTTTATCCATTCCTTTGTTTATTGATGGGCATCCAGATTGTTCCAAGATTTAGCTATGACAAATTGTGCTGCTATAAACATGGGTGCACATGTACCACTGTGGTATAACGTTTTCAATTCTTCTGAGAAGACATCCAGAAGGGGAATAGCTGGTTTTAATGAGACCTTTAATCACAGTTTCTTAAAGAGTTTCCACACTGATTTCCACAATGGTTGCACCAGTCTACATTCTCACCAGCAATGGAAAAGAGTTCCTTTTTCCCCACAGCCCCTCCAGTATTTGTTACCAGTTGATTTTTTGATGATTGTCATTCTTGCTGGGGCGAAATGGAATCTTAGTGTTGTTTTAATTTGCATCTCTTGAATGGCCAAAGATGTTGAACATTTTTTCATGTATGTATTTGCCAGTTGTATTTCTTCATTTAAGAAGTGGGTATTCATCTTAAATGCCCATTTTTGGATTGAGTCTTTGAATTTGAGGGGTCCGATTTTTTTCAATTCTTTATATGTTCTAGATTAAAAGTCCTTTGTCTGAGGAACAATTGGCAATCATCTTTTCCAGTTCTGTGGTTTGCCCTTTCACTCTTTTGAAGATTTCTTTTGTTGTGCAAAAGCTTTTAATACAGTGAGATCCCATTTGTTGATTCTTTGTATTATTTCCATTGCAGTCTGGGTTTTATTCATGAAATCTCTGCCTACCCCTATGTCTTTGAGATTTCTGACTATTTTGTCTTCCAGTAAATTTAGTGTTTCTATTTTAATATTTAGATCTTTGATCCATTTTGACTTTAGTTTAGTTCATGGTGATAGACATGGTTCTAGTTTTAGTTTTTGGTATGTGAAAACTAGTTTCTCCAGCACCATTTATTAAGAGACTATCTTTCTTCCAGTGAATATGTTTGGCTCCTTTGTCAAAGATAAGGTAGCTGAGTGTGTTTGGTGTTGTTTCTACATCTTCTAGTCTGTTCCACTGATTTTCAGGTCTGTTTTTTTGCCAATACGATGCTGATTTTATCACAGTAGCTTTGTAGGATAATTTTACGTTTGGGATTGTAATGCTCCCTGACTTGCCTTTGTTGCTCAGAATTGTTTTTACTATTCTAGGTCTTTTCTAGTTCCAAATGAACTTTAAGAACGTTTTCTCTAGATTTGTGAGGTATGTTTATGGTAAATCTGTATCAGTTTTGGGAGTATGGCCATTTCCTCTATATTGGCTGGTGTGCAGAGGTAAGGTTGAGAGGATGGGGAAATGGCTACAGGAACTGGAGGAGTGAAGGCTTAGAGAACTGTAAAGCTGCTTTCAGAATTTTGAAAGAGCTACAATAAAGATGAGGGAACAGATTTATTTTGAATTTTTCCATATGCAAAACTAAGCTCGGTACCCAAACACCACAGGGAAGTAAGCTTCTGATTCAATACAAGAAAAATTAGACTTATTATCCTTGGAAGTGTTCTTCAGTGAAAGCACTAAAAATGTGTTGAAACGTACTAGAAATGTTCTGGTTACCACCCACAAATGCAGAAGATATCCTGTTGGGGCAGTGGTTTCAAACATTTGATCTCCAAAGGTTTTTCCCATGGGAAGATTCTTCCATTTGACAAGTACAAACATCTGGGTCAGTATTTTCTATAATAAATCTGTTACAACCACCACGTGCAAATGGTTGGTTCTTCCTTACCTTGGAATTGGGAAGAGGAAGAACAAGAAGGCCAGGGTGACTGATGCCCATGGGCGACGGGTTCCCACAGACTCCACATTTGTTCAAGGCCTCACCTGCTTATTAAGGAGGACCTTGGTGCTGAGGTAAATTATATTCCTGGCAGCTGCCCTTTCAGGCAAGTGTATCAGTGCCTTAATTGTCTTCAAAAGTCTTTGAGACCCTCAATTTGTATTTGTCTGCTGAGTTGTTCATGGACGCTATGTAAAAGGGGACAAAACATTTAGAGAAATACTTCAAAAATATTATGTCAAATTATCATTACTTATTGCAATAAATATTACTACTTTAAACTTAAGAAACAATGAGATAAGATACCAACATTTCCAAAAATTCTTGATTCTAGGATCAGGTAACATATACTTATTGGTATTTGCTACCTTTTCCTTTTCATATTATCATCAAAGCAGTGAAACTTTTACGTTTCATTCTTGAATCTTCTTTCTTGTTAAAACATCTTTTGTATTTCTTTTCTGAGTCATTTTCAATGATGTTTTGTTTCTAATATTTTTATCTGTTGAGTTTTCTTTCTTTGATGTGTACATTAATCCTTTTCTAAAAAATATCTTTTATTCCTTTTTTCTTTTGAAAGGTCTTACTTGAATAAGTACATGTCCTCAAGAAAAAAGACAGGGCATTTTTTTGAAATTTCATTTGATTCCTTCAGTCTTTAAACTTCTCAAGTGAAGAGAAATTCTGTACTGACCTTAAGTATGAATGTTTAAATTGTTGCTATATTTTAGAAGATAACATGTCAAACCCAAATACAGTTTGGTTTTTTTTTTTCTGGGCCATTGGGAATTTATGAATGAAGAGAAAAAAACTGCATTCTTCAGATCTAAAGGCCATCTTCTTTGAAACACAACCCCCTAACATAGCTCTTTAAAGATAGCATATTATTTTTAAATTGGAATGTAAGTGTTTAAAAAAGAGAAGAGAAAAGTTGCCTTGTCCTTTACATAGAAAACAAAAGATGGTTGTGTGAAGAACAATTTAAATTGGTAAATGCTTGAAGGTGTGCCACTGTCGATTTTCTCAGAGCTGACTTCCCCTGCAACCGGACCCCAATGTACACATACAAATGACGCCCTGTGGAATGGTTGTGAGCATACTCATCCTGGCATCCTAGGAGCCTGTGTCCCTTCTCCAGACCCTCATCCGTCTAGTTCAGAAGCACCCTTTCCTCCAGGATCAGACTCAGCTTCCCTACCTGGGTCATCCTGGAGGGAAGCATCTTGTGCACCAAGCTTAGCTTCTCATCTTCTCCGGCTCCTTTCAATGGGGCTTCTTAATTACAAAAAAATAACGATGTTAAAGATTTGCAGTGGCCTAATAAGATGTCCCTCACAGTTAATTTCACACTATAAGGGGATTTTATGCCTTAAATTAAAAAGGTCATAGGAATTTTAAGCCTGTGTCATATAAACATCAGCATATAACCAGCTATATAACCAGCTGTATATGCTGTAAGTAACCAGCTCCTTCTCATAGCTGTCATTATGCGTTGACATTTTCTTTACCTCCTGTAATTTCCTCTGAGTACCTCGCTCTGTCCTACACACAGCATTTTAAATAATGCATCTTCCTTGTGACACACCTTTCAAATATTTGCGGATGCATTCCCATTTCTACTATAGAGCGTCTTTATCCACATGCTTCTTTTTCTTTCTACCTTAATCCCTGTGATTTATTCTTCCTTTGTTCCAATTTGCTGTTTCAGAGACCTTCTTGCCATTTCATGAGATTAGATATTTTTAAGAAACCCGAGTATAATAGGAACTTCACAAATGCTTTAGCATTGTGGTCTGAGTCATGTTTTAGCATAAAGTCCCCATTCTACACACAAACTCATCGCAACTTAAGGCTTGATCATGTGATAGCTTTTTGATGATGATTTTTTGTAAAATGAGACATGGCTGCTATTATATTTTTCTAATGGGGTAACCACAATTTGGAGTAAAGAGAAGCTAGGTTATTTGTTGAATAAGTACGTAAATGCTGAAAACCAACTCACTTTTGTCACCTACTGTATTCTTCATATGCTTTAGCTACTCAGGGGAGCTTGTTGTGGAAATATAATTAAAGCCAATGAGCATGTAATATGTTTCCTCAGGATTTATATTCGGCAGTAAGTGCTTACTATTTATTCCACCTGCATGTGGCACTATAATTTGTTGTAAATCTAGCCCACTGATTGACAGGTTAGCAGTAGTGCCTTTAGTATCAGTGAAGCCACAGCGACATCAGAGGTGCCTGGTTTCCTGATGGGAGAATTAAATTTTGATTGCAGATGTCCCCCAAAGGAGCAAGCATTATTTTTCTTTCATAACATCCATAAGAATTGCCCTACTGAAATAGCCTTAAACCTACCGGTCATGGAGCTCTCAGCGTGCGGAGGAGGAATCCTTTTGTAGAAGATTCCACTTGTATACCATCAGGACAAAAATTTAAAGATATAGGGCCTGGGGATTTAGCTCAGGGGCACAGTACCTGCCTGGCAAGCGCAACGTCGTGAGTTCAATTCCTGGTACCGGAAAAAAAAACCAAAAATTTAAAGATATACCTCCCACGCCTATGTGGATTTGTTTTAATGAATCTATTATGCATCACTTGTTCAATTAAATTTAAAAACTTGATGTATTTGTGTTTTACCACCTTTTTTATGATCAAAGACTTTCACAAAAATAAAAAGGGCTGGTAAATATATCCAAAATTTTCTTTTTTTCTGTCATGGACTTATCATGCAACCACATTTTTCTTGTAAATAACTCAGCCATTTCAGAGAAGATGCACCTTCCAGATAATAGTGAATAAAAAATTTAGTGAGAGAAACTCAGCTTATAGCCACTATAATTTCCCCAATCTATTATGTATCTTGGCACAGCTGGTTTTGTTGGTATGGCAAAGCACATCCTCTTGGGCCTATCTACTTAGTATTTGTGGTCATCTAATAAGGATTGAAACTAAGAGGTAAGAGGGAGAGAAAATTTAAGTGAATATGAGGTTTTGGGAAAAATAAATCAATACCATGTGAATGCCATATGATTTATATCCAGAGCAATTTTCATGTTGCCTGTACATGTTTATACATTTGACCTTATAAATATAGAAGCAACTTACAATAAGAAGGAAATTTGTATTTCTGTGAATAAAAGAGCTAAAATAAGTAATACTTCATTGGCTTGTAGTTTATACTATGATTAACATAGCCTCATTTTTTGAAGTATTTCTCTCAGCCATACCCCAAAGTTGGACAATAGGAGCTTTATAAAACTGTTAAATGACTGAATCAGAACTCAGAGCTTGACCAGTGTTTCCTGACACTAAAATCTGTATTTAAATTTCTATATAATCCTTTCAAAATGCCAGACTCAGAGAAGCTGGTCTATTTAATTGAAAACATGATAAGAAACAGGATGATAAGAAACAGGATGTGGTTGCTCATACATGTAATCCCAGCACTCAGGAGGCTGAAGTAGGAGGATCACTGTGAGTTGCAGGCCAGCCTGGGCTACATAGTGAGTTCAAGGTCAACCTGAACTACAAAACAAGACTTTGTCCCCGAAGAAAAGAACAGCAACAAGAAATGCTAAGAACATTTTACAGAGTTTCAGCACAGCAGTATGTTTTGAAAAATATATCTGCAAGACTGTATTAAAACTTATGTCCTGCAAGTTAGCAAGACTTGACTAGAAATCTACATTTTTCAACTAATTTCCTCATGTAGAAATTCTTAAAGTGAACTGAAAAGCATCACACTTTATTTCTGAGAAATCTGAGGTCTGCTTGAAGCATAAACTATTTCCCTTTCACAAGTGTATATCGCATTATAATGCGGAGTGTGAGACTTGGTAGAGGGATTTTAGTTGTAGTTATTTTATCCTACTTCCTATGCCACAAAAATCATACTTCCATATATCTTGTGTAATTCCTAGGAATGATTTTCCAGGGATCGTTGGCCTGTGCAATTATTTGTCATCAAATATTTGTAAGTGAAAGTGCCAGAGGGTGAGACAGAATACAGACAGCTAAGCTTCAGGCTGCTCTGAGTAGCAGGCACAGAAGAACACCACATTTCTGAAGAAGCCAAATGTCAGCCTTCAAAACTGCCTTTCCTAGCTTGATATTGGTCCTTAGAGTTCAGAAATGAAGACAGAAATCATTCGCCAAGCACCCTGGTAGTGCTGGCAGCAGCTGCTTCGCTGTATAAAATTAATTAATATATACGTGCGTGATTTTTAAAAAGCAACGGGAATAATTTAAACATTAACATGCTCAGAATAATGTTTTAATATTTTGAAAGTTTCTGAAGCTAATATCGACACAGATGCAAAGCTATATCTAGTCACTGAAAATCCTAATATAATTTGCTTTGGAAATAAAGTTTCCTACCTGCTGGCTTTAAGAGTAATGGCTGGTTTCAGTCTGAATTATTGAAAAGGTATCCAGAACCAAGATATAAGATGCATGAAAATGCTTTCATTGCTTCTGTTAGCAAGTGAATGATTCAGTTTGAATTTGCCTCAAGTTGTCTTACAGAGCCCCTGTCCAAGTTCATTGCAAATGCCTGTTAGACGTCCTGCTGTGCTCTTCTTATGGCAAACAGATAGGACTTCCAAGTCCAAGATAGAGAATGGAAGCCTTAGACCTGGAGTCTACTAAATAACATGGCTTTGGGCTATGACTCCCAGGATATGTCAGGATATGTTATCTAAGTGGGTACGTTTGTCTGTTAAATGTGAAAGACAGGAAAGAGGAATGCGTCTTAAAAAGCATCTGTAATTTCCCAGGATCTTTGGAAAAAGGTATTATTTTCTCTATGTTCAACCTAGAGAAATAGACTCTTCTGGACAGAGAAGCTCAGGCTCTGTTATAGAATACCAAATTCAGCAAGGACCCATGTGCCGCAGTGACTGCTGCTGACTTATGACTTTTTTCTCTTACAAGACATCAAAAATGAAGATAATGGAAAATACATAATATTTTTGTAACAGTGCTGCTATTTTCCTTCTTTAGATCATTTTCTAGCATTAAAGAGCTCTTTGGCCTTTTCCCATAGCTGCTGATGTTTAGTTTACTTAATTAAATCATGCTAGCTATTCTAAGGAGGAAGTGAGACATTAGGTAGGAGATTTGGGCTCGTGTCTCAGATGTATCACTTTTGCTTGTGGTAATGCCAAGTAAATCACTTAACTTCTCCAGTGCACGAATTCGAATTGTTCACAATTAGAGGTAGAGACTGACCCTCCAGCTTTCTGGAACCACTCCCCCAGCAGCACTGGTGGGGTCTGGGAAATACTAGGAGGGCAATTTTTGGTAATGATGAAATCATTTGTGTATGCAGTCCCCAGTTAGATAGTGCCCTCAAGAGAGATGTCCTGAGACTCCCAGCACCTCCAATTTATTCTTAATGAATGGCTTTAAAAGGAAGAACTGCTAATAGAATGAATTCTATTCTCTTCAGAGCCCAGAACTAAGATTAACTCACCTGAGAAACAGGACTCTTAGGAGCTTAGCAACTGATCCTTCTTCAAATGGAGAATCTGCCACTGGCATTGGGATGTCTAGGACTGCTATCTCTAGCTAGGGTCAGGATGTGGATTTTGGAAAAGCATGCAACCAGAACCCACATGGAAGAATGTAGATGCCTATTCCAGTGTGACAATGAGTTTCAGATCAAAATATATTGCTATAAAATTTATAAAAATATATTTTGAAAGAGTTGACTCAGTGAGTTCTGATGACTTTTCTAAGTTCAATTATCTTTGCAAAGATGAAGAAGACACAAAAGCAAAACATCAGTCTGTAACCCAAAATTTGGAAACAACTTACATATTGTAGCCAAAGCCTTATACTTAGAATTTGCCTCTGTCTTAGTCTATTCAGGATGTTATAACAAACTGTTTCAACTCTGTATTTTAAAATAACTTATGAGATGTGATCAAAATATGCTTAACTTTTAAAAAATAATTACAGTGAAAGAGACACTGCCATTAATCTCCTTCAAAATACTCTTCCAATGTAAACATGCTTCTCTCATCATTCTTGCTGCTTTCTGAAGCAGTTTTGGAAGTCCTCTTTTGTGAATGTCTTTAGTTGCATTGCCATGGCTGCCTGGATGTCTTGAATGCGTTCAAAACATTTACTTTCATGACCGTTTTGATTTTGGGAAAGAGCCAGAAGTCACACTGTGCCAAAGCCAGTAATACAGTGGCTGAGGACACGTATTTATAAGCCCGTCATTCCACTGGATGGCACCTGATGACAGCATTCGCCATGGTTTTGGTGACATCTCTTGAAGACATTCACAAAAGAGGACTTTCAGGACCACTTCAAAAAGTCGGAAAAATGATGGCTTCCCTGTGTTCAAAGAGAGAGGCATTAATGGCAATGTACTTTTATTGTAATAATTTCTAAAACTTTCATCATTCACCATATACTTCAGGCAGAGTTAGTTACAGTTTGGGAAGCTTGGAAACACAAGACCAAGGCACAAGCAGTTTCCATGTCTGGTGAGGACTCACTGTGTGCTTCATAGATGGCTCCTCCAGCCACATCCTCACATGGTGGGAAGGGTGAGCAAGCGCCCCCAAGGCCTCTCCTAAAAAAGAGCCTCACCACCAAATAACCTCTTTTCTTATTTACTTTAAGAAATAAAAGAAGGAAAACATATCAACAAACAGACATCTGTTTACCAAATAGCATAAGAACAATACAAACAAAACAGTTACAAAGTTGTAGGAAATTACTAATGATTGTTGCATTACTTATTGATATCTTCAAAGTTGTTTCTGAAGAAAACAAATAGAGACATACAAGACTGATCAAACAAGTAATCACTAACTGTCCCTTTCTGTACAGCAATAGAAGACAGTAGTAAAGTATGTTAGCTATCCTGTATAGACATACTTACATAATTTCACCATTTAACCCAACTCTACTGCACTGGGATTTGTTTTCAAAGTACAAACTTTGGGGAGATATAAACATCCAGGCTGTTTCTATCACTGCGTTTTTGAATTCTAACCATTCCCCCAGCCCACAGCCATTTTAGTTTTTCCTTGCACTGTCTTCTCAAGCATCTATAAAACAACCATGCATGCTAAACACCTCTGGTTTTCATGAGAAAGTATAACCAAGAAAATATGCGTAAGGCAGAAAATTTAAATTATGTTCCTATAACAATTTTTAAGCACGTTGAGAATGGTGGGACCTTACAATTAAAAGAACCATGTCCCTTTATCTCTTCCATATCCATAAAGTATATAGAGTGCTAACTAACTACATTAGCAGCCACTCTCATATTTGCCAAATGAATTCACAAAGCAATCATTTGTCAAAGCAAAGAACTTGGTTTTCGCTTAACCCTTAGGGTGTAATCAAGAAAATAATGCATAATGTTGGACATTAATACTGAGTCTAAATTATGTCTATTTTTCTCGGCAAGCTGGGAATTGTGGGGCATGTAATTAGGAGAAGTTTACGGAGTTATATTTAACTGCTTTTCCTTCAAATTATAGGTTTTTCTGAGAGTTTAGTTGCTTCTGTTGTTTTGTTTTGATTCATTTTTCATGAAATGTGTAGGCATATTTTTATGTTACTAACAAGAATATTTTCTTCATAGAAATTTAAAAGATTTACCATGTAGTGTCCAATGACCTTGGCTTTGGAGTTTTTTGGTTCTCTCCAAATGAAAAATGGAGATAAAAATTCTTTTTTAGCACTTTAATTAGTTTTGTGGATCTGGCAAAGCAAAGCCCCAAAGACAGGGTGGTTTAAACAACAAAAATGTACAATCTCACAGTTCCACAGCTGGAAGTTCAAGATCCAGTTGTCCACAGGGTTGATTCTTTGCTACAGACTGAAGATTTCTGGCCCACTAAAATTTACCTATTGAGTCTCTGGCTCTCAGTATGATGATATTAGGATGCAAATCCTCTCTTTCTACTATTTATAAACTTCCCAGCTTATAGTATTTTGTTATAATGACCCAAAAGGACTAAATTTAGTTCCTAAGACATCCCTTTTCAGACAGTGACAGGGAGTATGCTCCATACTTTTCCTGACTGTCTGGGGTCCTACTGGCAATCTTGGTTTGTGGGTGCATCACCCTGATCTTTATGTTTGTAACCACATAGCATCCTCTCTGTGTATCTCTCTGTCTCTACATTGAAACTTCTCCTTTTTTATATAAAAACAAAAAAAAAACAGCTGTGTTGGATAACACCTGTCATCATAACTTATATTTACTCACTACATTTGCAATAACCCTATTTCTAAATAAGATCACATTCTGGGATAGCAGGGGTAAGAATGTCACATTTTGAGAGGATACTATTAAACCTACAACAGTGTTTGTTTATGAAAATAAGGCCAAATAAAAAGATAAGTTTAAGGCATAAAGATTACATTTATTTCTCTTACAAACTGAAAGCAATCAATTAAGGTTAGGCTCCCTTATCATATTATGGGAAGATAACCTTTGACTTTTTATAAAGTCATGTTCAGACAGCCATCTCTTCCCTCTTCGAGGAAGTAGAGTTTGTGCTTTGTATTTTGCACCTCTAGACATGTTGTTTATCTCTCCGCCCACTGACACAGCAAATGTTCATTAAACTCTTACAGCTTGATCATTGGCCTGGTTGCCGCAGATAGTATCAGGTGCTGAAAGGGCTCTGACCTCGTCCTGTGGAGTTTACCATCAAGGAGAGACTCATAACATAATCATTCCACCGCTTGCATGGTGCAATAAAATAAGCTTGGGGTTCGACCTCCAGACAGACATCGTAGGAGAATCACGAGACTGCTATGGGTGGATAACCAGTGAAGCACATCCTCAAGAGAAGATGTTTGGGCTGAGGGTTGACTTGGCACTCATTTCATTTAAAAAAAAGAGGTTTCAGCATTTCAGGCAGATATAACGGCAGGTGCAGAGGTCCAGAAGCTCAAGGAAATACTCATGTTCAAGAAAATAAACCAATAAGTAATTTAAGTGTTTTGAGCACAAAGAACTAGGATGAGTAGAGTGGGAGGTGAGATGAAAGAGGTAAAATGGCCCTTTTTGAAAGTGGATGGGAAACCAGTGGAGTCTTTCCAGTGGACACATGGCATGGTCAGGTTTTTATCTGAAAAAGGATACGCTGGCTTCAGTGGTGAGAACCAATTAAGGCCAACCTGGAATGACTGGCACACTGTTGAGAAGTTCAGCTGAGAGATGACAGCTGAATGCTGCTACAGTGGTGATGGAGGATATTGGTCAAATCCATCACCTTCAGAAGGTCTTTGGTAGGTGAGCTGGACAAGGTATTGTGACCAAGTGAACATAGAGAGTAAGAATGAGACAAGAAACATGAACAGTGTACCCTAATTTCTAGCAGTCTTGGTCACTTCCTCATTACTGGGGCAAAAAGCCCAGCACTCACAAGCTAAAGGAGGAACTTGTGGGTTTGACTCACAGTTTGTAGAGGTTTTACTCCATAGTCTGCTGGCTCTAAGGCAGGGCAGCATGGCAGAGGGGTATGGCAGAAGAAAAACAGTCCATGGCAGGGTTGCAGGAAGCAAAGAGGGATCAAGGGAGAAGGAGGGATATATACTATTTCAGACCACACCTCTGCCCACCAGGCTTTCCCTCCCAACATCACCCCCAGCTATGAACCATGCGTGGACTAATCCAGTATCACACATCCATGATCAAGCATCACACACCCATGATCTACTCACCTCCCAAAAGCCCCACCTATAAGCACATGGGACCTTGGGGGGACATCTAGATATAAGTCATAACACTGGTATACACATAAATTTCTCGAGCATTTTGGTGGTTTCATTAGCCTCCTTACTTCCCTATTCTCCTCTCCAGGCCCTGCTCTTGCTCTCTTTTCCCATCTCAAAAAATCTGCCTCCTTGTTTGCTACCATCTCTCCTTGATTTTATTCTTTACTATTTTAGGTTTTCATCTAAGAGAAATCATGTGATATTTAACTTTCTGCATCTGATTTATTTCACTTAACATTATGGTCTCAAGATCCATTCATTTTTCTGCAAATGACATGATTTCATTCCTTATAGCTCAATAATATTTCATTTTGTTTACGTGCAAATTTTATTTCATCAACTAATCTGCTGATGGGCATCTAGACTGTTTCCAGAGCTTAGCTATTATGAATTGTGCTGCTATAAATATAAACATGTATGTATCATAGTGTTATGATGTTTTCAACTCTTTTGATAATATATTCAGGAGATGCAAAACTTGTTTTAGTTTTTCTAAGGGATCTCCATACTAATTTCCATAGTGGTTGTAGAAGCGTGCATTCCCATCAGCAATACAGGTGGATTTCTTTTACTCCACATCCTTTTCAGAAGTAGTTGTCTTTTGTGTACACAATGAAAGCCATTCTAACTGGAGTAAAATGGAATTTCAGAATTATTTTGATTTACATTTCCCTAATGGCTAAAGATAATGAACATTTTTTCACCTGTGTATTGGCCATTTATACTTTTATTGAGAAGCATCTATTCAGTTCATTTGCTGATTTATTGACTGGGTATTTAATGAGGGTCTTAATTTTTGTTTGAGTTCTTTATGTATACTTAGTATTAGTCCTCTATCAGAAGAGTAACTGGCAAACATTTTTCCTGTTCTGTAGGTTGTCTCTTTGATGATTTTTTTCTTTTCTATTTAGAGGATTTTTATGTAATCCCATTTGTTTTGTATTTAGCAACATTGACCTGGATGTGTCGTTGTGATATTAAGTGGGTATTATATATGTCCACCTGGGGCTCCAAAGATCTTGGTGAGATATGGACCTTTCAGAGTCACCTGTGTATTACTGATGGAGCTCTAATGTGGATGAGCTATTATCTTGGAAGAGAAAATAGCGTAAGATGAGAAGATTGCCTGCAGATGATTTTTAAGACAAGTCAACAGTTAGTTACCCTAGACAGAAAGAACATATGTTAACAAGACAAAATTCAAGGCTTCTGGAATCAATGAAGTCAGTAGAAAAGGAAGGTTCAGGAGATAAGGAGAAACTAAAAGTAGCTGCAAGTTCAATGAAATGAGAACTAAAGCTTCAGGCAAACGGTGATCATAAAATTTCCACGATACTCTAAGATTTGCTATTTGGGTGGAACAATCAATGAGAAAGCCAAGACAGAGCAGATTGAAGAGGATGCCAGGCAGTATGAGAATGGACAAAGCAAGAATAAGTTACATGAGCAAACAAGCTGGGAAACAAAAGACTGGGATGAGAGTCAGGGCTGCTTGGATGACAGATTTTTTTGTAGTACTGGATTGAACTTGGGGCCTTCATGCTGAGCTATAGCTCCAGCCCATTTATGTTTCCCAGGCTGGGCTCCAACTGGGATTCTTCCTGCCTCAGGCTTCCTGAGTGCTGGGATTACAGGAGTGCCCAACACACCCAAACCTTGTGCTGGGAAAAGTGCAATAACAATGAAATGTTTTAAGCATATAGAAATATAAGATGGATAAAGCAGCTAGGAACAGGAAAAAGCTATTAGAATCAAGGACGTAAATAATTCAGAACCATGTTCTGATGTCAGTGATCTGCAGAGTGTAGGGTGTGCCAGTCCAAACGAACCCAGAAACCTTTGTCAGTGAATATGAGAGACGAGGGCAAGGAAAAGAAGACAGGGTGGCTGGCAGGTGACATGAGAATCTTAAGAATGGCCTTGTACAGGGGATGATGTAAGGACACTGAGAAGGGAAGACAGCTTTCTACTCATAAATCTTGAGTGTTCCTCCGGGACAAGAGGAAGAAGCAGCCTGTGGAGTGCATGTAGACACAGGATTGGATGAGATTTTAGAGAATTTTTACATTTTCAAATGAATTTCAAAATGCACAGTACAAAAATTTTCATCAGCAAGCAGCTAGATACAGGACCAATAATAGACATGATGGTGAATGCTGGAAGATGAAGCTTTCTGTAAGGGGTTAAATGATGAAAACAGAATTGCAAAATATGTGACATCAACACCGAGATGCAAGTGGCTGGAAATGTGTTCTACTCATCTGACGTCCCAGTCGGTGGGACTGGGTGGGGTGTGAGTGATCCTGATTCCACCAAGTTCAACCTCACAGGAAATGTCTGCAGGTGCAATTGAGTTCACAGTCGTTTTGTAGAGACAATTCCGTTTTTGTAGAGACAATTCCATGAAAAAGGGGTGATATCAAACCAAATAAGGTGAAGAATTTCCAAAAGACTAGCTTGATAGCACATAGTTAAAGAGGCTAATCAATGGCTTGTATTTTTAAAAATATTTTTAGCTCATTTGGGGTCATACTGTTCTAGTCAGTGCTGTACTTCAGTAAAAGGCAATGATATTTACCTATTTGAAGTACTTACCAGAAATGGAAGCATGAGATGGTAATTTTTAGGTGCTAGGAAGACAAATGTGGAAAATCATGGACTTTTCAGATCCTTCCCAAAAAATACTTCTGAGAAAGCTAATTATTAACATCCCATTTGTAATACTTTTTTCTTTTTATAATAAGTAATTAGCCAAGCACATTAGGCATTAATGAGAGCTAGTATACACTTTTTTAAAGAGAAATTATACTGAACTCATTTTAGAATACTACTTAATGCATATGATGTAATGAATATGCAAAAGATGTAAGTTTTGGTGCTCCTCTCACCAAAACAAAACAAAACAAAACAAAACTGAGGTTAGGGTACAAAGCAGAGTTACCTTTGTCATGTCCTAGAAGTACATTCTACTTGTTGACCTGAAGGAATGAATTTATAGTGGGGGTTTGGCTTTGGATGCTTTGGGGTAGTATTATTCTGTGCAGAAGGCATTTCATTTTCATGAAATATTTAGCCACCAGAAAAGCAACAGCAATTATAGTCAAATTACTTGTGCCACATCTTGGATCATTAGGATTATTTACTGTGTGCTTGAGATACCTATAACCAAATGTAGAGCTTCAAATATGAACTAGAGTGTAGACTGGTCTCAACCGTGCAGTGGGATGGATCCTGCATAGTTCTAGTGCAAGTGTACCCTACTCTGAAGACAGTAAAGAAAAGAGGAAACTTTTATAGGACCGACAAGATGGCATCAACTTCTGTGAGGCTAGATAGTTACAACATGGCCCCTGTATGGCATTAGGAGAGAGGCAGATATTGGGTGGATGTCTGTATGCACTGTGTGTTTTCCTGATGAGCTGACACATACTTACAAAAGGTATCAAGCCTTGACTGAAGTTGAATGCCCTCCATGCTTCAGTGATGAGATGCTAAAGGAGTTGCGACTTGGTGATCTTCAATATGAGCAGCATGATCAGTCTTCTCTTCATTCCCTAGGCATTAAATACCACCTCTATGCTAATGACTTCCAGCTCTGTATCTCTCACACCACCCTCTTCCCTGAGCTCCAGACTTATGAATCCAACTTCCCTTAACATCACCCCTCAGATGTCCAGTGTGCTTCTCAATACTGGCCTCACAGCACCACTCCCACCCCAGTCTCTGCCATCTCAGTGGGAAGAGTCATGCGGTATGCAGTAGCTGATATCAAAACCCCAGGAGCCTCTTGCCTTTCTCTTACTCCACACTTCATCGAGACCTCCATGAACCACTTCACAGTTATAAATAAGGTCCTATTATTGCCAACTCCAAGATCCACCCTCCACCTAACGTCTCAGCCCAGTCCAGACCACTCCTCTGCTCTCTGCCACCGCTGCATGGCAGAGTGGTTTGCCACCTACAACTCAAACCTATGTGCTCCACTGTTCAAAACTCTCTGGCAGCTTCCTGTTGCCCTGCGATGGATCTTTGACTTCTGGCTTGGCTCCCACCCACCTCTCTGCCCAGGGCTCTCTGCTCTGCCTGCTGCTCTGGCTGAGCATGGAAATGAATTACAGCTTCCAAGAACCTTCCTTTGCCTTCCTGTTAGCCTGAACTGCTCTGCCTCCAAGTTCTCATCACTCTGCTTCCTGCTTAAATGCCACCTTCTCGGAAGTCTTCTTCCCGATGCTATGTAAAGTACTGCTTGGCCCACTGGACTCTGGCAACCATGATCACTGTCCTTTATCTACATAGCATTAGATGAAATGATTTATTTACTTCTCCTTCATTTTCCTCTTCCCCAATAGAAGGTGGGGAGGAAGAACTTGGCTTTGCTCACTATTGTATTCTTAGTACCTGCACGGAAGACTACAGTTCAATAAGTACTTGTTACATGAGGAACAAGAATATTCTCTTACTTCTGATATAAAGAGACTTGACTTAATGATTTTCCCCTGCCTTCCTTACCCTACGCTGCCCCTGAACTATCCTACTAATACCATTTCTATACTGTTATTGTTATTCCCTTTTACAACTTGTATCTCATGGTTTAGAGACGACTCTATATTTCCATAGATCCGATGTTCACTGTCCTTTGTTTGACTATAATTTCCTTATCCACCCCTTAGTTCACTGAAGTTATTATTTAATGTATTTTTAAGGAAATACCCAGGAGAGTTAAAGTCTCAGGGGCCTCGTTTGTTGGGAAATATATGACCATCATCTGTACTGCAGTTTCTCTGAGTGTGACGATTATTGGGTCATAACTTCTCCCTAAGGATTTCCTAGACTTTCTTCTCTGTCTCTTGATATTGATCTATGAGCACCCATAGAATTTTTGCTCTTAATTTTCAATAAACTCTCTAAAATATTCTCATTCATTATCTGTTTACACAAGTGTTTGCTGAAAGTTCTACACTTTCTGTGAATTTAATTTTCTCTTTTAGACACACCTCTCCATTATAACGTGAGTTGTTAAAATGTCAGCTGCAATTTCCAGCTGCGGTTTTCTTTTGTTATTACTTCCTTACTAGCATAAATCAAAATTTTGCCTTTTTGTCTTTTATTTTGTCCATTTCTTTCTCATTTGTCCTAAATGCCTCCGATTACATTTTCAGTAAAGCCAATTTTTTTCTTCATGCTGATTTTCCCATGGCCTTCACTTCTTTCCCAACATCCACCATCTCGAGTTTAAGCTCCTTCTTTTGTCTCCCCACATCCTGCCTGATTGCTCCTACCCTTTCTTTGGTCTTCTGTCACTTATAGGGCACAGAGCAGCATATCTACCCTGCCAAACCCTACTTATTTAATTTGTGTTTGGCTTTCTCTGGTCTCTGTTTGCACTGCCTTTACTTCTGTTTTTCCATTCAGTAGCTATCTTTGCATAGGTCACATGCTCTTCCTTTTGGTGTTTACTCATCATTTAAAAAGGGACCTCAGCCTGTGCCAGCCGTTTGCACAAAAAGAGCACGGGGAGAGGAGGGCCCAGGGCAGCACAGTCTGCATTTTGTTGTCATGTCCATCTCCAGTGTCCCCCTGCTTGCTCTGCCCTGGCTGAAGTCTGCAATGAACTATCAGGAAAGGCCCTTGGGAAGCTGTCTGGGGGACCCTTATGCAATGCTTGGGTTTCCATTCTCTTCAGTTTTCAAAACAGAGGTACCAGGAATGTGTGTCATACATAGTACCTTCTCTACTTGGCCAAGTGGACAGTCTGGCTTCAGCAAGAGAGCCGTGCTGGCATTTACTCACTGGATCTCCTCCCTGTGGCTACTTGTTGTCATCCAAAACACAGACAGGATAAGTCCACAGGCCAAAGCAATGGATCTTTTTGGTCAGAGCTGAGCTTTTCTGGTTTTTCCCTTAGGAGGCCAGCTTATTAGTAGGATTCTTTGCTCTACCAGCTCCATAGGGGCTGTGGTCATCTCTGTGCCTCACCTGCCTCCTCTGATGAAAGAGTCTTTTCCCACATATTGTATATTTTTCAAGCATTTCAAGATGTTATTAAGGACAGGATTTCAGGGTACCTTTTCAATAGCAACTATATTAAGATATAATGAACCCTTTTTGTTGTAGCATTTCATGATGTTTAATATAGTCACAGAGTTGATTAACTATCAACCACAATCTTAAAACATTTTCACCCACCTGAGAGAAGCTCCATCCCCATTAATGCTGTCTTGGTTACTTTTCTCTCATTGCTGAGACAAAATACCTGACCCCCAAAATTAAGGAAGGAAAAGTTTATTTAGCTTACAGTTTGTGGAGGTTTCAGTCCATATTTGGCTGGCTCCAAGGCAGGGTGGCACATGGCAGAGGGCTACGGTGCATGGTGGTGAAGAGCAAAACAACAAGAGCAAAAGGAAGGAATGGCAGAGAGAGCAAGCTTCTTTCCTGCCCTTATATTGTAAGCAGGCTGCCCCCACCCAGGGGGCATGTAGCACTCACATCATCTCCATGCCCTCCTCTTGCACACACTCAGGATGAATACAAAGTAAGCACCCTGGCTCCCTGCTGAGTCACATCATTAACCTTCTAAACTTCTCAAATTGACACAATGAACAACATCCCAGAAGGGTAAGGGCATGTCCTTTTCACCCAACAATGCAAAATTGCTGAGTCATTTAGCCAAGCCTCCAGACTCTCCAAATTGACACAACGTATCAACCATAACAAATACACACTCTCTATTTTGCTCCAACTCCACATTATTCCATTGTATGACTATACCATCTTTTGTTTATTGACTCACCAGTTATAAAGTCAAGTTTTTTCCTTATTTTGGCTCTTATTTATGTTTCTGTGAATATTTGTATCCAAATATTTTTGTGAATCTATGTTTTTAATATTGGGGGGTTACACAGTGAGAAATTAAGTTTCTAAATTATATTATAATTATATATTTGATCTTTTGAGGAATTATCAGACTATTTCCCAAAGCAACTACACAAATAGTAAAATACACTTCCACACTAAACCTATGTGTGAAGATTCCAATTTCTTCATACCTTTGCTAACATGTGTTATTGTCTGTCTTTCTTATCATGATTATCAAAGAGTATGTGAAGGAGTAACTTGGAGGTTTTGATTTTTTTATTTCCCTTAGGAATAATGAAATGTGTTTTTCACATTTGGCCTTACTGGCCATTCATATACTGCATTATTTCTATTGAGATCTTTCCCTCACTTTTTAATTATTAGTCTTACTTAGTTGTGTGTGTTCTTTATGTATTCTGTATATAAGTCTGAAAAAACCTTTTTCAGAAATATACTTTTCAAAAATTTCCTTTGAAACCCCAAATATTTTAATTTTGATGATGACTAATTTATCTATTTTCATTTTGGTCCTTGTGGTTTTAAGTGTCATAGCTCAGAAACGATGTCCTAATCCAAACACATGAAGATTCACACCTATGTATTTATCTAAGAAGTTAATACTTTTCCCTATTATAATCTTTATCTCTTTAAATTAATTTTTATTTATGGTGTAAGGTAGCAGTCTAACTTTAATCTTTTCCCACCTCCATTTTTGGGGAAAAAACTGTTCTTTCTCCATTGAGCTGTGTGGCATTCTGCTTGAAAACTAAGTCCTAAATGTGTGTGCTTACTCCTAGATTCTCAATTGTCTTTCATTGATATATTTATCTATCCTTGTGCCAGACTTCCAGTACCACACTGTTTGTTACTATAACTTGACAGTTTTTGAAATTGAACAGTATGAGTCCTCTAACTCTGTTCTTCTTTTGCAAGGTCACTTTGATTATTCTAAGTCCCTTAAATTGTAAAGGGAACTTTACAATTGTAAAGAACTTTAAGATCTGCATGTGTGTTTCTACAAAGAAACCAGATGGGGATATAATGCAATCTGCATTAAATCAACAATCAATTCAGGGAGTATTGCCATCTTAGTGACACTATGCCACCTTATCCATGAACATATGATGTTTTAGCATTTATTTAGGTCTTCTGTCTTACAACAAAGGTTGATCATTATCAGAGCATAGGTTTTGAACTTCTTTTGTTATATTTAGAATTTTTTTTTTTTTTGGTTTTTCTCCGGTACTGGGAACCGAACTCACGACCTTGCGCTTGCCAGGCAGGCGCTTTTGCCACTGAGCTAAATCCCCAGCCCCTTTTGTTATATTTAGTCCTAAGTATTTTATTACTTTTAATGCTATTATAAGTGGATATTTTTCTTAATTTCATGTTTAAATTTTACATTGCAAGTATATGGAAATATAACTTTTGTATTGATCATGTATCCTGCAACCTTGCTAATTTATTAGTTATAAATAAGTTTTTTTAATTTTTTGTTTTTTGTGTTTTGTTTTTTTCTGGTACTGGGAATCAAACTCATGACCTTCTACTTGCCAGGCAGGCACTGTGCTGCTGAGCTAAATCCCCAGCCCTAAGTAAGTTTTTTGTAAAAGTGACATCTTCATGGTGTTCTATATACAAGGTCATGTCATTTGTAAATAGTTATACTTCTTCCTTTATAATCTGAGTGCTTGTCACTTATTCTTCTTACCTGGTTTTTATAGCTGAAAACTCCAATAAAATATTGGGGTGATAAGTAGACAACCCTGCATTGTTTCTGATAGGAGAGGAAACACATGCAGCCTATTACCATTCAGTGTGTTGGCTGTAAGTATTTTCTAGAAGCCCTTTATCAGCTTAAAGAACTTCCCACCTATTCCTAACATGTTGAGTGTCTTTATCATTAAAAGGTGTTGAATTTTGTTTTTAACAAAAATTTTGTTTGAACCTCCGTTCACTATGGGGTTACCACAGAATGGTAGAAGATATAGCTATAAAGTGTGCTAGTCTGGGATTAAAAAGAAAGGCTTTCCTGATATTATTGAAATGGGCACATGATTTTAGTCCTATTTTATTGCTATGATACATTAAATTCATTAACTTAGGAATGTTTGACCAATCTTATATATCTATCTTATTTGTAAAATAGCCTTCTTTTACTGGATTTGCTAGAATTTCTTGAAAGATTTTTGCATAACAATTCACAAGAGTTATGAGTCCATGGTTTTGTTTTCTGGTGATGTCTTTTTGGTTTTAACATGAGGTTGATAGAATAAAATGGGAAATATATTCACTCATTTTATGGATGAGTTTGTAAAGAGTTGTTATTAATTATTATTTAAGTGGTTTTGTAGAATTCACCAGTGAAGCACTATGGACCTGGACTTTTCTTTGTAGATAATTATTTTTAAATATTAGTTCAGTCTCCTTATTTGATAAAGGCTATAAGATATTCTTTTTTTCTGAATCAGTTCTTTTAGTTTGTATCTTTCTGAGAATTCATCTTTTGTATCTTAGTTATTTAAATGGGTTGACATACATTTGTTCACAGTATTTCCTTATGATTTTTTTTAATTTCTGGAGTCCATAGGAATGCTTAATATTTCATTCCTGATTTTTAGTAATTTGAATCTTTTCTCTTTTTTGTCACCCTTGGTCAATCTTGTTCAAATTCTTGTTGATCTTTTCAGAAAAAGACTTTAAAAAAATTAAAAGTTTTTAGTACATATTTGCAGTATGTGAAGTTTCCATTTGTTTATTTTGGGAAGTGGGTACAAGCATATAATACAACTTGTGTCTTTATTTCTTAATCCCCTTCCCATCTACACCCCTCCTTCCAACTCTACATCCCTTTATCATTCTTCTTACTATTCTTAGCTCACACTTATGACATATATTGATTACATTCATTGGTGTTACCAGGTCCTTGTATGTGGCACCTCTTACTTCTACTTACTTCTCTTCCCCTGGCACTTTTCCTCTCCCTCTCCTGATTTTGTTGATTTTCTCTATTGTCTCTCCACTCTTTGATCTGTTTCAGTCTGTCTAGTCTATTACTTCTTGCTTTGTTCTTGCTTGGAGCATAGTTTGTTTCTCTTCTTTTAATGTCCTAAGGTATCACTTGCATGGTGTATCTTTTCCTATTCCACTATTTTGAATCTAGTTTTATTGTTGAGTACAATGTATGTCTCCTGTACACAGATAAGAGTTGAATATTACTTTATATTGAAAATTTCAACTTTTTGATTACACTGCTGAATGCATTCATATTTAATATTATTATTAATATATTGGAATTTACATCTGTCATTTTGCTTTTTGTTTTCTATATAGCTCATGACTTTTCTGCTTGCCAATTCTTTCTTTAGTGCTTTCATTGCACTAAGTAAGTATTTTTTGTGCTTTAAATTTTTTCTTTTTCTTTTTTTGAGACAGAGTCTAGCTGGCCTTGAACTCATTTATGTAGCCCAGGCTAGCCTCAAACTCACAACGATCCTCACAAGCAGGTGCCAGCACATTGGCTTGGTGATTTAACTTCTTATTTTGATTTTTGGCTGGTTACAGGTGGTGAGGAGAAGCACAGAGGTCTTTAATTTTCTATTTTAAGCCAAAAGTTCCCTGCTTAGAGTCTTGTGAAGCAAATATCTTATAGTATTTTGCTATGCTGGTAATAGAAATGTGTGAGCTTCATCACAATGCTTCTCTCTTGGACATCTTTTCAGCTAGGTTGAGTGACTAGGCCACAGGGCACTAGGAAGGAAACCTAGATTTTCATCCCAGCTCTCTTTTTAGTTACATAATTATGGGATGGCCAAGTAACTCTCCCAGGACTATTTTTTCTCATATAGAAAACGGGGTGCAGTCAAATTTGAGTGTGTTTGGTATTTCTTTTATCACTAACATGTTAAAATTCCAAGATTATTGTGACTACTTGGCCTTAAATACATAGGCACATGAAACAGAGCCAGACATACTCCTCTTAGAATATGCAGGCTTTTCTATGACTAAAGCATTTTGGGATTAAGATTTAACTAGATCCACCCTGTAGTAATTATTTGGCTCACACCACTGACAATAGCCCACAGATTATCCATTGTGTGTAAATCACCATGACTTGGACATACAGGCTGAAGCCATTTACAATGATAGGCTTTCCAAGATACCTCATTAGAATAAGGATGTTGTGTAAAACCTTATGTCCATAGCTAGTGATTTTTTAAAGATATTTTATTAGTAAATCTGTTGTCCATTGACTGTCTACAAAGTGTGTATTTATCAAGGTTGGCTCATGTGCCATGATGTAGCAAGAAGACATAATCCCTGCTCTAATAGTCCCAATTTTAAAATGAAAGGGAAAACACAGAATGCCCCCTTTAATTATTAATGACAGCTGAAGGGAGATTTAGCACAAATAATTCCACAGACATTTCTGTTTGGCTTAGAATTTAAATATGATTTTTGACAAACCTATTTACCTAATTATATTTTATGGAGGATTATATTGAAATGAACCTCCCTTCACTACGGGATTACCACAGAATGGTAGAAGACATGGCTATAAAGTGTGCTGGTCCGGGATTAAAAACAAAAACGAAGTGAAAAATGTTTTGTGAATTATCTACAAGGAAAACCCTCTTGCATATAATCAATAATCAAACATACATAAAGCTGCAGACAATGGAAAACAGGCGCGCCCTTCCGTAAAATGCAGCACAGCTGAACGATGACGCACAGCTATGCTAAAGGGGCCGCGTGGGGCGCTGGAGCCAAGATGATTAGTCTGTAAACGCTTCCTACTGCTGCTCTCCTATAGCACATTGCTCTACGTCTTCACAAATGTTCCTGGTCCAGCTGCTACATGGAAAAACACAGCCTTTTATGACCTCTCCTTTTGTCTCATTTATTCTAATGAAGAGTGGATCTTGGAAAAGATCCACTTTTTACTGGTCAAAATCATGGAGATATTTTCAATAATTTAATAATTTAAGAAACCAGAAATAACTTGAAATTTCCTATTTCTGGGCTTATTTGCTAAATTTCAGTCCCACCCAACCAGATCTCACTCAGTTCTGCCTTGAAAACTGCCTGTTACTTGTTAATAAATTGCAAATAATCTTTTCCTGTTTATCATTCTGCTTGGGGGCACACAAACCTCCCTGATTCCTCTCCATATTTACCTCTGCGAGAAATTGTCTAGAGGAGGCACCTGTATGATTTGCAATCATGTATTGTGTTGAATGTGGTGAATGGTTTTAGTCTTTACACTTCCTTTGAAAGTTTCTCAACTTCTTGTTTCAAGATCACTTGTCCAGGTAATATTTTGCACTTTAGTCATATCTAGAGCCAACTGAATGTGTCCTCATTGACCACCAATGAAGAAGGTATTTGACAATAGAAGATTTATGGTCAACACAAGTATTCCTTAAGGCCATTTTTTTTAAAGGGGCAGCCTTTCCATCTTAAATTTTTTTTATTAGTGCATGTTAGTAATACAGAATGGTGAGGTTCATTTTGGGAATTTGGTACATGCATTTAACATACTTGGGCCATTTTAAATCCCATTACACCTTCTCTGATCCCTCCTACCTCCTCCTGACACCCTTTAAAATGTGCAAAAGTCTATCTTTAGTTTCCTGTCGGAGACCATCATGTTAAGTGAAATAAGCTGGACTCAAAACTTTAAATAATATAGAGAGGACAACCTTCCTATTGTTAAATTGTCTGATAACAGTCATCCTATGCTGGCATTTCCCATAGATATTCCACAGGCTGGAACTTACATGAAATTTTAATAGATAGTTTGTCAAAAAATAGACTTGAGAAATACTAAAAAAAGAAAAAAGCAAGCTTTCTTATTGTAAGCCTTCTTAGTGCTCTAGACAAACTAAATGTGCATTATGAATTCTGAAGTGAAGAATATAATATAATGCAAAATCCCAACACTTTTTAATGCACCTCTAGCAGGACTGTTGTTCTGAGAAATACCCCTTGGGTGATGTCCAGTGGAAAATTTCAAATGAAGAGCTAACTACATGAGCTATGAAAACTAAATTTTCATTTCTAGTAACGCAAAAACTACTCATCAAAGCTATAGTATTAAAACAACTAGATCAAGGACTTTAATCCAAAGTAAATAACATGGTAATGCCACAAAGACATATTTTATTGGTTGATTTCTTTTTTTTTTTTTTTTCCGGTACCAGGAATCAAACTCACGACCTTGCGCTTGCCAGGCAGGCGCTTTTGCCGCTGAGCTAAATCCCCAACCCCAAAGACATATTTTAAACCATAAATGCCAATAGTTACTTCTTAAATAACTCTTACTACTCTAAGTACTCTAATTCTGATTGTACCAGGCAACATAGCTGTAACTTATCTTTCTACTCAGACCAAATAAAGTTAAACTAATGATATATTAGTGGGACACATAGATAATGTATACTATGTTCCTTTTTGAAACAGTCTCCATACTTCTGCCAAGTAGATTTTTGTTACAGTGCACGGAGCTCTTAATTGCAAAAGTCATTTTACAAGATTAATGGTGCAACTTGAGTAGGTTTGGCAAAAGAGACATGCAAATTCCAGCAATAGAGTTATAGTATTTTCGTTTATGAACATCAACCGAGTCCCAGATCGAGGAGTCAGATGGGGAATTAAACACTGCCTCAATTTTATTGCTAGGTCAACTGCATAGTTTGGGCTATAAGAAACAAAAATTACCAAGTATAACTGGATTCGCAGCGAGGTAATTCATCTCTTCCTGTAACAAGTTCAGAAGGCCTGCTCCAGGATGTTGGGCTGTTGAAGCTGCCCTTAGGTTATTCTCTGGGTGTCTGACCTGCTTCACAATTTGGCTACATCCTTGGGCTGAGAGGAAAAGGGCTGTCATAATTACGGAAGTGGTATCTAGACACAGAAATATCCAGAACAAAGTTTGACTCCTTGCATACTGATCAGGAAGCAAACCTTTCCTGAAAGGGTCTGCCAAATTTCCCTCATATTTTATTGACCAGAATTGGGTACATGCCCATTTCTAAATCCTGACCAGGGAAATGGAATCATCACAATTGGTTTAGTAAAATCAGAATATCCAGGAGCTGGATATAAAGTTATCTCTTCTTTAGCTACTGCAGAGAATTAGATTTTGGAGAGAGGAAAAGGAAGGTAGAGAATGAATATTGAGTATAAGTGCCAAGAGTGTCTGATCTGTTCCCTAAGATACAAGATTCTTGCTAAAGTCTAATAGCATGTTTTTTCAGAAAAGAATGTGTATTGGACTTACCCACCTTTGTCTCAGGTAAAGAAGCTGGAAGATGGTAAACTTGCTAGCACATGCCCTGTCTCTAAGCAGCAGTATGAATTTCCAGCCCCTCCCACAAATTCATGTGCCAAGAAGCAGAAGAAAGGAGGAGATCCAGTAATAATTGGAAATTTTTTTCTTACCTCAACAATTTTGTGTGTGTGTGTGTATGTGTGTGTGTGTATAGATAGATAGATAGATATAGATATAGATATGTCACTTCTCTTCACAGAAATGTGAATAAAAGAGCAGAATGAAAAGTAGATGCATTACAGAAATTTATGTTTTATGGGTGGGAATTCCAAGGGAGAAAAATGAGGTTTTCCTTATTGGGTAATAGAATAGGGCAGGGGGTAGACAGGGGCATACCAGTATATGGTGCCACCAGCAGTCTTGTAGGGATGCATTCATCCCACAATCATTTAGTAACTGTAATATTTATCAGGCAGGAAGACAGAAAGAAGATACTATTTGTGGGAAAGTCTTGATCCCTTTGAGAAGCTAGGGGTAACTTCCATGGTTCAAGGGCAGTGCACGCAGTGGGATGTGTTAGTGAGGCCGAGCAACAGCCAGCAAAGCAGTTCTTGGTCAGGTTTTGCGAGGTTTTTCCTACCACCCCAATTACAGTTCAACTGAAACACTGTCTTTCTCTCCTTCCTGATCTCTCAGTGAAATCTTTTCACTGTAAAAATTATATACAGTCTGATATATGCACTGAGAAAAAGTGCTTTACAGGCCTTAGCCATAGGCACTTGAAGAAGGGTACAAAAGAAATAGGAAACATAAATTCTTTGCAAAATGAATATATAGTATGTGCCAAAATTAAATAAGATAAGAATATAAGACAATGAGGCAATAACATCATTGCTAGTGGCAAGTTTTAAACTCCATTTTTTGGAGCCAAGAGCACCTAATTTTGACTATCCTCCAAGTGTTAAATTCAATCATTCTGTCATCAAATATTTATTGTACGGTATTGCTAGATAAAAATCTTCATCACTGAGGGCAGATTTGATTTTGGGAACCCTCCCAAAGTCATTCATATCAAAGTCAGCTGAAAAAGGTGGCTGATCAGGATAAGGAATGTCATAGTAAAACCCTATAGCAAGTATGAAATGAAATTTTGGGGGACCTGTAAGCTGTAAAGCAAAAAAAAAAAAAAAGAAGAAGAAGAAGAAGAAGAAGAAGAGCTGTAAACTTAAAGCAACTTAAAAAGAGAATTACAAGAAAGTTCTTGAAGCAAAGACAGCATCACTGAAAAAAAAAGTATCTAACTTCCTCTTGAGCCTCATTTGAAAGACAAGACCTACTTAGGTGTGTACGCTTTCCTGCATTTGTGATCATGCATCTCATCCTCATACCCAGCTTTGTACAATCTGTTGCACATGGCAGAAACACAATTGCTTCAGCAGTTTAGATGCAACTGAAATCAGTATGGGCTGTAGTCATCAGAGAACATCTTTAAAACACAGTGTGGACTTTCCAAGCAATAACTGGGGAACAGAGGCTTATGTACAAAATCTAGAACGTGTTCTGTGACTGATTCATAGCACTTCCAAGAAGAGTTTCAAGAATTAATGTTTGTAAAATGAATTACTGGATATATAAAGAGAATAATATATAGTATGATCAAATTACATGTTACCATTTATGTTTTAATATACAATGAGATTTTCTAAACATATGCATCATGCTTGTGAGTTAAATGAGTGTACTGCCTTTTTGCTCCGTCAGTAGCTTGTATAAACTGTGCTTTAATTCTCAAAACTATCCTTCACTTCAGATAGGAAAAATAACTATTTGGTAGTAGCAGCAATAATAATAATAACCATAAGAGTAACGGATCATTTAAACAATTGAAAGGAAACCTAACGAACACAAAGATAAAGGAAGTAGTGCCAATGGGGTAGAAACAAACAAGAGAAAAAAAATCTTATGATCATGAAATTTACCTGTAAAATAGCTTTAGAAGAGAAATGCTGTAAATCACTTTCCTACATTACCTGACAAGACGCTGACCAGCTTGGGAATGTTTTTACTGAGAATTGAAAAGGATAAAAACACCCTTTAGAAATGAGATGCCAGTTCTTGCCTTTCCTTAGCAGGGATTAGCCAGTGAAGACTGTTGTCAAAAAGCACCTCCTGCCTGCCCTGCAGTAAGTCCAGTGTTTGCCTCCACTGTGCCCGAGTGTGCACAGCTCGAGGTTTGATGTTTGCAGAAATGCAACCAGCAGGTTTGAGGACTGGATGGGCCAAGCACCTTGGTGTCTGCTCTGGGACCTGCTGAAAGCACAATCCCAGGGCAGCACAGATCGGTCCTCAGGAAAAGGTGAGATGCTGCATGCTCTGGCCAGGGCAGAGATATCACTTCTGTCCCTCAGGGGTCCTCCCTTGTCATTTCTACAGGTCACAGAGTTGGAGAGTTGTTGACCTTAGAAATCATAATATATTTCAACTTCAGAAGGCAGGAATGATAGGAAACAAGGACTCGCCTTGGCAGATATCAGAGGATGTCACCCCTGGTTCTGGAAGGAGTATGCTTTGTTTCTGTCCACTCCATTTAGCTGCTTCTTGGATGCTTTGAGGATGTCAGCTGGGGGCCAATTAATGCCACTTCAAGGAGCAGATGTTTTAACATCGATTCTCAACTGCAGGAAGCATGCAGAGACCACCTCCTCATCACACAGAAACTCTGTGTTGCCTGTACCCAGGAATTTGGCACACAGCGCTCCACACAACGGCAAAACAAATTGAATTCATTACCCCTGTTGCCTGGACTTGGACTTCACTTCTTCCATTCACTTAAGTTTCAGGCTTTTAAGATTAAGAGCAAACATGAATTAAATCCTTTTGTTGCTCACATCAATACTTCTTAATAGTACAAGACAATGAGGCAAAACTTGTGACAAACTTTCTAAATGTTTAGAATATCTTACTAGCCAATTTTAGAAGTCTGACCTAACTGTCACATTAGATTGAATGTTTAGATCTTTACAAATACTAAAAGCGCTTCCTTGGATATCTAACAGGTCTATGAAACTATCTATTAGTATTTCTCAGGGTTTTGGTTTTTTCATGTCTCTTTTCATGAATTAATAACTAAATTAACAGTTCTCTATGGGTCATGATGTCTATGACAAAAAAAAATCTGTTAGCCAAAATAATTGTGCCGCCGACTAGACCAAGCATACTGGGAATTCTATTCCTCTCCCTGATCCTTCTTGGAGCTATGAGAGTTTATTCCACAATTCACAATCTTACCAGATCACTTCCATTCTAAAGCTTCCCAAAGTCTTCACATTGTATCTAAATAACGGTCAGAGGTTCTGGGCATGACCTTCAAGGTGACCTCATTCTCCGGCCTCACTTCTTCTAACTCCCTGGCTGTCTTTTCTCTCTTCTGGGACCACTGCATTGTGAACCATCAAAACACTGTCTTGCTTCCTAATTCATTTATGCTCTGAGGCCGAATAAGATCAGGACCTAATCGGCCAGATCGCGTCTTGTTCCTGTGCTCTTGCCTTCCAAGGAAGTCCCCTCAATCATAATGACAAACAATTCAATACATTCCTGATTACTAGTTGTGACTTAAAGAGAATGAAATTTTCAGTCTCTTCTCAGAGCATTTAGTCATTCTGTCATCCATCTATCTGCCCATCAATCAATCAAATTCCTAGTGCTTTACCTTATTTTAGAATGATCATATTTCTTTAGTGAGCACCTGCTATGTACTAAAGATAAAAGTTTGATCTCAGGACGTAGGTAGCTGAGCTTAGTGGATAGGACAGACCAATAAATGGATTGCTGTATGGCAGAGGAATACATCAAGGATTTTTAGAAACATAAAACAAAACAAAAATTCTGTTGTGCCCCAGTTGGTGGAAAGGGAGTCAGGGCAGTTTCTCTTGAGAGTTAAATATGAAATCATGGGTAGGAGATACTATTTTGGCTTGCAGAGAAGACTTATCAGGCTCTCATTAGTACCCTCAACATTTAATAGTCGCATAGGGAATGCACAAGAAAATGTATGAGAGTCATTCTTTAGGGATTCCTGTCTTTCTAAAACACGTTTTCAAGACTTTTACAAGTGAGTCTGAATAAATTTGGACTGAAATGTTTGGTATGTTGGTGCTGCCTATTCTGGGGGTCCCAGTTCTTATCACCCTTTTTCTGTGATATTTCATCATCTTTTCCTATATGTTAACACCATATGAAAATATCACCAGCACATCTTTTTTGTTAAAAGATACTCTAAAGTGAAATTCTTCTTTACCGTTTGAAATTCAGTAAAATCTAACTTCTACAAAGTCTTTGCTGACCACTCTGAAGACAGTGGAATTTCTCTCTTTCTAAAAGACACAGTAAGACATTCGTGGAACTTAC
Organism: Chinchilla lanigera; assembly: GCF_000276665.1. Taxonomy (NCBI): domain Eukaryota; kingdom Metazoa; phylum Chordata; class Mammalia; order Rodentia; family Chinchillidae; genus Chinchilla; species Chinchilla lanigera. The sequence continues at coordinate 3,463,277 of NW_004955491.1, forward strand.
AATCTTGGATATGAACAGCAATGCAATCAGCTTATCTCCATCATGATATGGAAAACCCAAAGTACAGCCTACTCATTTTTAAATTTTCTCAAGCAATTTTTCTGAATCTATAACACAGAAATAGTATGTGTTTTTATTGAATAGACAAGGATAGGATGATCTGACTTCTAGGTGAGTTTCCCAGCCAACCAGGGAAAGAATAAAAACAATTCAGTGTTTATTTATAATACTTTTTCTTCTACTTTGTGCTGCCTACTACATTCACAGTGGCTGCCTACTACATTCACAGTGGCACACACACACCTGCGTGCACACACACACACACATGCACACTGCCCCTGGTGCACACCCAGATTCCCTGGTTCCAGACACCGGGACAGAAACCTTTGTCCAGCCTGGAAGGTGTTTTGGTTTTTTCATCCTTTCTTCTGGTTCCCATGTTAAATTCGATGAAAAAATTCTCTGTCTTGTCAAGTATGGTATGCCCACCATACTTAGCATGAGCAGGGAGCCACCTTCCTGATGTCCCTAGACCCAGTACAACATGCTTATAAAGCTCTCTAGTACTGACTAACATGGTGTATTTCTGATCAAGCTGTTTCATCCCCTTCTTTCCAAGGTCAGCAAACATGAGTGCCATCTTGGAGATCACTTTTCCTCTCTGGCCCTCAGTTTCCCCCTTTGTAAACAATCAAGGCTGTTATTTATTGAGAGCCTGTGTTTGTTCCAGGCACGACACTATCCATTAATGCTAAGCCTCATAATAATGCATTTATTATTAAATGGTGCATTTTCTTTTATTTCCTCCTTTCAAATGAAGGTCAGATGTGCAAAAAAAAAAAAAAGTAACTTCCCTATGTCTTCTCAGCAGAACTGGATTTTAAAGTATTTCACATGAGTACTGTATTAGTCACTTTCCCGTTACCGGGACAAAATACCTGATACTGACAATTTAAAGGAGGAGAGGTTTATTTGGCTCAGTGTTTCCACGGGTTCAGTCCAAAGTCAGACGACTCCATGGCAGAAACAGTAGGACAAAGGGCCCAAGCAGACGAGAAGTGTTCAGCCATGGCAGCCAAAAACTAGAGCTGGAGACAAGAATATGCCATTCCAGGCCACACCTCAGCGACCACCCTCAGCCAGGCCCTGCCTCCTGACGGCACACTAACTCCTGTCCTCATGAACGAATGAATCCACCGATGAGCACTGCATACCCATACTTCAGCCACCCTCCAGACAGAGGAGACTTTGTGGGACATTTTAGATCTAACCTATACTCTCTGGGTTGGGGCCAGATAAGCCCCCACTTCCCTTAACCTTCACCATGCTTCTCTAGCAGGGATGCAAAATATAAATCAGCTCCTTGCCTTCCCTTCTCCTAGAGCAGGTTTTTCGCATCATTTTCTTTCGTCCGTGTAGTTGTCTCCAGCTGAAGTTCTTAGTCATTGCCTCTTTGGCGAGTGAAATTACTTTCACTCTACATTACATTCTGGAAGCGTTATGCTATAGTTTGCATAGAGAATGGGTTGTGATGTGGTCTGGCCATAAGAAAAATCTACATTGCAGAGACGGAACCCATTTGTTCTCAGTTACTTGAGCAAGAGCCTTCCTGATTCTGTGGGAATGGGTATCCCTCCTCTCTCCCTCAAAGGAGGTTCTGATTCAACTCAGTTACATTTGGGTCTTTGAGTCAAGGTCTCAGCTTTAACTCAGTATTGAGAGTTGGCCTTATTTTAGGTGAACATTTGTAACTGCGATTAAGCAGATGATTCATCTGAAATGCCTTCATATTTTTATTCAGTAAATGCTTGCTTCAAGACAGTAAATATGGATGTCAGAAGACATTTTCTCTATTTGCCAAATGCCAAGTATTTCTAAATGTAGTTTTTTTAATTCACCTTCTTAAGTAAATATCAACACATTTTAATTTTTTCAAGTACAGCTTTAATGCCAGGGATGTAGCTCAGTGGCACAGCACCTGCCTGGGAAGCGCAATATCTTGAGTTCAATTCCCAGTACCCAAAAAAGGTATAACTTTAATACTTTAAATTAAATTTTCTTTCAGAAAATTGAAAGAATATTATTTTTGGAAAGTCACACAGCTACAATAGGAAGAGTACAATACAGGGTATAAATTTGGACTTGTAATCTGTGTGATCTTTGGAAACTGACTTTTTCCCTTAACTTCAATTTCTTGTACTAAAATTTAAAAAAATAACTATAATAACATGTGCCTCTTAAAGTTCATATAGAGTATAAACTTAGGTCATATGTCAAAGAGCTTATTACATGATCTGTAGAATTTTTTTCTTTTAGTAGAATACACCTCTGAGAAGCTCTTGTGTATTTGAGAATTTAACATGTAGTTGCTGATTTAATATGGACAGGAAAATCTAATATTAATTTCTATTTTAGTGACATTCAGTAAAAGCAGTCCTTCACCTTTGTGTGGAGTTTAGATAAGAAGAAACTGATATCTTAACTAAGATCTTCTATTGAAGTCATGCATCTGATCAAATGTTGGACATTACTGTGTAATGACTGGTGAAAGATATGCACCTTCATCCTCCTACAATAAATAAACATTGAAGACCATGCCTTCCTACTGACCCTGTTCCTTTCCAACTTCAGGATAAGGGAGTAAAAAGAGATCCCTAAAACAAAGTTGTTTCAAATATTATTTTGATGTTCATGATTTCAAATGCAGTTTTATCTCCTTGTAAGGTTTAAGGATCTAATTGTGCTTCTAACGTATTTGAGAATAATATGTGGCTGGCTAAACACTCTACCTAATTAATATCAAACAAAAAACAGCAGAAATCTCAAGCTATTATTGAAGAGCAAGAAACAGCCAACTCTTGGCCTCCCACTCCCTGCTTGATGTGGAATGGGTTCTGGACCAGCAGAGGCGGGATCACAGTCAGACCTCTGCTAGCAATCTTGAGAGACATTCTTTTATGATGTCTGTGTTCCTCATAGACTGATAAAGGTTTGTGGGAGGCAGTGTTTTCTCTTAGTTGGTCTTGTGCTACAGTTTCTGATCAACTATGGTTTAGAATACTGCTAATGAAAAGCAGGTTCACAGAGTCACTGAATCCTGCCATTCAAATCCAGGGATTTAGATCAGATCTTTTCCTATTTATAAAAGAACTTTTCAAATTAAACATGTTCAGGATGACCTACTTTTATGGAATGCAAGTCTCTCCACAAAAAAAAAAGTTTTAAGAAAACACGATTTTTTAAAAATAATTTACACTGTCTCCTGGCTAGTCAGTGGAATGGTGCATGCATGGAATCTCTAAAATCAAGCAATCCTTTTAGAAAGAACACAGTTCTATCTCTCCAAACCTTTATACAAGTACACATCATAAAAGGTAACTAACTGAAAGAGAAGAGAGCTAGATTTGTTTAATGTACTCACTAATAGTTTCATAGTTATCCCCATAGCATGGGACAGGGTTATGTTCTGTGGTAGAAAAATAGCTCATTCCTACTATCCTCAGAGAAAGAAAGACGAAGAAACAGACACGTTCACAAAACCTCTTAGGAAAAACAAATGATCTCTAGAAAATCTACTCTCAGAAAATTCTTTTTAACTTTACAACATCAGTCCTGTAGACTAGCAGTCCTGTCAGTCCTGTGATCTTAGACATTGAACTGATGGAACTGAAATATTTGCATTCTGAACAGGCATGCCAGGAGGAAAAATCTCACTTCAATTATACCAGTTAAGAAGTCTGAAGTAATTTTCCCAGCTAGCATTTGGCTATTCCGTTGAGATTGGAGAAATCTGGTACAATAATGGTTCTTATTAATTCACCCTCTCTTCATTTTAAAAGAATATTATAATTCCTTTGTGATGTAAATTGTTTGGGCAATATGATGGTGCAGTGCCTTGTGACTGAAAACTCGAAAAGCTTGAAGGACAAAGATTTCCAGAACAATAGCTAACATTTACCGTTTGGCACTTTTGAAATACTCTAAGATAATTTTTATTTCTGATTCATTTTCCTTTTTGCCTTTCCCAAGAGGGATTTATGTTAATTACTTTTTCTAAAGTGACTTTGATATTTCAGTCCCCCCAAATCTTCTATGGGATGTGCTGGTGAAATATCTTCCTAATTCTTTTATTTTCCTAGAAACTCTGATATTAAATATGGGTGTCACACTGGAAAATTCCACCAGCAGAAAAAGTTAAACAAGGCATAAAATTTACATTAGTAACATCCCATTAACCCATCACCTAGGAAGCTTTTGTTATATGATTTTCATCATTTATGAAATTTTTTGTGTGTCTTTTTGGACTTTTTTGCCTATAGGTCTGAACCTTGTTAGGCACTTATTTTCATCAAAATGATTTATTATTTGGTATTCTCTCTCTCTCTCTCTCTCTCTCTCTCAAAAGAATGAAATCAGTGTGGTTTAATAATAGTCATTCTTATTTTCTTTGTGGAAAATAGCATGAGAAGCACATTATTTAATTAAAGAAACTATTTGCCTTGCCCTTTAAAAATTTCATTTTACATAATGTATTGTGAAACCAATTATTCTTATATGTAAAAATTTTATTACATTTAGTACAGCACTTTTATGTGCCATCTGGATAGTAAGCACTGTAAAAAGCATGTAGATCCTAACTGTCAAACAAGAGATATTCTAAAAGACTCTGCTAAATCAATGTTTTAACCTTGAAATATATGTATTTGAATAAAAATAGTCCTATAGAGTTGCTAGGGTAACATTAAAGCAAAAAAATTACAATATTTTGTTAATAATATAGTAGTAAAAATCTAGTAGTAATAAAGTAGTTGGGGAAATAATCAGCAAAAATATAAATGAAGTAGTTCTTCATCTACATTGTGATAATTAGGTATTCTACAGTCAGGGAGCACAATTGATCCATGAATTACAGCATATGATGCCCTTCTATAAACTATTATTGCAGACCAATATCGACATTGGGTTTGGTTTTCTCTTATCTACCCTGACAAGCAAAGTGACTTAAAAATTCATTGCCTTATAGTTCTGTAGGTCAGAAATCTGAGTTGACCCCATTGGTTTTTGTATTCTGACTCTTGGGGAATGGAATCCCTTAAGGTGTTGACCAGATGGGTGCTGGAACATTTGCCCATAAGTTGTTCATAGTGGTTGCAAGCAGAACCTAGTTCCTTGAGGTTGTAGGACTGCAGTTCCTGATTCCTGGCTGGCTATCAGCTAGGGGCTGTCCTTACCTGCTGAAGGCCTCTCTGTTCTATGACCATGGATTCCTACATCTCCCAGCCAGCAAAATGGAATATTTTCAGGCTTGGACTTGCTTTAGCTTTTCCTTCTACTCTGTCTTTCTTTTGCTTCCAGCCAGAGTACTTTCTGTTTTCCAGAACTGTTGCTGTTTAGTGAAGCTTACTCAGATAATACAGAATAATTTTTATTTTAGTCTATAATTGCAATTACATCTGCAAAATCCATTTGATGTAGAACATAACATATTCACAGGGTTTCAGAATAAAGAACCATTATTTCCTTTTCACCAGTATAGCATGTTTTGAGTTGTTCTTCAAGAATTTCTGAGTGGTTTGTATACCCAAAACCCTGTGTACCAAAGATGAATTTCAGGGCTCAAGGAGAAGCCTGCATCTGAAATAAAGCAATCACTAGCCTCACAGTACTGAGCTAATTGTTGCTGACTTCAATACGTATTAATCTCATTTCCAAAAGCACATACCCCAGCTACCACTTCCTTGTACCTAAACATTCCAAGACTCCAACTGCTGCATTAATAAGCTGTTGTAGCTTGTGTTCAGTTTCCAATAAAAAAGTTAAAGGGTTTTAGGTAAAAGCAAAATTTTCTGTTTCCTTAGCATCTAAAGTATTGGCATCAGCAACTGTTGTAGATTACTTTCACAGAATTGTTCACCCAAGCAAGAGAACTTCACCCTGCGTTTTGTGCCTTAGACTACATAGTATCTTTGGCATCTCAAGGATTGGACCATGAAGAGCCCTCCTTTATAGGCACCAGTACACAGATGTCCTGGGCTGGGGAATGAGAGTGGAGGAACATACTGAGGATGGAAGATGAAAAAGAATATATCCAGGAACAGTCCGAGATAGAAATGAAGGAATGGAATGACCTGAGGTTGATGTTTCAAATAGATTACTTCATTTATCATGTTTTCATAAGCATTGATATAATGTCAAATTCACAGAACAAATCAATGTGACAAAAATTTATAATAAGTAAAAAGCAATTGAGATTGTAACTATTCTGGAAATACATTATAGGAAATTTGGGTTTTGAGTTAGAATTTAAAAGATAACTGGGATGGTGCACATATAGTTTGATTTCTGTTTAGAAACTTTTTCAGAAAACCTTTGGTAATTATTAGGGCACTAGCTACTTGTTCTAAAAACTGACAGTTAAAAGGGGAAAAGACAGTATTTATCCTAATCTTCAAAGAAAATGGCTAAGTAAGAAAACCTTTCTTTACAGAAATGTTGCAGTTAGTAAGTATAGAAGAATGATTGTAATTACCATGCTGAAATGCTAGTGAAATAGTAGATTGAGGCAATGATCATCAGTGATCAGCCCATTAAATGCAATATCAAAGGAAAATTTGATAATAGAGAACATGCTTTTCATTATTAGTGATAGAAAACTAGCACAGATTTTTCCTCCTGGTAGAATGTAATATTCTGCATTGTCTGTGATGTATTGCTGTCAGATATTAAATATAAATCAAACTGAGCCTCTATCACTAACATCCAGCCAACAGAAAATGTAAGGCAGCGGAAATAGTGAGATTACACAACAATAAACAGACAAAGCCAGAATGGGGGACATTTTCAAGGACATGTGACACAGTTTCTGCCAAGGGTTAGTGCCATGAGAGAAAAGAGAGGGAGGAAGAAAGGAAGGAAAAGGAGGAGGTTGAGGAGGTCAGCTACAGACTAAAGAGAAAACTTGGAATATCTAACAAACACAACATCTGGATCTAACTTGAGCATATCAATGTGAAAAAAACATTTTTGAGATAATTAGAAAATTTTAGGTATGACTAGACATGATACTAAGACATTATTCTTAATATGTAGGTGAGGTAACATCACTGTTATGGGAGAAAATGTCTGTGCTTTTAGAAATGAATCCAGGAGTATTTTGGCATGAGGTTGCATGTTGTTGGAATTTGCATTTACAAATTCTTTAGCAAAGGAAAAATGTCAATCAAATTTGGAAAAACTTTGGAAGTCATTGAACCTAATTGAAGGGAGCATGAGAGCCCATTACACCATCTGCTTTGTCCACACAATTGACAGTTGCAACATTTTTCATTAATTCTTTTTAAGTCCCTCATTCCCATTTAATTGTATACCTTTAACCCCTGCTGTGTATTAACAAAGAGGAATACTGTTTCTGTCTGATTGTTCTGGTGTGAATAGGTGTCCCTGTCTCCTTAAGTACTGTCCTCAGAATTCTCATGGTTTCTCGTAGTGATGGTCTAATTTCCTTGAGGTTCTACACGTTGGAGCACTTGTTAATTGGTAAGGCTCCTTCTATTTGGAAATTTCCAATAATGGACAGTCTTCAATCAAGGAACATATTTGTTCTACTAATATAATTTGTACGCAGTGTTGCCCTGTTCCAAGATTTGCAGAAGCTAATCGTGTACTAATAGGAACAGGAGCAATAATTAATTACCTTTGCCCTGTGTTGGCAAGAAAGTGCCGGTGATCAGTCTTAGAGGACTGACATAATGACTCTGGAGAGATGGATACCAGTGCAGGCACGGGTGCCGCACCACCCTGGGTGTGCTGAGACAGGTCAGAGCCTGAAAGGAGCGCAGAGAGCAGTAGTATTTGCAAGAGGGCGGAGCCAGTGTCACAGACAAAGTTTCTTTTCTCATTCATAGACTTTTCTAAAATTCCTTCTTTGGAGTGATGTTACTGGGTTACAGAGTTGTTTTAATTTAATGTTAAATTTGTGTTTAAATTTATAGGAAACTGCTAATCGATTATCCAAAGGTGTTGTGCCAATTTATATCCACCAGTAAATAATGTAGTTCTAATTGTTCCATCTTTATCAATATTGGGTGTAGTCAAGGTTTTAATTTTAGCCATTCCAATACTTGTATGTTGATAAGTGATTATGGCTTTAATTTGTATATCCCTGGTGGCTAAAGACACTAAATCCTCTTTCTATGTTTGTTGACCTTGCCTATCCACTTTGGTAGAGATCTGTTCAAGCCATTCTTCCATTATTTTTGTAGATTGTCCATAATTTTTGGCAATTTACTTATTTTTTTTGCAATTGGGGGCTTTTATTTATTTTTATAGTCACTAATTCCAGTTGCCAGGGATCTAACAGGCCTAGTTCATGCTAGGCAAGTGCTCTACCACTGAGCCACACCTCCAGCCTTTGTTGATTCTTTATTATTGAATTACATGAGTCAGTTTTTCTAAATTCTTTTTTCTGAATCTTTATTCTGAATCTATGATGTACATATATGAGTCATATATATGATGCATTTTCTGCCAGTCTGTGTCCTATTTACTTTTTAGTTCTGTATTTTCAAGGTCAGAAGTTTTTAACTTTAGGGGCTGGGGATTTAGCTCAGTGGCACAGTGCCTGCCTGGCAAGCACAAGGTCGTGAGTTCAGTTCCCAGTACCAGAAAACAACCCCCCCCTCAAAAAAAGAAAAAGGATTTAGAAGTTTTTAACTTTGATTAACATTTAATTTTTTAACATTTAACATTTTTATGTTTTAACTTTTTCTGTATTATGTTAAAAAATAAATTTTGTCCCACTGAGGCCACAAAGATATTTTCTTATGTCTCATTTTCACCCAGAAGTTTTATAATGTTTAGCTCTCAGATTTAGGTTAACTTCAAATTAGTGTGTATATATGGTGTGAGGCTGAGATCTATTTTTTAATGGCTACTTAGTATTCTCAGAAACATGTATGGAAAAACTTAAAATTATTTTCTCTCCCTATTGAATTCTGTAGGCTACTTTGTTTAGGATTAGTTGCTCATATATCTATGGATTATTTCTCAATTGTCAATTCTGTCCTAGGGGTCTATTTGTCTAACCTTATGACAGTGTCGCAGTGCCTTAATTACTGGGCTTTATGCTATGCTTTTCAGGTACTAATGTGTAAAATAATCGAAACAGACTGTTGAGTTGGAAAAAGGTATGCAGATCAAAATAGATAGCTTATAGAATTTGTGTGAAAAAGAGAAAAAATACCAATCTTCATGTAAATTTGATTATACTTTAAGAAAACACTGGAAGGATACATAAAATGCTGAAGGCATGAATTATACGCGTTATCTATTGCAGGTAGGAATATGTGGTGAGAGGTCAGATGTGATACAGGAATATGAAGAAGAATTTTCATAATATTTTTAAGCAATGTCACTATATTAATTGGTAAAACTTAATATTAAGAAGAATAAATCATGTGGAAAATACATTATTCTCAGAGTACACAAATTTTGGGATAATGATTCATTAGAATAATACTTCCAGGCCAAATTAGATTGCTTAGGCCTTAAGTATTTTTAGATATATTTTATTTGATATATATCTATTGAATGTTTACAATGTATTAAGCCCTAGAAAGGCATAGAGAACAAACTTGACATGTTCCTAATGATCATGGCGTGTACACTTTCACAGAAGCCAAAGGTCACAGGTGATAAATAAAACATATTTACAGAATATGGTTAATACTGTGAGTAAAATAAATGTGAATGATAAAGGCAAGGTGAGTGTATGGAAGGGTGGGTAAAGGCTTATACGAGTGGTAACTTCTGAGCTGAGACTTCAGTGTCAGGGGATCCCAGAGATGAGCAGTTCCAGGGGAGAGGACAGAGGAACAGGCTCTGCAGACTGAGGTGGCTGAGAAGTAGGAAGGCAGATGAGGCACTGCAGCTCAGAGCAAGTGGCACTGAAAGACACTGTAGAGGAAGCAGGGGGCAGGGGAAGCTGGGCTTTAGAGCAAAGGATGAGGAAATTAGATTCTATCCCAGGAAACGGAAAGCTACAGAAAGTTATTAGAAAGCTACTGCAGGGGTAAAATGATCTGATGCGTGGTTACAACAAAAATATTTATTTTGTTGGAGAAGAACAGATTTTAAAAGAGTCAGCAGTGAGAAAGGAAGGAAAGCAAGAATTATGTCACATAGCTAAAAGAGGAGTGTGCAAACAAGAAGGAAATGCCTCCCCATTTGTCCCAACTGAGGACAGAGAAGAGTCTGGTGGGTTCAGTAAGGAAATAGTCCTCTGTGGCCCGTAATTTCTGAGTAGTTGCTGCCACAGGAGGCAGCCTAGAATGTGACAGAAACTGAGTGAGTTCTCTGTGTTTTATATTTATATTTATACATTTCTCTCTCTCTCTCTCTCTCTCTCTCTCTCTCTCTCTCTCTCTCTCTCTCTCTC
>NW_004955491.1:3473811-3620634 GCF_000276665.1 Chinchilla lanigera
CACACACACACACACACACACACACTCTGTAAGAGAGAGAAAGAGAGAGAGAAATAAAGAAATGGAGGAAACATTAGCTCTTTCAAGAATCTAAGAAAGGCAACAAGAACATGCTTTAGCAAAGACAGTGTTAAAAATCCTTACACGGCATAGTGCTTTATAACAAGACACTCATGGTTCTTTAATGACAAAGAAAACCATGAATAAATTCAAAAGATTATTTCATATAAAATTCTACATTGTTGGAAGTAGTATTATTGCCTGTTCCCACTGAAAGTTTTAATCTGACTCCTAGATATATTTTTGGAGCGTCATATATTCATGAGCCTATGTATATAACAGCACATCTCATGTCTCTTTATCTACCCTACCATCTTCATCAACCACACCAACCGTTCTTGACTGCTTAAGATGCACCATTAATCCCACCATAGGAGACCTGATCTCCTTCACCAATATGACACCAAATGAACATTTCAAATTTGACCCTGTTGATTGTGAATAGAATTTACATACATTTTTTCTGCTAAATACATGGCTGGCACTAAAAAGTGTGAGGTTTTAGCTTACTGTTTATGAAAAATAATGATATAAAAATCATTCTCATTTTACTATTCTATTCTCATTGACTATGGGTTGCCTCTGTAAGAGATGTGGTTTTTTTTTATTATTATTATTATTTTAGAAATAAAAGGAGGAAAATACTAACAGACTGACAACATTTTACAAAATAGCATAGGATCAGTACAGACATTACAGAGTTACAAACAGAGTGGTAGGGAATTAAGGATGTGTTTTGATGCGGAAAATACTGTTGTAATGGAAGGCGACTTTGTCCTCTACATAGGTAGCACCTTATTGAGTTGATCCTGGATGTAAAGACTGACTTGCAATAATCCAAATTTCTAAAGGGTATGTTTGAATCTCTCTGTGTATGCTGTCCACTCATACGCAAAGATGTTTAACTCTTATGGAAAATTGTGGCTTCATCTTTTACCCCCAGTCTTACATATCCCATTTTGGTTCCCCTTCCACCTCCAAAAACACGTGTTTCTGCTTCTGTGATGGAGGCTTCAGCTTCAGCCACGATGGCAAGAAACCTAATCATAATCAGCAGCTGCCCTGCTGCTAAAAGCTATTAGTGCCAATGTTGTTAATGGCTGACCCAGTTGAATGTGCTGATTTACGAGGTAGACTTATTCCTCATCTCTCCCTGGGGCCTTGTTCTTAAATGGGATTCTTATGCTGTTTACTCCTCTGGAATAAGGAGTATTAACTACAAACCACAACACTTCATACATCAGCACGCTGAACCAAAATAATGGGGGAAATGTTACCGCCTTTGGATATGAAGCCCCATACTCTGAAGAAATGCAACACCCCTAATTTTTGCCTAAATAAGTTAGATACCAAGGCTCTTTGCCTGAAGCTATAAATATTATTTTCTCCTGAGATCTAAAAGATAAGAAGGGTAGAGTTAGATTTTTCTTTTAGGACCTAAATGTATTAGAAGTAGCCTGCAAAATCAATACCAATTACTTGCAAACAAGGGCTGAAAAATCACTGAATCTAGAGAGTCTATATAGGTGAATGTTATGGCTTGTGTGTCTAGATGTCTCCACACAGTCTCATGCAGTCGTAGTTGGGGCTTATTCAGCAGTGACTCAATCTAGAGTGTGTGACTGATTCATGGTGCAATGCTAGAATCAATGGTGCTAGGATTAAGAGAGGGTGATTACTAAATAATTACACTGATTGGTTGGGTACACCCTAATCCTGGTAGCCTGAATATAATATATGGGACAGAAAAAGGCTTGTCTCCCCCTTGTTATCTTTACTACCTTCTGCCCAACATGAATTGTTTCTCCTCTGCAATGGGCTGTCTGCCGGGCCACCCTGTCTTTGAGCCAGCCAATTATGGACAAAAATCTCTACAAACTATGAGCTAAATAAACCATTCCCCCCTTTACCTTTGGATGTTAGGTATTTTGTTTCAGCAATGAGAAAAAGATAACTAAGAATTCTGCACTGAGTGTGGAGTCATTGATGTGACTACACCTGACCATGTGGCTTAGAAGCCTTTCGAACTGACTTGTGGGAAGAGTTTGGAAAGGTTCAGAGATTCCAGCTGAAAAAGTAGTCCTGGAATACCATAAGATGTACTTGACGGGAGATCCTGGTCAGAGCTCAAAAGATCAGAATGCTGACAGAAATTCTGCTAACAAAGAACAGTCTCAGAAGATTTCTGGTGGGAAGGACCGCACTGGCTATTGGACTCCAGAACACGTGTGCTGTACCTTGGCAGAAAGTTTGCCTACATTTTGGTTGTGTCCAGAGACTTTGCCTGAGACTGAGATAAAGGGCAATGGACTAATAAATCTTGCAGAAGAAATTTCAAAGCAGTCTTATATTGAGGCAGTGGCTTGGCTACTGTTGGAGAATTTTAGCCAGATTTATGTAGAGAATCAAGAGAAAAGGGCCGAGAAGAATGATTCAAAACATTGTAAGTTTGGCCAGAAATCTCCAGTAAAGTTGTGGCCTGTAAAGAAGGAACAGAAGGGAAATGGTTGCTTAAAAGACTACCAAGAAAAAGCCAAGTGTTTCAGAAGAAGACAACAGAAAGATGACCTGAAGACAGCAAAAGAACGAGAAAGACTCCAGCCTTTGCAGCCTCAGAGTTGAAAAGATGAGAAATTTTGCTTTGAGAAGAAAGTCCCAGAGCACCATGTTACAGAGTGGTGGCCATCTGCAGAATTTGTTCCTTAGGACTGGGTTCAGAGTGCTTAGGATCCACGTTCTCAACTCTTTCAGCCAAGAGAGGAAGAAGCCTGGATACTGCTCCTGCTGGCAGTGTACCTTGGCATCACCCATGTGGTACTGGTTTTAAGTGAATGCAGAATGAAAGAGTTGTGGTGTCAGAAAGCCTTCTACCCAAATTTCAGAAGAAGGTGTGGGAGGTCAGGCTATGTGCCACAGACAGGACAGTGTATAAAGCTGTGAATGTGAAGCTGAAGGTGCAGTGGAGACCCCAGAAGTTTGGAGAATCCAGAAATGTGGATCATCGGAGGAAAACTGCAAGGAGGTACACAACTGGTCCAAGAGAGAAGCCATGGGAGCTGTAACCACTGGCAGTGCTGTAGGAGTGGAGCCACGCAAGCTCTTTGGAGTTTACAACTTGCCACAGATTGCCAGGGATGCTGGAAGTGGAACTGTGGGATTTAATGTTTGCCCTGCTGGATTTTGGTCTTGTTCTGTTCCCGTTCTTTGCTATCCCTCTGTTTGTAACTTTGGTAATGGAAATGTCTATCTTGTTCCATAGAATGTAGAAAGTGTTCAACTTTTTTTCATTTGTACAGAGGCTTGCAGATAAAAATTTGCCTTAAATCTCACTGGAGACTTGGGACTTGGAGTTTTGAGCAATGCTGAAACTGTTAGGACTTTGGCAACTCTTAGAGATGGACTAAATGCCTTTTGAATAAAGTAACATGCATGAGACTTTGGGAGACCAGGGTGGAATGTTATGTCTTGTGGCTAGATGTTCCTCCAAAGCCTCATGCAGCCATAGGTGGTTTTTTTATTTTTTTCTTCAGAAGTGGCTGGATCTAGAGTGTGTGATGCTGGAATTGACTCACAGTGCAATGCTAGGATCAAGGGCACTAGGATTAAGGGTGTGAGTGCTACCTGCCCTAAGTAGCATAGATAAGATATAAGGGATAGGAAGAGCTGCATTTCTGCCTCACTTGTTTTGCTACCTTCCCCCTCTGTGAACTGTTTATCCTCTGCAATACCTGTCTGTCTTGGAGATTCTGTCCTAGAGCCAGCCAATGATGGACTGAAACCTCTGCAAACTGTAAACTAAATAAACCTTTCCTCCTTTAACTTTGGGCGTCAGGTATTTTGTCTCAGCAATGTGAGAAAAGTAACTAAGACAGTGAATGAACTAAAACAAAGCCCACACCAGCATGTCTGAATGCTTTCACAAATAGGAGAAGTGGAAAAGTTCTCTTCCATTTATTTTAATGTTTGTGTATTAATTTGTAAATTGCAACACTTGTTACATTTAAAAAGGAAAATTAAAACAGCAGCAAATAATTCAATAGGAAAATGGTATTTCACAGAATACCTGGCACGACTGAGGTTTGGACTGTCTTCTTAGTAAATATCAAGGCATTCAGAAGGTGTACGGGGATGGCTTATCTCCACAAACCAGCAAACCTCTCATTCAATACCCAGACATTCTGCATGCCAATATTGCGTGTTTCATGTCTCAAGATTGTATTGAGCAGAAATTCACTTTGAGGAGCTTGGCGAAGCCTTGAGAGATTTAACTCTGTAGTCTCTCCTTTATTCCAAAGACTGAAATAATGCCTTTCAAAGTCCCGGAATTCTTAGGCTTATGTTTCAGATTAAAAGATCACAGAGAACAGAATTTCTTCCTTTTTCATTGCTGTCCAGCATGGAAAGGGGAATATATCTATACAGTGTGGACCCAGAAACCCGACCTTGTAGCCTAGCTATGATGAAAAAGCTCTGAAAATCTGGGTCTTCCTAGTTCATTCAAGTCCATGCTAAGCTTGCATGTGAATGTAACTGGAGAGGAAGAATGGTAAATACTGTAGAACTTCCTCGTAGTGTACATCCCTGCATACCAGGCTACTGAGACAATATGGATCCCTTCACTCAGTCTCATTCTGGGAGGAGAGAGTTTCATCTTGTCCAGTTCACCAGTGTGGTTACCACAAAAGGTAATTTTATATTTCTTTAGGCTCTTGTTTTCCTGGTTTCCAGTTGTGCCGTCCTTGGACATAGACTGATGTTTTTAGCATTTGGGAGATTTATCTCAAAACATAGTACCTGAAAAGCCTCTCCTTAACTATTTCCTTCCTTTATTTTCTTTAATTCCAAAGTTTCAAATTAGTATTTAGGAAGTAAAGGAGGGAAATAGCTAGCCACACAATGTCTGAAAATGACAGCCCTGGGCGATTGTTTTGGAGAAGACCAGGATCAAGAGAAGTTGTGTCACTATCCCATGATGTCTGAAGGCACTTTCTATACAAGGGACAGCAGACAGGGGAAAGGAAATTTTAATTAAGATGAACTCAGGAAGTGTCAGGTATAAGTGATAGGAATAAAATTAATTTTATAGTAAGTACAAAAAACTGAAAAAATTCACTTAGTAGCAGTTGTACTGAGGATGAAATATTCCTTGAATGGAGTTTAATCCTTACTATACCTAGTACTTACCTAATTTTATTTTTTTTAAAGTCATTAAAAATATTGGCATTCAGTAGCTCTATGTATGTTTATTTTTATACTTTGAAAAAAATAATTCTTCTTTTAATTGCATATACTCAGCTTTTAAAAGGGAATTGAGAGAGATAAACCCTATGTATGCATTTGTTTCCATGGGTTTATGCCATTTGTAGACATTCTCAGGAGAGCTTTGATTAGTGTTCTTGGTGACATTAAGTCATTGTTAATGGAATATTGACCTAAAAATTTATTGAGATAAGTCCTTCCACCCAACTCAGAGTAAATATGTTTCCTCTTATAATTGCACTTAATGCTTTAGTTCACAATTTAAATTAATATGATTGAGTAAAACTTAAAATTTATAATAAGATTATGAATGGAGTAATTCATTATTGCAAAAGTGTCTGTTGAGAAGAGAAAGCAGGATTATTATTGCTCAGAAAAACTCCAAAGTGTGAAAATAGTGTTCTTCAATAAAATTTACAATAAATATAAAGGGACATGAGTTTTTTGTTGGGACATAGCAATCACTGACGCCATGTACTCAACTATGTGCAAACACAGGATAATATATTTCATCAAGTGTTTATAATTCAGTTTAAAATAGATACACAGAGGATCAACAGAGAGATCGTAACCATCAAACAAGTAGTGGGAACTGAGAATGCTCTGAAAGTCTGTGAGAGGTTTCTCTGTACTAGGAAGACCAAAAGAGGTTTTCTGGTGAGATGATATCAAGAGGGCTACTGAAGGTAGGATGTAAACTATGAGGAAGCAATCAAGAAAAGGCAGAGCTTTGCATGGAACCTTAGGGCAGCCATCTTGACTTCAGTAAATGGTCTTCATAGAGTAAAGGGTGGAAGCCAGACTACGGGGTTGTAGGCACTGTTTTAAATCCAAGCAATCATGAGCCATCAGAGGTTTACAAGTTATGGTATACTATAAGTTCCATAAAGAGCAGTGTGCCAATTGTGTACAGATTTAGAGAAATCCTTCCTCCTTTTCTTTCCTTTTCTTTTTTGCTTTTTTTCTTTCTTTCTTTCTTTCTTTCTTTCTTTCTTTCTTTCTTCCTTGCTTGATTTTTATTAGTACATATTTGTAGTACATGATGTTTATATTCTTTGTGCAGAGTTGGTCCACGCACATAACACATTTTAATTTCCATTTCATTCCTTTTCCCTTGCTTCCCTAAAGCCAAGAAAACTAGGAAAATGTTTTAGTGATAATATAAAAGGATTAATTGAATATTTTGTCTGAGCTTTTTAGTAGAACAAATAGAAAGAATTTATCTAGTTCAATAAAGACTTACACTTTATGATGCCATAATCCCATAATTTATCCCAAACTAAGAATCCATACTTCTGAGCCTTTAATTAGAACAATCTCAGAGTTCTGTATCCTATTTGATACTGGTTTGACTGAAGATTCTCTTAAGGCTTAACCAATCAGTTTGATCATGATTAAGAATTTCCACTTAATTTATAATTTAATATTGGCCAGAGTATGGAAACTAAAAACTGCAGCAAATGCTACATTGTGATTCACAGACACATCAAATTCAAATCTGATAGCTGGGCATGGTGACACATGCTTGTAATCCCAGCTCTGTGGTAGACTAAGGCAGGAGGACTGCAAGTCTGAGTAAGTTTGGGCAGCTTAGCAAAACCTTGTCTCAAAATTAAATAAATAAATAACATTTTAAAAGGCCTCAAGAGACAGCTCAGTACAAAGACCCTAGGTTCAATTCCCAGTACTCAAAATAACAACAACAATAATAATAACCCAATGACTCTAAAACGGACATTTGTTTTTTATACCAAAATTTTCTCCCAGTGTGTTATCATTGACATCACAGAGATCTCAAACCCAGTGAATGATGGATTGGTGTGATTCATGAGCTTGTCCAATAGAGGGAGAATGCTGGCATGAATGAAAATGGAGTTTTTCTAAAGTTAAAAAATGTGTAGACAGTACATCCCTAGCATTTACATTCCAATACTGGGCAAAATTTCCCATTATGCTAAAATTAAGTGAATCTGGTTGGCTCTTCCAGCACCTATATGGTTTCATCCAAAAATAAAAGGCAATATCATTAAGTGGATAAGCCAAAATGAAGTAAATTTTAAGACTTGAAGTCTTTGTCGGTAAACCTCAGTGACTAACCTCAGTAATTACCTACTACTGATGAAAAACACCCTATTGCCAAAATTTTTGTTTGCCCCATCCCTCATGGGGAAGTGAATGGATTAAGGGTTTCTGAGTCAACCTGACGGCTATCCAGAAAATATCAAGCCCTCCAGAACTCATTGGCCTGGCAAGCCACTTAATGCCAAAAATGAAATTTACCTTATAGTTGTGTGAATTGTATATACTAAATGTAGAATGCTTAGCATACGTCTTGGTTACTTTTCTCTCGTTGCTGAGACAAGATACCCAACGCGCAAAATGAAGGAAGGAAAGGTTTATTTAGCTTACAGTTTGTGGAGGTTTCAGTCCATACTTGGCTGGCTCCGAGGCAGAAGATAGCAAAGCAACAAGAGCAAAGGGGGGAATGGCAGCCGAACAGCAACGCAGCCAGAGCAAAAGGGAGGAATGGCAGCAAGCAGCTTCTTTCCCTGCCTTACTTTGTAAACAGGCTACCCCCACCTAAGAGGCGTAGCTCTCACATAATCTCCATGCCCTCCTCTTCCACAGGCTCCGGATGTATACAAAGTAAGCACCCTGGCTTCCTGCTGAGTCACTTAGCCAAAGCTCTAGACTCCCCAAGTTGACACAATGTATCAACCATAACAATACACCTTGACAAATAATAGATACTCAATAAATATTTGCTGAATGAATGAATGTGTTTACTCCACATAGAGCAGGCCATTAGATTTACTAAACAAATAGGGTTATAAAACTTCTCAAGTGATGCCCTCTTTATTTGCAAAATGACTTGAATATGTTATTTGTCTTTGGAAACTGTTTCACTCCAAGCTTTGGGTCTGAAGTTTGGAAATCTTAGATCCACTGTAAGAAGAGATAGATACCTCCAGTAAGGTTAGCTACAGCCTCATGGAGCCCAAGGAAGTAAAAAGAGAATGAACTGGAGAAGACTGAGAATGTTTCTTCCAATTGTCCTCCAGGTCAAGGGAAGTAAACAAATGCCTCTTTGGATAAAACCCATTAACAAATCCTATTTCAGGGGCAGTAGAACTCCTCTTAGTAAGAAAGACAAAACTCAAGGCTTTTGTAGGTAAATGGATGCAACTAGAGAGCATAAACATAAGTGAAATAAATCAGACCCACATGTGTAAACATCACATTGTCTCCCTGGTATAAGAACATGAAAGAGTAAATAAAACCCAAAATATACAATAGATAATAAGAAAGGGAAAGAAATTACTCAAAGCAAGGAACAACTGGGAAGAAGGAAAGAAGAAAAAGAAAGTACTAAGGCAGTATATATAAGGATTGGTGGCATAACTGTACTGCTGATGCCTGATGGTTCGCTGATGGGAACAGTTAATGATTAAAAGATGTTTTATATATTTTGACCAATTTTGCATGCTTATATCTGGTAATCTGAGCAACTTATGGGACAACAACAATTTGCAGTATGACAACCATTGGTGAATTCCTACCATCCTGTCTAGTGAAACTATGTATTGTCTCCAATGTTCTTTTAAATTATTATTTTCTTATTCCCTTTAATAATTTGATCAATCCTCTATTCTTACATCTGGTAATCTGAGCAACTTCATTGAAGATAACAATATGTAATATAACAATCACTGTTAACCTCTATCATTTGGTTTGAAACTCCGTATAATTTTTAATGTCCTTGCTTTGTTTTGTTTGTATTTTGCTATTGTTCTTTTTTTTTGTACTATTTTCTTTAAAATAAAAAAAGGAAAGACTTTCTGAAAGAAAACATGTTACCTGTTCTCATGCTTTCTATGAATTCTACTTCAAGGTAGGTAATCCACACAGGGAGAAGTGATTTATTTGGAAAGGAAAATGTTTTCCTTGTTTGGATCACCTATGAATGACAGAGGAAGGTGGAAAGAGAGAGAAGAAATGGGTAAGTGTAGTAGACTTACTGCAGACCTAAAGCTGTGCTTCCTAGCTGCTGTGCTGGGTTACAAACGTATTCTAGAACTGCGCTCGTGGCCCCGGTTTCCTGCAGAGCTACAGTCACGGCAGGTCCCTAGCATTGAAGCTGAAGTTAGCACAGGTTTTAGGGAGCAGGCAAAACCAGATTCAAGTGCAAGTTACTTTGCTTCCTAGCTAGGTGAGGGTTGGGCTAAAATATCTGAGCGTCGTTTAAAATATCTGAGCTGGCTTCGGTTTCCTCATTGGTAAAATTGGAAGTACCGCATAAAATGACGGAGCATCAGATAATAAACGGTATCTTAATTTGATGAACTATACAGAGGTAATAAAGGCAAAGTGCATCTCATGACATCTGGCATGTAATAAGCAACAAGCAAATCATTTGGGGGGGTGACGTCTACTGCTATTGTGATGCTCTGCTCCCCCATGCAGAGGAGCACCCCATCCTCATAAGTGGTTTGCCTCCTGTGATCACCACCCAGGGTACATTTTGTGAAGGAGTCATTAAAACCTTAAATGTCCCAGTTTTTCTAGCCATCCTAAGTATCATAATTTTTATGTAAAAATAATAACCATGCCCATGAAAATGAAGTGATTCATCTTTGGGTCACTTAGAACCTCCAGTGAACCTGAAGTGTGTCATTGCTGAGTCATAGAACCACATGTATTAGAAGTCAGTCCAATGCACATCAAGGCCTGAACTTGACACTCTGCTAACCACAAGTTTTACTGTTACTTTCTAATATAACTTGAATCTGATGATCTGATTTTATCACCAATAACAACACCATATGGTAAGTTTTCCACTTCCCCTGAAATAATTTACTGAGGCTTAATGTTGTCCAAATGGCCAAACTCTTTGCACTGAATTTTTCTCAAGGCTTCTTCAGGACATTAGCACATAGTGGAGATTTCTTTTTCAGGTGGCCCTTTACCAAGTGAATATGAAATTGGATCAGCTGGAGGCAAGAACAGATGGGGTTGCACAGCAGATGGAAAGATCTTGTGTCGGATATGCAGAATCACTCTGGCAAAATCAATCATGCCACAGGAGCTAGCTGCAGTTCAGTAAAGAAAATGAGCTGAAGTAGAGAATTGAATTATTGGGACATAAATATGGGCTCAGACTTTAGAAGCTGTCTTGATTAAGTGTCAATAAGACAGATGAGCTAATGATGCTGAATTAGGAGTCTTAAAATTTCACGTTTGTCAATGATGATCATGGCTCTCTTTCATTAGCGCTTATTGTGTGCCAAGCAGTTGATGTACATACCTCAGTCCATCCTCGCAAATGCCCTGTGAGACAGGCAGTTTTCTGAGGTGACAAATACTGAAGCTGAAATGTGAGGTGATTTGATCAAAGCTAAGACTCTTTGTAACAGAACTAGGAGAAGAGCAAGGAAAGCCCACACAAATCAGAACCACTCTCTGATGCTACCTTTCAGTCCTGGTTTACACAAAAGAAAACTAGAGGTAGAAATCGTTCACTTTGTACTCAAGGGATCTCAAGGTCCTTTCCACAGTCACAGAACAGGCCTATGATAGTTGGACTGCAGCCTGAGACACCTGCCTGGATTCTCCTGGGAAATACAGAGCAGCTGTGGTGGCCACATAGTTTCCAGTGAGGTAGAGGGTCACAGGGCCACACGTAGGGCTCCAGCAAATCATACAGATCCCTGTAGAAATCTCACATATGCTTTCCCCTGGGAACCCGCATACTCCTAAAAACATATTGATCCAGAAGTGGATCTCCATACCAAACTTAGCCCAAGAGTCTCAGGTACTCATCCCAACCCAAGCACACTGATGAATTTTGTTTCCACTTAGGAGGTTCAACAAATATATGAATCTGAGATTATGGGTGACTTGCAGTACCCACTTTCTCTGTCAACAGAAAACGGAAACTGGTGGATTAGAAACATCATTTATTGTTCGCAGTTCTAGGTGATGGAACATCCAAGATAAAGGTGCTGGCAGATGTGGCATTTGATGAGGGACAGTTTTCTGATTTATAGATGGCTCATCTTCTAGCTGTGTCCTTACATAACAGGAGGGACCACAGGAACTCTCTGGGAGCTCTTTCAGAAGAGCACTGATCCCATACCAATCACTTCCTAAGGTCCCACCTCCTTCTGCCATCATTTATTTTTTGCTTATGGTTCCAGTATGTGAATTTGCAGGTGATGCAAACATTCAGTCTGTGGCACCCACTTTCTTCAGAACTGTAGGTAATCTAGAAAGAAGGCAAAATCATTTCAGCCCAAATATTTTCCCTGCTCTAAGTTAGCAGCAAGAGAAGGACATAGGAGGAAATAGTCATTAATTGATTCTCTACTATTTGCCAGGCACTGGGAAGACCACATAATTGCTTGGAGGGGGGCAAAATAAGTCTAAGCAACAGATGGAAACACATCTGCCAGCCGCCACACTCTGAATGTGTTACCTCCTTTCCTGAACCTTCCCTCACATCAGCAAGTTCCTGTTGGCTGGGCTGGGACTGTCGCTTAGCTAAATATTTGAGAAGCAGGTGCCAGTTTTCACTAGCAGAGCAAAGGCCCACTTTCAAAGAAACGAAGAGATGGAGAGTGTATTCCCTTAAGGAAGTAAGTGTTTTCCTCTGCCTTATTTTCTTCAAACAAAATAAAGCTTTACCAATTCCATTGCCATAGCTTTGCTCCTCATACACTGTACAGACATCACAGAAACCTTTGAGCCTTCATGAAGGTAGAGGAATTCTTATTAGGTATGGGAGTGAGTAGATGCTAGTATGCCTGTAGTGTAAGAACTGTAACTCTCCATTGGGTGCAAAGGTGCATTAAACTAAGTGCTCTGCATTACAGCCCTTAAATTAATCATTAATTATCAGTAATATATGGATTGCTTTAAAATAATGACATTATGAATACATAAGGTATAAGATTCAGTTTAAGAGAAAGTCATTTTTTTTAACAAGCTACAATAACACCTGTATTCTGGGTCCACTACATACCACAAATTATATTTTTAAAACACATATTTTACAGTCTTACTGAATTAGATAAGGAAACAGAGCCTACTCCAGATATTCCAAGGAAAAGGGGAACAATAAAGGGGGTTATGGGCTAGCAGCAATGATGAGAAGATTGGAGCAACTGAGGTCCACAAAGCCACTGCTGTCTCTTGGCTGCTGTACTAGCTGCTGAGGTTTACAGGTTGCTTCAGCCCAAGGAATTCAGGAATTGAAGGAGATCACCACTGGTCAGAGCTGCCTATAGAATCCTTTGGCAAACTTCAGATTCTACTGAAAACCATGTATTTCCCAAAACCTGCCCACCTGCAGACCACTCCCACAATGCACTTCTTCCCCATCTTCCAGATCTCATCCTGGGCTTCTCACTGGTAGGATCTAAAGGGCATCTCTGTAGGCAGGGCATTCTGGGAAACATGGTCCCAAGCTGCCTTCCCCCCGAAGTGGGAGAAGGTACAGGAGAGATAAACGGTGCTCAGTGTCACACTAGGAAACTAGGGACTGATGGCAGTGCTAGTGACCAAAAAGTAGCAGACAGCATGAACACAGTCAGAAGGCATGGAGAAGGTGCACATCTGAAAAATGCTTAGAAGAGAGGATCGAGAGATTCGACACTATTTTTTCCTTACGCACAATCAAGTCAACGCAACCTATAAATCAATTCTCTTTAGCTCATCTACTGATGCTCATGTTCAATTTCCTTGGCTTTCCTGTAACACAGAACAATGCGTCTGCCCCCTCCTGGTACAGGAATAATGATCTGCTGGCAGAAGCTCCATGAATCAGCCTTGGCACTGAACATGCTATATTGTTTGGAAACCTGGCTAAATTTTTCCCTAACTGCTTTAGAAGTGATTTCCATTTAGAGCTAGGTGGAACAAATTCCTGCTGCTGGCTAAAGCTTCTTTTTTCTTTTTGTTGAGCAGACTCTCATAAGAAGGACTATTGCTCTTTTGTACTTTCCTGTGATGCATTTTGTGTTGGGGCCTATGAAAGAAACCATCTAAAAATATACTGAGCCTTGTAAAAATATACTCGTAATTCTACCAGAATTCAACTTTTTAATAGCTATCTCTCTTCTCCTTTTATGTCTCCTTTTCAATTATTTCTTTCCCTTTGGAAACTGCCGATTAATGTTTCTGGGACTTTCATAGACACCTACACTGACTGAATGGGCCCATGTCCCACCTTTGAGATGCTTGGTGACTGGATGACCTCCAACCTCAGACACAGGAAGATTCATTTGCAGCAGAAAACCCAGCATTACCACTTGAATTCTGTATTTGAAATCAGCCTATTTTATGAAAAAATGCATTAATGAATTTCCTCTATATCCTCTTCTGGGTCTATCTCAACACTAAACCTTGGTTAATAATAATGCTGGTGATGGAGTGCTTATGATTTTAGCTTATTTCAACAGCATTTTAGGGCTGCTGAGTAATATTTATCTTCAATTGCACATAGGTGCTTCCTTTCGGTATAATTCAGCTGAATCGGAAAATTCTTTCTCTCTGCTTGTTCACAGTTTCCTCTAAACAAATCATATTTCTTAAACTGCAAGTGCAAAGTAAAGTCTGATATCTTCTTTAAAATAAACATTTTGGTGGCTCAAATTATATTTCCCCAAAAGATATGTCCACATTCTAACCCTTGGTACCTGGCAGTGTGGCATTCTTTGGAAATGAGATCTTTGCAGATGTAATGAAGTTTAGAATCACTAGATGAGATCATCCTAGTTTTGGGATCTGCCCCAATCCAGTGGCCAGTTGTCCTTATGAGAGGAAGGAGAGGGAGAGTTGAGACTCAGACAAGAAAGACATGAGGTCACCCATGTGAAGAAGGAGAAAGATGTTGAAGTCCTGCTGTCACAAGTCAGAAGTGCCAGGATCCACCAAAGCCTAGAAAAATTCAGGGGACTTCCCCTGAAGAGCCTTGCACAAGTGCGAGATTCTTAGGTACCTTGCATTTAGAGTTCCAGCCTCCAGATCTGTGAGACAGGAGATTTCTGTTGCTTTAAGCCGGAAAGTTTGTGGCAGTTTGTTAAAATAGCCCTAGAAAATCATACAATTATGAAAATTTTTTGATCTGAAAAAGCAACCTAGGAAGGTATTATCTCAATAATTATTGTGTGTGTTTGTTTTGAAAAAATATCCTATAAATGACAACACTTAGAAGTTCTGGATTAGGGAGGCCTACACAGGTAATGAGTCCCCTCAATGTCATATAAAGACCTTTTAAACATGTAATATTATATGAAAGGCCCTACCCACCTCCCAACCTTCACTTTTCTGCCATATTACAATCGCATTTGTTTCTTGAAGGTTCTAGAACATTCTGGCCCCTCCCAAATCAGTGTGTATGTGTTCTTCTGCCTGACCTATCTCCTTCTCCAGTCTGATATCACCTCCAATGCAGTGCTCTCTGACAGGCCCTTCTGACACTTTATGATAGATTGGATGCTACTTGCCCCACTTGTAAACTCTCTTACCACCCCCTACCTCTTCATTCCAGTGATGATCACTGGGATTTTTCATCTATGATATTGTCTATGTTTCCCACAGGACCATGGCCCCATAAGGGAAGAAAAAGGACTTTGTGCTCATGGTGAGAACATGGTGAGCTAGCTCTAGGGCTAGCTGGGCACTTGGCATACAGCAGGCCCTCATACTTGGTAAAGAAAGGCTAGTATTTTGCCTTTGGTGGAGTTGTGGCCCATTAATCACACTTAAACAGTCCTGTTGCCAACATATAATGTTGAAATTGTAAGAAAACCTGTACAGTCATAATTCCCAGATTAATTTATTTTAGTAAAGTCTAAATTTTTCTCCTATGGATTTCTAAATAGCTATAAGTTCTACTCTAGCCCAAAGGCATTTTATGAATAAGTAAAAGGACAACTGAAAGGCACTCAAACCTATTACCACAGTTTCCCCCTGAGTATCTTTATCCACTTGTGTAATCAATAAGTGTTGGTAATAGATTCCAAAGATTATATTCCAAAGTACTTTAAAATCTGTAGGGCAGAGAAAAAAAAAAGTTACCATAGCCACTATGGCAAGAGAGTGACACTGAATTCTACCAGTTGTGATACAGGGCTCAAATGGTGAATTGCAGAGAGACAAGGGAATGTTTTCAAGAACATTTCCAGAGACAGTAACTCTTGAACTGAATCTTAGGTAGAGTAAAATAAGGTGGTAAGTGGGGCCATCAAGGATAGTCCAGGGCATTTTCTCAGGCTTGACATTTTGAATAAGGTCATTCTTGTTGTGGGTGGCTGGCTTGGGTGATCTAGGACCTTATCAGCATCCCTAGCTACCGCCTACAAATTGCCAACAGGGTAACCACAATATCCTCTGGCAATGCCACTGTCCCTAGATGTAACCATCACCCCTAGGAGAGTCACTGGTGAGGGCTCAGGTAGGAGCCTTTCTGGCAGGGGCATGTCTAGTGGGTGGTCACCAAAGGTCCTTATTGCTCTAGTAAGGAATACAGGGCAGGGGGTAGGTATTAAATCATGAGTCTTGCACAAAAGATTTTGCATGATAACCTAGTGTATTAGTCAGCATTCCTGTCACTGAGACATAATCCCTAAAGGAGGAGAAGTTTAGTTTGGCTCATGGTTTTAGAGATGTTGGTCCACAGTCTGCTGGCTCCAAGGCAGGAACATCACGGTGGAAGAGTATAACAAAGCACAGATACTTAGCTCACGGTTTCCAAGGAGCAGAGCAGGGCAACAGCACCACAGAGGAAGAAGTCAGAGACCATATGTCATACCAAAGTTCAGGTCTCCATGATCACCTGGACAGACCAAAAGCATGCTTTACTAGTACCCAGATGGCTCCCAAGCCAGTCAAGTTGACTGCTAAGCTTAACACGTGGGGAGTTTGAAACTTCATCCCAAAAGCACTTTGGAGAAAATAAACAATTTTAAGCAGTAAGAGGATGTGGGATAACTTGTGTTTTTAAAAGTCACTCTGCTCACAATGGGAGGACGGGTTGAATGGAGATCAGGATGAGCAAGCATGAGTTTGGGGAAGCTCAGTGACTGGGGAGAGAAGGGAAAAGCAAGTTTCAAGAGGCTTTTGCCTCAACACTCTAAGGCTTTCTCCAAGATGGTTTCTGAATTCTCGGCTTAGACGGTCAGAAAGGAGTGTCAAAAATGTCCTCCACATCCCACAGGAAATTAAGCCCCATGACTTTGAGAAATTATCAGACTCATGAACTCAAAAAAAAACTACTTGTACAGTTTTTTAAGCATAATCCAGGCGAAGTCATAAATAAAGATAGCATTACTTAAGGCTTCAAATTCAATTAGGGTTTCAGCAAAGATTCCTTGAGCAAATTGTCAAAAACAGAGACCTAGTTATAGAAGTAATATATAACATAATATTAATATAATGAGACCTAAGTAAATTTCCACCCCACCCCTAAGCAATGTGTCTATAAGTAAGGCAAAGAATAATCATAGGCAAGGAGCCGAATTGAAGCATTGAGGCCAACTTTGTTGCCTGATTGTCCAGGAAATTGTCTCATTTCTTTGCTTTCCTCTCTGAGTCTACGTAACATTAACAAAAATATTGTATATCTGGGTATTTTAATTAAGTTTATTGATACATTTTAGATACACATAATGGTCATATTCATCATAGGGAATTTATAAAGATATATGATATATTTTGATTATCTGGATAGTTTTAAGATTTGGGTCCTTGATTATACTAAGAAGCAACAGCCAACAGTGGTACTATCTTAGCATGTGGCAGAACTTTGTTTTCATGTAGCCATTTCTCAGTATATAAGCAAAGTAACTGACCAGACACCTCTCGTGATCACCTACCATGAGGGAAAGAATATGGGGACCCAGATGTCAATTCTCAGGAGACTCCCCAGTGGCCGGCACTGTGCCAGATGTAAAGGCAATTAAGGATTCAGGCAAAATCTAACTTTCTTGGACTCTGTGTTGTGGAGAAGTTCTGTGCTATTTCACAAGCCCATTCACACACCTTGTGCTTCCACCTGAGGACAAGAGGGACTGCTCAGGAATTCAAGTCCAACTTCAAGGAGATTCCACCAGGACACTGTCTGAGCAACAACCCCTCAAAGGGAATAATTCAATTCAAACCAAGAACATTTCAATACATATGAAATTTGGATGAATATGAAAACATTCATACATAAATACAAGGTATAAATGAATTTTATGTGTTGGTAAATTATACATCTTTAAGTATTTGGCTTCAGAGATAACAAAAAAATAGATATCATTGCTAATCCATTCAATGATATATATTTCCTTTTAAGAAATCACCAACCTTAAAATTATTAAACTCCGTGTAAAATAAATTATTTTTCAATCATAAAGCAAATGACAATTCCTAAAGTAAGCATTAAAATATGTAGCTAAGGGGCTGGGGATTTAGCTCAGCGGCAAAGCACCTGCCTGGCAAGCGCAAGGTAGTGAGTTTGGTTCCCAGTACCGGAGAAAAACCACAAAAAAAAAAAAAAATGTAGCTAACATTGATCACATTTACCATCAATTCTGCATTATTAGCAAAAATAAGCGTTTGCCTTTTCATATCATATGTGTCACTTGTGTTTTAGGGTTTCAATACCTAATTCATTTGATCTTCACAATCATGGATAAGTAGATATATGATTATTCCCTTTGCATAGCTAAGAAGGTTAATATCCAGATGAAATGATTTACCAGTGGCCATATAGCTAGTCACTGGCAATCTCTGACTAAAAGAGAAATTATGCCCATACTTCATAAATAATAAAACAAACATAAGAGCTTGTTCACATATAGACCAACCAATTTTAATGAACACAATTTGGCACAGATCTATAATATACACAGTAAAACTCATTCGATGATAACACAGAATGTGATTTTATTTCTACGTATTCTGTATTCAAAATTGTTATTCTAATTTAATAATTTCTGGGTGTATATTCAGCTATCAGAAGAAGAGGAAGAAAATAATTTTTAGCAGTTTAAAAATAGCATTGCTATGCACCAATAAGGGAGTCACTGAGAAAAACATTAGGAAAACCATGCTATTCACAATAACATCAAGAAAAATTAAATACTTGGGAATTAACCTAACAGGGAAAGTCCAAGTCCTCCACAATGAAAATTACTGTACTCTGAAAAAGGAGATCAAAGAGGACACCAAAAACTTGAAATGTGTTCCCATTCCTGGATAGGTAGAATCAATATAGGCAAAATGGCCATACTTCTAAAACTAATACACAGGTTTAACACAACCCCAAAATATTGAACCATTCCTCACAGAAATTGAGAAAACAATACTAAAATTCATATAGAACCAGAAAAGCAAAAGCAATCCTGGGTAACAAGAGCAAAGCAGGAAGCATCACAATCTCAGATTTGAAGTTATAATGCAAAGCTACAGAGATTAAACATGACATGGTACTGACTCAAAAACAGACATGTGGATCAATAGAACAGAATAGAGGATGAAGAAATAATCCTGGGCATATTCAGCTATTTGATCTTTGACAAAAGGGTCAAAAACATACAGGAGGAAAGACAGCCTCTTGAGTAAGTGATGCTGGGAAGCTTGGCTGTCTATATGCAGAAAATTGAAACAAGCACCTGTATCTCAACATGAACTAAACTAAAATCAAAATGGATCAAAGATCTAAATGTTAAAGCAGAAATATTTACTCTTCTGCAAGACAAAGGTAGGTACAAATCTTGAACGCACAGGCAAAGGTAAGGACTTACTGAACAGAACCCAGTGGCACAAACAATAGTACTGGGAATCATCAAGTGGGATTATACCAAATTGAAAAGCGTCTGCACAGCAAAGGAGACAACCAACAGAGCGAAGACACAACCTCCAGAATGGGAAAAAATATTTACTAGGTATTCCTCAGACACAGAACTAGTATCTACAATATATAAAGAATTAAATAATCAGACCTCCCAATATAAAAACCCTATCAAAAGATGAGTAACTGATATGCATAGACACTTTTCAGAAGAAATACAAATGGCTAATCAATATATGAAAAATGTTCAATATCACTGGCCATCAGAAAGACACAAATTAAAACACTGAGATTCCATATCACTCACATGGCTATCATCAAGAAATCAAGTAACTATAAGTGCTGGTGAGGCCGCAAGGGATATGAACCCTTCTGCCATACATTGTTGGTGCGAATGCAAAGTGGTACAACTGATATGAAAATCCATATGGAAATTCCTCAAAAATCTAAAAATGGAAATTCCATTTGAGCCAGCTATTCCCCTTCTAGGTGTCTTCCCGAAAGAGTTAAAGACATCATATTACAGTGATACATGCACACCCATGTTTATAACAGCACAATTCATAATACCTAAATTTTGGAAAAAATAGATGAATCGATAAAGAAAATGTTGTACTTACACACAATGGAGTACTACTCTTCATAAAGGAAGGATGAGTTTGCATCATTGCAGGAAAATGAATGCACCTTGACACCACAAAATTAAATGGAATAAGTCAGACACACAAGCTTAAACACCACATGATTTTTCTTTTATCAGAAACCCAAAATATAAAGAACCAAATAAAAGATAAATAATAGGAACTAGGGAGTTACATTTTGCTAAAACAGAAAGAAATCAAGACATGAAAGGAAGAAAGAAAGGAAGGAAAGGAGATGAAAGAAAGAATTAAGATGCGTTACATACATGTACCAGCTCCCCACAAGGAGTGTAACCACTACACAATGCAAATATGTACTAGCAAAAAATAAAAAAGGGAAAAAATAGATTCTACATTTATACTTACATATCTCAGTTCCATTTCAAATACTTTTCTCCTTAAAATTTGTCTCATTTGGTTTCTAAAAGGCATATGGACTTTAAACTTTATTTAATGATAAGAAAACATAACTGAATATTTAATTTCCCAAACAGTTCCAAATTATGCAAACATAGAGAAAGTTTAAGTACCAAGGAACAAAATCCATAGAATTTAAAGATCAGGATTCATACACAAAACACTAAGCCCTTAATGAATCACTGTATGGTTGCCACTTCAGAAGAAATTGTAATTTTGTTTGTATTTCAAAAATAGAGTCAATCAGAGTCAAAATATCCTTTCTCTCTCCGTGTCAGAGACTGTGAATCACATTCATCATGCCAGCTCCAGTTAAGTCCTTTGAAAAGGATATTAAATCAGGATGATAACTGTTCAGTAAAATTTCTCCTAAAAGTATAGTAAATATGATTGATTTAATATAGCATTAAGATTCTAATGGAAAAAAGTCAGAAAACAGCAACACTCAGCTACGCTTTTATAACTTTCATTTTTGTAAAGTGACCATTAGCATAATATACTAATATCATTATGACAATTTGCACAGATGAAAATATCTCAAAGCCAATATTATATTTTCATCAACTAAATGACCATGTGTTTCAATAAACACAATTATGAATGCTAATACACCAACAGATTGAGTAATTTGATTTCCCAGCTTCATTGTTTATGGGGGAAAAAAACAAATTAATCATCTTTGAGATAACACTTTCTTTTTTTATTTTAAAGATAAAAGAACAAAAACATATTTACAAACACACATACATTTAGAAAATAACACAAAAACAATACAAGAAACCCAGAATTTCAGACAAGGTGATAGGAAATTAACAATGGTTGTTGTATTACATATTGATATCTTCAAATTGGATACTCAGATGAACAAATATAGACATGTAAGATTGATCAAACATTTAAACATTAACTGTTCCTTTCAATAGAGCAATAAAAGTCAGTAGTACAACTAGGTTAGCCATCCTTTGTATACATAATACATATTTTTCCCCTTCTTTCTTTTCTCTTTTTCTTCATCCCTGTTGTTGAGATCTGCATGTGTAAATGTCATACTGTCTCACTAGTGTAATAACCTGAAAGAGTGAATAAAATCTGGGAGGTACAATAGACAGTGTGAAATGCAGTAACACTTTCTGCTACTACTCTTTTTTTTACTGAATGAGAGTCAAGATTGTCTTTCTTACTATTCCTGTCTGGGACCATCTTTTTATTAAGTAAATATTCTGTGAAGCATATCAATGTAGGACCAGAGAACTGAGGGAGAATCATGAACTTTATTTTGATAAGGATCCACAGGACATGTACCTATATGGAAGAAATAGTCAACGGGCACTGCTTCTCCTCCTATTCCTTCAGAGGGGACAGCTCCTGCGCAAACTTCCCGCCAACCCTGCACACCTGTGATCAGGGTGAGAACTCTGTCGTTCCTTCCTCTGACCAAGGTTATTTTCCAGAAGACGAGTGACATTGTCATGGCTGGTTCTAAAATGTTTGGCATTGGAATGAAAATGCAGATGAAATGGACATGGGGGGAAAAAGGTACAGAAAAGAGCGGTGAGATGTGGGGGACCAAACTTGCAAGTTACTTTCAGCCCACAACAGTAAATCATTAGGTGTCACCGAGCAAGAGACTTTTTACTGGCAAGAAGCCACATTTAAACACCATTTGAAATTAACCCTTCTGCAAGAACAAAGAAATATTGTAGTGTTTAATTACCTCTGACAAACATCCTTCAAAAATAAATGATTTCTCTGACTTGTAAGGCAGTATGCAGAGAATAATTTAATCCTTTTTCTGTAAATTTATGCCCAAGCTTAAAAAGATCAATCACAGGCCAGGAAAGCGGCTCAGTGGTAGAGCCCTTGCCTAGCATATGTATGGCCCTGAGCTTGATCTCTAGCACTGAAAAAAAAAAAAAAAAAAAAAGGAATCACTGTAACCCTTGATGGTAGCATGCTGCAAACGTAGAGTACAAGAGCTGTATAACCTGCCTTGGAGTAAGACAAAATAGAGTTGAAAAAAAATCCACATTGTGACTTGAACTTATAGTCCTTTGCCTCTGTGAGAATTCTGAAGGGGAGATACATAGCCAGGTGTGGCAGCACAGACCTGTAATCCAGCACTATGACAGGCTGAGGTATGACGGTCAAAAGTTTGAGCCCAGCCTAGATGACTTACTGACTTAGCACCCCGTCTCAAATAAGAAGGGAGGGGATGGCTCAATGCAAAGGCCCGCTCTGTTCAATCCCCACTCCTGGATAAAAGAAAAATATGAATACAAGCTTAAGGCATCCAGCTTTGTTATCAGGCCTTTGAACTTCCTACCATCTGCATTATTGAGCTAATTATTAAATGCATGCGTCAGATACAAGCTTGCCACATTTTTCTCAAGTTCTTTCAGTTATACCCACAGTCTTCTTGCTGTCCATCCCCTCTCCCAGTTAACAAACTAAATTTAAGGAGGAGGCATAAAGGAGACATTTTCTGTATTATTTTCAAAATGTATTATGGTGTTTAAGAAAGTCCTGACTCCTTGATTTAACAACATCATTACAGAGAACAAAACCCAAACTTGGACATCTTTCTCTAACATTCTTATGTATGTTAATCCCTCACAAAATTTGCAGATGCATTCAGAACTTCAGCTACATTAAAATTAAAAATTTAACAGTGCAATGCTGAGACTGAGTAGCCTAAATGAAGCACTTCTATGGGTCACATTTTATGCCACGACTTCCTATTTTTCACTGATTTCGAGCATATTTATAATTGTTCCTTGCAGCAGTTTTAGAATGGCTGCTTTAAAATCAGCTGTCTCTGGTTGGCATCTGTTGATTTTCTTTCTTTTCTTTTCCTTTCTTTTTTTCTTATTCAGCTTGAAATCTTCCGGGTTCTCCTTATGATTGCTCTTTGATTGAATCTAGACAGTTGGGCTGTAGTGTTACCAGACCATAGGCCCCTGTTGTCATTCACTCTCTGCTTTTAGCTGTTTTTTCCTTCTCAAACTTTCTTTGCTCTTTTAGCCCAAAGCTGAAGTACAACTAGGGAAAAAGTGGAAAGTTGGCTCACAGACAGAGGCAGCGAAGCACTTCATGTGTCACATTTAGATTCTCCAGGAAGAAAGGACTTGCCATTAAAGTGCCTTTATGAGTCACAGATGGCAGCGAGGCTGCCATACCCCGCCCTTCCCTTCCATTCATTGTCTACTAATGTCCCTTACTTTCTGAAGTACCTAAGAAGCTCTACTCTCTGGGACTGTCACTCTCCTTTTATGCACAGTCATAACTCACTAGTGAAGATTAATTGGGGAGGAGGCAAGTCTAAATTATGAATTGCACAAGTACTATTTCAATAGACGTACGCACAAGTTTATTGCATTTAATTATAGGCTTCATTCAAAAGCATGGCTGGAACTGTTACAAAGGAAATTCCTTACGGGGCCTGTGTTGAACCAGAGATATATCCCATGTGTACATTAGCAGAAAGTAGTATGCACTGAATCCTCAGCAATAGCTGTTTTCTTGAGTAGGAATATACTGCTTTTAAAATCCTGTTTATTTATTCTCATAAATTTCTTGTAAGTTTCAACCAAACCCTTCTCTGAAATTTCACAAATTCTAATGTAGAATCCAAATTAGAAGTCTGGTTATATGTGATATTTCAGTTTAAAGGGCATTAATTAGGCTGTTTTGCACTGTGAACACTAGAAGCTGGTTTGGCACAACCACTCCATGATCTGAAATCTAATACGATTATTTTCTGAGTCACTCATTTGCCAATCAATTTAATGGGCTACATCATGTGTTGGTTTGTGTAGATGACCTGTGGTTACTAAGTCTTACCTCTTTGAATGTTTTTCTTTGTGTGTAATCAATTCAGGCTTTCATTGATTAAACACCAGAAGTTCAAAATATTATATCCTACACATTGTATATGATCTTACTGAGCATCTTTAGGGTGAAAGTTATTGAAAGTTGCAATTGAATTAGAGTTGTAACATTATGCAATGATATAAGCTACTTTAAGAAAGCGTAAAACCATCCTATAGAAGAATCATCTCAGTGTCTTAAAACTGGCATTTGAAATTCAGAGAGAGCAATTGAGGCTTAGCAGAAATGGAAAATCAAAAGTAGTTTAGAACAATTACGCACACTGTGCAGGACTGTATGTGTTGATAGCTTGTTCAAAAACATGACCAATTTGACCACCTTACTGGGTAATCCTCATATTTATGATTCATGACACTAAAAATGTGCTTCCGGTTACTGAGGGAATGACGAGGATGGCAGGGAAGAGTTGCATGTCTTTCCTTTTGAAGAACACGAGTGTAAGTTCCACGGGTAATGAAATAGCAAACGTTTGGGAAATGCAGATTATAGTTTTAGAAAGCAGGGAAGTAGTGTATTATTTTTCTCGTGGTAAGGATTTAGAGGTTAAATATTTGTCATACCCCTCTGTGCTCTGAGTCACGAAGCAATTGAAAAAAGGAAACAGGATCAGCTAGAAATAAAAACATCAGCTTAGGCTGTGTTGATTGAGCAGGAAGAAACCTTCACCTCTTGCTTTTCAAGAGCCCATAGGACTTAGAGGTGTTAACAGCACCATTGTGTCCCCACAACACCGCAGAAACATAAAAATCCCACCCACCCCCATGCAAGGTCAGGACCAAAGACAGAGTGTAGTTCAGCCACACGCCGTCCAACACAGCGTCTGTGAGAGTTGAGTACTCACAACAAAGGTATTGGGGCAAATACATCGAATTTTTATTTAAATTTAAAATTAAATTTAATGCTCATTTCACTTGTTGGAAGACTTTTAAGTCTGTTTGGAACAACTCAGATATGTGAATCTACCTTTCAACTGTGAATTACATGGTATCCAACTGTAGATTAATGATTTCCAATTTAAATGAAGGGTCCAGATTTAGATATCCTGTAGGCAGAAACTATGTGAGACTTTAAAGATCAGAACAAAACAAAAGATAAAAATGTACAATAGCTCATTAATAATTGTTTACATTTTGAATATACTGGATTAAATAAAATGTCAAAAGTGATGGCTTAAAAAATGTCAACCATTTCTTTTTTACTTTTTAAATGTGACTACTGGAAAAAATACTAAATTGAATATGCGGCTCACATCATATTGCTATTAGACACACTCTGTTAGACAGTGATCCTGACTCACACGCTAGTTGGCATATGAAGTTCCTGGTGTGATGGGGGAAGGAGAATGAACTGCCAATGGGAAGAAGAGAGAGAAAACCATTGATTCTGGCTTCCCAGGAGGCTGGCTGGTCTGGGCCATTCTGTGTCCCCACGTGGCTTCTGATCTGGAATTTAAGTGGAAGAAATTGTCCGTCAGGAGGTTATTTATGCTGCCAGCTGTCTGTTCTAAAACGTAGGCTTTCAAAGCCTGAGTGCCATCGTAGCATGACGCTTGCCCTCCACATCTTGCTTTTATAAAGCATTTTCTTCCTGTAGGTTTGGTTGATATTACATTTAAATTGAACTATAAAAGTCCCCTCTTACCACCCATTTTCCTATTGTAGCACAACATCAAGTTCCCTGAATATCTACCCATCTCTCAACCCCAGGTAAGAGGAAGCATAAGAAATGAAATAGCTGCCAATGCTCAGCCTGCCAAAAAATCCTTTACTCCCCATTCTGGTGGAGGGGATATAACAATTGGATCTCTGATGTCTGAACGGGAGTTCTGCCTATTTTTATTTCCACAGCTCCCTTTCACAAAAGGACTCATCCCTTCCACATGGACTGTGGAGCCCCCACTGAAGTGAAGCTGTCTCTCCAGGCTGAGTTCCCTGGGACAAGGTCTCCTCAACCTAGAGAATCACTTTCTCAGCCCAAGAACAGGACACTGTTTGATTACTCTGAAATACAGGAAACTGCCTGGACCATCAAGATAAAAGCTTTCTTGTTCCCTGAATCCAGGCATAACCGGGTACATGGTTCAGTTCACCTCCCGACAGTGGTGCCTCCTGCAGCTTACTCCTAGTTCCTTGTTTAGTGACATTCCCCCAAAACCTGGCTCTTCATTGGAATCTCCTTACTGCCTTTAAAAATGAGGCCCAGAACCAAGCTACACTACATGCAAGAGCATCACAGCTGCAGAGCAGAGCCTGATAAAAGATTTGCCAATCAGAGGACCCATGTACACCCTGACCCTTTCCTATCACACTAGCACATAGCTCATCCTTCCCATGAAAATAAGATGACCAAAAGCAGGTGAAGAAATGCCTGAAACAGTTTCCTCAGAACTCACAAATAGGTCCTACTTATTTGTCAAGACAGGGAAAGAAAGACAATGGCACCAAGGGGAAATCTGCTTGCAGGACTTTACACAGCGCTTCTCGTGTATTATGTGCTCAGTGTTTACCTGGGGACAGAAAGAATGCCCTTAATATATCACAAACTATACCAGCTCTAAAAATGTTTTGTTTTGCATTAGTCAGTTTTCTCATTGCTGGAAGAAAATACCTGACATGCACAATTTGAAGTAGAGGCTTAACTGACCCACGTTTTCAGTCTGTTATGGATTGGCTCTGAGGTGGACAAATCACAGGAGGATATAGAGGAGCAAAGTTGCTTATTTCTGGGTGACTGGGAAGTGGAGCTGGGTAATAGGGCCAGAGAGGAATCAGAGGGACCAGATATAGCACCCATGGCCACGCCTCCATAACCCACCCATGGCCCTGCCTCCATGACCACCCTAGGCCATGCCTCCATGACCCACCCTAGGCCCCGCCTCCATGACCACCCTAGGCCGCGCCTCCATGACCACCCTAGGCCATGCCTCCATAACTCACCCACCCAGACACACACAGAAGCTGGTCTGCTGCTCTACTAGGCATTTCTTAATCCAATGAAGTTGCCATATCAGGATTAACAGTCACAATTAACTAATATAAGTCATTAATATATTAATAAGTCAAAAATTACTAATATAAGTCAAAGTAGAAGGGCAATTTGGCATTTAATTTCTTCTCAGGCAATAGGGGAAAATATTTCTGCTAAAGAATTAACCATACAGAGCAGTGATGGCGAACCTTTTGGAGCTTTCATTGATGACAAACAGCCCACTGTGGCATGTGAGCCATAGGTTCTCCACCACTGACGCAGAACAACTGAAGTTCTGATAGTCACAAAACTCAGCATAAATGTGAGTTGTTCGCTTTTTTTTCAAATTTTGGAAAATAATTTGTCACAGACATTTGAAACAATAGCTAGGATAATTGTACTGCTGATGTCTACGGGCTTATTGAAAGGAACAGTTAATGCTTAAATTTTTTTGATCAATTTTGCATGCTTATATCTGTAATCTGAACAACTAATTGGAAGACAATAATATGCAATACAACAACCATTTTTTAATTCCTACCATCTTGTTTCGTGAAGCTCTATATTATTTCTAATTTTTTATTATTATTTATACCTTTTAATTATCAGTCTTGCATTCTTACTTCTGGTAATCTGAGCAGCTTCGTTGAACACAAAAGTATGCAATATAACAACCATTGTTAATTTCCTATCATCTTGTTCTGAAATTCTGTATCATTTTTATTGTTTTTAAGTTGTTCCATTTTTGTGTTTGTTGTTATTATGTTGCCATTGTTTTTTTCTCTTTAAAATAAAAAAAAAAAAAAATCCAGAGTATTCTTAAAAGTCTACAGGTTTAAGTATAGCCAAAGGCCATGAAAATGCACTGATTTCAGGAGAGCAAATCAGCCAGGTGTCAGGATTTCCCAGAGAAATTTGTCACAGCAAGACATAAAGAGGAAAAGTAAGAAGGGGACAGGCATAGGCAGGAGGGGATTAGTCCAGAGGACCATCATAGTCCATGCTGGGTTTCCCGGGCTTTGATTACAAGCTAATCATTCAGTATACTTTTCACACTCTTTATCTTGGTTAATGTACTTTAAATGTAGAGCCAAAGCATATAAATATAAAAGTAGAAAAGAGACACTTCGTGTATTCTGACATAGTATTGATCAATTATTTTTCTAACACATGGAATTATTACATTTGTATTTGTGGAAGACACATGTTAATGTTGTTTTACTTTGCATGAAATCTAATCTTTAAAAGATTGTCTATCTACTCTATGTTTAACATAGTTGAATATGTAAATATTTATTAATATAGCATTTTACATTGCTGATGGCAAAAGGTTTCAAATGCTAGGGACTTAATTTGAAAATCTTTTGCACTTTGTATAGAATACGAACGTGATTCTCAATCCTCACCAATCATAACTAGATAGGTGTTAGAAGTGGGATGAATCTAGTTCATGTTCTAATACTGTATCAGTATCTTCAAGACAATAAGTGGCCAAGAACTTGGCATCAGCAGAAGAGAGTCCTATTTCAATCCATGCTTATTTTTGGGAGGAGGCACCCTAAGCACCCATGGGGATATTTGCCCCTAAGAAGCTGAGCCTAGTTACCATGTACAAGTTGAAGTTCAGAAACAGATCTCTGACAAGATAACACAAAACATGAATATAGTAGCATCAGACAGCACACTAGAAAAATCAGTGTGTCTTGTCTATGCATCTCTAATACAAATTATACTCAAGAAAATGATTTGCATCTGTTTCAGTAGATTATTAAGCATAACATTAATATTTAAGCAGTGTGACTCACAGCAAGAACATGGACAATATTGATTTTCTTCAGAGACTATATGCTAAGTCTTTCCCATACTAACTACACAGTATGTTATTAAAAAGAACAACTTTGTGCCTGTTTTGGACCCAAGTATGCTGAACTGAATGAGATATTGCTTTCCAGGGCAAAGACAGAATATTAATCCAAACAAGCATGTTTCCACTTGGAAACGAGACCTTTCCAATATCTATATTTGTTAACAAGTTCTTGGGTGAATATGTTGAACTGTGTCACAATATGGATTGTGACATATTGAACCCCTAACCCCTGGGATCAGAGACTGTGACCTTATTTTGAAATTATATATGTAATCAAGTTAGCTGAAGGCATACTGAAGTCAGGTGACTTTCATCCAATGACTGGTATCCTTATAAGAGAGAAAATTTGGTCACAGGAAGAGAACATCTGTCAGGACAAAAACAGACACTGAGTGACAGGTGTACAAGCCAAGCAGCACCAAGGTTGCTGTCAGAAAGAGGCAGGGAGGGGCTGGGGATTTAGCTCAGCGGCAATAGCGCCTGCCTGGCAAGCGCAAGGTCATGAGTTCGGTTCCCGGTACCGGAGAAAAACCAGAAAAAAGAAAAAGAAAAAAAAAGAAAGAGGTAGGGAAATATTCCCACCCACCTAGACTCTTCATGGAGAAG
Organism: Chinchilla lanigera; assembly: GCF_000276665.1. Classification (NCBI taxonomy): domain Eukaryota; kingdom Metazoa; phylum Chordata; class Mammalia; order Rodentia; family Chinchillidae; genus Chinchilla; species Chinchilla lanigera. Next base: position 3,503,357 of record NW_004955491.1, read on the forward strand.
AGGGATGGGAAGAAGGAGACAGTCACAGAGACAGAGACAGACAGAGAAAGACAGATTAGGGAAGGGGAGAGGAGTGGAGGAGCACAGCAGGGGAGAGGAGGGAAGGAGCTCTGCTGTCTGTTTGATTTGGGACTTCCGGCCTCCAGAACTGTATAAGAATACTTTTCTGTTGTCTGAAGCCACCCAGTTTATGGTAATTTGTTATAGCAACCCTAGGAAACTAATACACATGGTTATATCCAAACTTCTCATCCCTTGAGAAACCAAATTTTTGTCCTTGAGTGAATGTAACATGTTAATACACAAATGATTCAGAACGTCCTCTCACTTTTTTGAGAAGCAGTCTTGGATTGGCATTATGCTTACAAATGCCCTAAGATTATTTTTTAAAACATATGTTACCAAGAAATAGGCACGTTTCTGCGCTAACAATATGTGGCTCTGTAACAATTAGCCATCTGTTTATAATGCTGTTAGGAACTGACAGCCTCTCAATGCAAGCAGGAAAAACACTAGAAATATTATATCTGCCAAGTTCTAGTCATTCAGCATCTTACATAGTAATTTGTTTTCTCCTGAGATCACTAAGGAGAGAAACAAACCATGCTGTGCTACAAAATAAACTTTGTAAAGCAGGTAGCTTAATAGCAAATTAATGATATGCTGACAAGATCCAGAAGAGACAAAAAAAACCAGCCCACATATAGCCACAGTTTCTGTAGCACAGCAAACAATGCAGGTTTGAGAGATTTCTCATAAGAGCCCAATATTTATTTTTCCCCAGGAGTTATTTGAAAAACAGAGGGTAAGATGTTCTTAGATGACCTTGCTCAGTGCCAGTTTCTTTTAAATCAGATATCATTATTTTGATACGCTTCCCAGTGAAGGTCCAAGTGTAAAGTTTAGAGTTTAGACTCAGTCTCATCCTCGGTCTGACAGCTGGCCTCACAAAGTATGTTAATAAAATGAAATTTATTGTCGAGAACAAGGTAACTTAAAATAAAATTCATGGAAAGCAAATGAAACAAAGTAAGTGGCAAAGCCTGCCTATAGTATGGATTACAGAATATAGTTATCCTTTAAGAAGTGAATTTTACATTAGATGCTAAAGATCTTATTATCTATTTCTCTAACAAAGATTTATAATAGATGACAGGTAGGTAGATAGATCTTATATATTGGCTTTATTTTTTTAAAGCCTTTAATATGTGAAAACTCTGCTCAAAAAAATATAGGACTCATATATTACCCAATCAGAACAAAAACCCTATATTTGTTATCTCTGCTATCAAACTATCTATAACATAAGAGCAAAGACATTTCAGGTTACAACTTTGGATAAGACATAGTAGACCCACTATTTTCTTTCTTGTAGATTTGTCTCATGCCAATCACTTTTTTCACTGCTCTATTAATTGAATTCTACCTTAATATCACCAAGCTACCATCCTCTTAGGTGTTCAACAACTCTAACCCCATAGGACATACGGTTTCAGTTATAGGAGAGACCCCCAATATGGCCCTAGGAACTCCGTTCCATGCCTTCCTAACCCCGTAATGGTTAGTGAGTCATCAGCCCACTTTTTCAGCAGTTATGTGAGCCTTTACTTTATTTGAAGCATCATGTTAGGTGAAATAAAGGAAGCTGAGATAAATAAGTTCCATTCCAGACCTATAACTACTTCATAGCTCAAAAGGACAGAGAACTCATGCATATATGAGTATAAAATAATATTACAGATAAGTCACCGTGACTTGTTTAGTCAGTCAACAAACCTATTGAACATCTACCACAAGCCAACTCTGATATGAAGGCTGGCGGTGGTACAAATTGAGTCAGATTCAGACAGCCACCAAACTCAGAGAGCCTGTGACCCAATGGGAAGAATGAGATTTTTAAGCCACCAATTGCATTATAAAATCATCAGTGCAATGAAAGGTGAACTCCCAAAGACAAAGAGAAGAAGCAACAAGAACACCTAGCCCAGTGGTGGCAAACCTGGGGCACACATGCCAAAACCAGCTGTTTATTATCATCAAAAGCTCTAAAAGATTCACCATCACTGAATCAGGTCAATACAAAGGGCCCAGAAGAGAGTTCTTTAAAGTAGGGTGCAAATGCAGACATCGGGCCTGGGACATTACAATTGTGAGATTTTGTGGACATGCTTTTATAACCTAATTCATAACCACCTCCAGCAAGACACTTCAGAGTAGATTTGGAAGTCACCACCATCCTTTTGGCCTTTCCACTGTTAGAAAATATATTGTGTGGCAAACCATAGGCTCTCAATGCCTGTTGTACCACCATGATTAGTATAGTGGAAGTCTAAAGTGGAATCTACAGATGGACCTAGAAGGTATGAGCATCAATTGCAAGTTACAAGTCATTTGCATCAATTCCAAACATTCCCCGAGCACGGTCCCAAGCTTTCCATTGACTTTTGTACCCCAAAATAAATGTACTATAATAAGCATCTCTCCTGAGAATAATTCATATTAACAACTTAGAATTTGTTACAATCTTCCACCATCTAGTTCCTTATTGGTCATTGTGACTAGAAAGTAGACTAGGGAGCTAATCTAACATGAAAATGTCCTAGGATGGTTTCTTTATCTATTGCAAAGCTTGATAACTGAGACCCATCCCTCTAGCACTGAGCTGGAATCATGGCTCAGTCAACAATTGATTGTGACCACCCTTTCATGAAAGACAAAAATATTGTGTAATGTTTTGGTATTGAAAAAATGTATTTGCTACTAACTATAAAGTAAATAGACATTTAGAAATACATATACCATCACCAGCATTTGAAGTCTATTTCAAGTCATTCATTGTATAGATTAGATGCAGCGTAGATCTTTCTAGGAAGTTACGCCCAAGATATGCACAACCCTAAGGAGACCAGTGACAGAAACTGCTCTCAAAAGGTGTTGCCCCAAATTAACTATTTACAAGAGAAATTTTCTGTGCCTGTAGCGCAGCTCCTGAAAGCATCTTTCCATTTCATTACAGCCACTTCAGCAGTTCTCTTAAAACTGAAATTTACAGAAAAAAAGGCGAAGCCTTTCAACAACTCTTCCTACCGCAGTGATGGTGGAATAACTGATTGCACTGGTGACACTACTTATTCTTAGGGTGGAGCAGAATCAGGTGACATTTTCAAAATGAAAACAAGCCTATTAAGGTGTATCAATGTAGGAAGTAGGATGGGTGTATGGCTCACTCATGAGATCTTGCTTTCAGATGAAATGAAAATGTAGTGTAAAGTTAACAGAATAGTAAAAAAAAGGGTTGAAGATCCGATAAAAGGGGGAAACTCTTAAGTTGACAGCCTGAAGAGAACAAGAATTTCCAAGTGGGCCTATTGAAGAGCCACACGTTTGCAGGCTGTGTGAAAAAGAAATGCATCAACCCTGGATGGGCAGGGGAGATCAGGAAAGGAAAACAAGTGAAAGGATAAATGGTCATTAATTTCAGCTTGCAAGGAAGCAGCAATTGAAAAAGAGTTAAGGACGGGAAATGTAAAACTAAACTACAATATAAAGCCTGATTTTTTTATCCAAAGAGATATATGAGTCTCCCTAAGGAACGGCTATGGTTATGGTTTTGTTTTTCCAGCTTCTGCTTGAGGCAAGAGCCTGTAGTACGATGGGAAACATACATCAAATATAAGACTTGTGCCAAAGACGGACTGCTTTATCCTGGTTTAATATCAGATTATAAGTTAGCCTAGGATATTTTATAATTCATCAGTTACTTATTCTGATCTTTTAAAAGCATCTAATAAATATTTATTCAGCCTCTCAGCTGTGAGTCCTAAGGGAAGCATAAGAAATAACACAACAATCCTATGAAAGGGGTGCAATTAGTACCCCATTAACAGATATGTATGTAGACTGACCCAAAGGCACATGTGATGCCCATGGTCACAGAGATGGTAAATGGCAGACCTGCTGTGTCAGTTCAGTCCCTCACAAAGCAGGTGCTGAGACAGAATCAGATGTGCAAGAGATTCATGACATTTGCCTATGAGGGGAAGTAGGCTGAGGGAGGTAGAGAGGATGTGGGAGAGCCCAGGACCCGGGAGCAGGTTTAGCCATCAAGGAAAGAAGGAAGGAAGGAGGGTTGGGTGGGAAAATTCCTAAACTGCAATGCAGTTCCACAAAGTTTGGGCAAGGCTGATGAGGAGTCCCACAGCTTGCAGGAACCGGCATGCCTGAGCACCCTGAAAGATCATCATCGATCCAGTCCATCCCCTGCATCTAGAAAGTAGAAAGGCCGTTTCACAGCTGCCACAGCTGGGATTCCAACTCAAAACCCTTCCGCCACAGCGTGCAGCGTGGCCATTATGCTGATGTGAGCCTTGTAGTACATATAGAACCAGAAATGCCGCTCTTTCTGTGCACCGACCTCCCGTGCTATGCACAAGTTCTCGCCATTCTTGAAGTCCGCCCCGCTAACATCCAAAGCACGCATCATATTTCTCTTCTGTGAGGATGGAGAGGAATCATTCAAACCGGCCAGAGGAAAGTACAAAAGGATGGAGTCCCCCATCACTCCCTGAGACTCTGTAAAGAGGGTGAGAGCAGACAGATTCTTGCTTTCCTCTATCCTGAAGATGAGGGTTCCCATCACAGGGCTCCTCTTTTGCCGAAAGATAACTCAACACCCTCCCACACACACTCTTCAGATATAGTTCCTGATATCTGGTGAGGAGAGGAGGCTTTTCAGCATAGCTTTACTTTTGACTGAGCTTAGTAAAGGAGGTGTTTGGAGTAATCCCATCCACACGTGGACTCGGAGTGAAGATCGCTGGCCTGCCCGGCGCAGGATTATGAGAATAGTCTGGCTATTGTTTGTAGAGTAAATTACATTCTCATGTAATAGAAAATGGACATACCATTGTTTTAGGTGTCTATTAAAAGAATGTGCTTGACATTTAATTATATGATTAGTTAGTATTTGCATTGGTGGGAGAATGTCAGTGAGATGAAGAGCAAATGCCCTGCCCCTCTCCCCCTGATGCAGGTCATTAGCCTCCGCCGCAGCCAGTACAGCTGCCACTGCACCCACAGACGTCGCTGTCCACCACAGCACACACACTGCCTTCACTTCATCCCTTCTTTCCAATCTTTTTTGCCTCTGTGTTCATCCTGTCTTTGTTCAAAGGACAAAATTACAGCGATTTAATGGTATTCATTGGCTTTATTTTGCTACTGTAGAACTGGACAACACCTGTGTCTGTAAGTAGAAGTAGAATTCTGATGAGCTGGGCTGGAGAAAGAAAACCAGAGGACATAAAGCAGATTGTTCATTTCAAAGCTACTTTCCTTATAAGGCAGGGGTAGGGAGACAAATCAACAGAAAAGAATGGGTGGGTGAACATCAGATTACTTTAGGTTACTTTTGTACAGATTAAAGGATTAAAGGAGGCTAAGGATTAAAGCAGAGGAGACTTCATCGTCACGCGGATTGGCCTCTTGGGGAAATTTGGGTATCTCCCACTCTGCTGATTTCTCTGGGGTCAGATAACAATTTAGTTCTGGTTTGGTGAGTGGAACTTCAGCCTGAGTGACTCCATTTTCACGTTTAGTCCAGTCTTGTTATCCAGTGCAGGAGCTTAGTCCGAATCAATGGGCTCCTGTGGCTTTTCTTAAACACTTCATTGGCAAGTGCATTCCCATCATATTACTCTGCCACGGCACCCAGCAGCCCTATCAGCTCTTCCTTGCTTTGATACCACATAAGCTGCGAGAGTATTTTAGGGATTTATCTCACAAACCAGTGTCTGTCACGCTGCCTCAGAGGCCTCTGTCCTTATCTCCAAGTTCTGGGGGCTCCTTCATTTAGCTCTGGATCTTTCACTTGGATCAGAGAAACCAAGTGAACGCACAAAGTACCGAGAAGTTCCTGTGTTTGAGGTTTTGCTCTGCTTTAATTTTTTTATCCCCCACATCCCCTGTGGGGAGACCAATGGCAGAGGTGAAAAGAGAATCTGCTTCTACCTTGCCCGCCCCACATACTCTTACTATCACAAGAGTTTGCTGCCCTGGGAAAGCAGACATCCCCCCAGCTGGAAAGGGGATGGGTTCCATCTCGTTGGAAGGTTGTGAGGCATGATTTTGACACTCTTGAAATTCTTTGGTTTGACTGTTTGGTCATACTGTAGATTTTTGGGAACCTCTTCTCTTTTGGGTATTCATGTATGACATCCAACTTTGTAATTCTTATTAGCATTTGATTAAATTTTTGACATTCCCCAAAGTGTAGGAACAATATAAATCTTGCATCATTCATTGTTAACCAAAAACTACAGGAGTAAATGGGAGAATAAATATTATTTACCTTGTCTATGATTTGATGTTGTTGTTCTTTTTTTAATTGTGAAGCACATTCACATTTGCCTAGAGATCTGAAGATTTGTCAATCTGTCTTCTAAGACTAAAGACAAGACAGGCAGGTTTTGTGATGAGCTCTTCCAGGAAGTAAATGTCATGATAGATTCCTGGGAGTCATTTTGGTGTTTTGGCTGTGACATTACTACTTCAAATTGTACATTCTTCACAAAATGATATAAGAGAAGAAAATAATAAATCTTGGTTAAATTTATTCCTTATACTATGAGGCTTTCTCTTTATAAGTTAGTAAAAACAAATTTATCCATAAAACCACTCCATGCAATAGGTGCTTTCCTCAACTCCACTACTGAATCAGGGTTGGGTATGATTTTGTGTCCCCCAAGTATTTCTGTCAAGTATCCTTCTCGTGCTATAAATACTAAACAAAGGGGTAAATGAGCAAATAATTAAAATTATATATATATATATATTAGGTGGCATTATTTCATGTGTTTCTAGAGTAATACACACATAAGAAATTATTCTCAATTTACTACATGTGCTAACAAAATTATAAGTTTGTGTTGTATTACCAGTAATACCAGTAATGCTCATTAATTTTATTTAAGGGCATATGGAACTACAGTCAGCATTGTCAGCCTACTCTGCTAGATAGACATCTCTCTTCCAAACTGGGGTTTCTTCATTATAATTAGTCCTACTGGTCTAATTGACCTCTATACAACTAAGGGGCCATAAGCAGAAGCCTTGTTTTAAAAAATGAGTGTGTATTAACATTTCTTCTAAATCACCTAAGAAAAATATAAAATACAGAGGCCCCTTTTGCTTCAAAATCCTATCTATAACATCTTCAGGTCTGTAACAAAAAACACAAAACAATAATATATAGCATAATTGTTTCAACTTCAGCAGCAGAGACTGATTTATGCTTTAGGGGTGTGTTCAGGCCCTTCTTGGGCCTCCATCTTCAGAGGTGAGCAGAACATAAGTGAAGAGTATTTGCCAATGAACAAAGGGAATCTGAGAGTAGCTGAAACACCGGCCCAGTGTAGAAGGGACTTTCAATACTGTAATACCATAACATGGTAATCTGGTCATCTCATTGCAGAACAGACAATTATTTCATTATTTACCCATGTTGGCATACGTCAAACTGGGTGCCATTTTATTTGCAAGAATAAAAAGAAAATTCCAGCAAGCAACTGGAAAGGCCACTCAATCCTCTGCTTGCCCTCCCTGATCTGTGATCCACCCTTCCCTGTCTCTTTTTGTCCTGCTCTATCTTGTCATTTCCATTCCCATTTCTGTTTCTCCATCTTTATTTCACTCTCGTTTAGTGTCTAATGTCAAATTTGCTTCTGAAGTGTACTGATTTTTTTAACTTTTTTGCCCTCCTCTTGTTGCTCATTATTCTTGTCATGCAAAATGTTTCTTTGCTTTAACTTCAAAGGCAGATTAGAAGAATATTTTCTATGTATATAGCTCAAAGTAATTTTTGTTTGACTCATCTTACGCGTATGTGTTACAACAGAAAAGATGGGGCATGTTATGTTCCCCATTATAGAACAAGAAAGGAATAAACTACTCTTACTTCAGTAACAGCAGATAACAGATAAAGGTGCAGAGAACTAGTGACTGTGTGCTTTGCCAAGCCTTGGACTCAAACTATAAAATACATAGTGGTATGTCTTCCTTTACCCCCACAATTTTAGTTTATTGAAATAGTTGCTTTGCTAAGTCAATGCTAAGGTAGCAACAATACCCCCTAGAAAGCTTGAATGAAGGGCAGTTACTATTACACGTCATGTATATAGTCACTGCCCACTCACCACATCACCAGGAACACAGCACACAGGCCGGCTACGGGCTCACAGACTGAGAAAGGAGGTGCACCAGGAGGACTATGGCATCTTCCATACAGCCGGAAGCGGGTGCTCCAAGTTTGGGAAATATGTTGGGTGATTTCAAGCAGAGTTTAAGGAAATGAAGGTTTGTTCTGGATGCTGTTAGGACGTGGACCCAATTTGATAATTTTTTTTTTTTTTTTTCTGAGAATTAGGAGGAGCAATGTGGGGCTGTTTGTCACCGAGAAAGAAGCTGTAGCCACTCATTTAGCCAGAAGAGGGAGACGTTTGGTTATTTCTGTGGTCACATGAGTTACTTTGCTCAGACAGGATGTGATCTTTTGGACAGGAAGTGATCTTTCTGATAGGAAGTGATCGCTCTTACCATGGTCATGGGGTGACCCTGTCTGATTATTCTGATATCCTGTGCATATTGTAGTATGTCCACATCCTGGCCATTACCATCATAACACTGCTGGCTGTAGTTTCTTGGTGTTTTCATTTCTTTCTTACATCCAGAGTAAATAATAGGGAACCAGTCAGACAGTTTGTGTGTAATAGTAGCTGAAGTGGCCAGCATTGGGCTGAACATTATGAACACCATCTGTAGAAATGCTCACTAATGAAACACCAAGATTAAAAAGTGATATAAAAGAACTTTTGAATATTTAACCAAATTTTGAAGTTGAAGTAAGTATTCCATCATGTGTGAACTTGTACCATAGAAAATTTTAAATAAAAAGTTTTGAGACAATTGTGCATGGTAGCACATGTCTGTAATCCCAGCACTCTGGAAGCCTGAGGCAGGAAGATCATGAGTTCAAGTCTAGCCTGGGCAATTTAGCAACTTGGTCAGACTTTATCTCAAAATAATATATAAAAATGAGTTGGGATTATAGCTCCATAAGAAGGCTCTGGGTTCAATCTCCAGTAGCACAATACACACACACACAAACACACACACACGATAAACTACTCATTTATTTCATACCAATAAGATATCTTCTGAAACTGATACTTTCTGAAAATTAATTTTTATAAATAATTCATTCAATTGTTCCTCCTCCTAAATAAGCTCAGAAGACTCTGTCCTGACAAGGGTTTTTATTTTTCCTAGCTATAAAGTAAGAGATCATAACTGTTTTTTATTGTTTTTATTGTTGTTTTTCTCAGGTAGCAGCTAAAATTTGTACAGTCTTTGATTTTCTAAGTTTCGGCTTGTGTTTATTACTTTTCAGCTTTAAGAGATAATAAATCATTAAAAGAATTTAAATGCGAGAAGGAAAGTTTCAGGTGGAAGAATGATTTCACATACTCTCAGCAATGTTTGGGGGCTGCTTCCCCATTGCTGCTTTCATCCTTGCCTTGCAGAATTCCAGGTCCAGACCTAGACATAAGAAAAGTTAAGCTTCCACCTTTACTGTTCTCAGCTCTGAGCTTTTTTATCACTACACAATGATAGGCAATGTTTGCAGACATGGTTGTAACACCTTCTTGACATATTTTTCATGTTTTTTTTCCCATGGAAAGTTTAGGATTTTCTTTTTTCTCTTAGTAGGATGGTTTATTGGATCGTCCTATTTTTATTTTGAAGAATAAAATCTCTGACAAGGATGTTTTATAAAAAATGAGTTACTTTTAGGTTTAAAAATCATTACAAAAACTACTGAAGATGTTAGGGATAAATAAACTGGTACATCAGTGCAAAGGAATATTACTCAGTAACGAAGTGGAACTAAATACAGTTGCATCTTATGACATAGATGAGTCTAGGAAATACGCTAGGAGAAGTAAACCAGGTACAAATGATTAGTAAGGGCAACTGGCTTGCTGGAAGATTGAGTCAAAACTTCCTTGACAGGTGTTAGGGAAAAAGAATTCATTTGACTCTGTCCTTGATTTGAAGATCAAATAATCCTCTTCATCAACATTTATTGATCCTTTACTAATTGTTCTCTGTCGTATACACTGTACAAAATCATCTCATGCATTTTTCAGAAAGCCTTGAGGATACATACTGGTGATGGGGTTGGACACTACCCCAAATCTGGTACTTCTGCATTTTAGAAAACAACAGAAGCAGGCCATAGAAACCAGAAGGAACTCCCTTTGCCCCTTCTCCCCTGAAGTGGGCTATAAAGTCCCCTGAAAATAGATATAAGACCCTCATTCCAGAGGGGTCCTCCCTGTGGTCCTAGAAAGGGAGAATTCTCATCAGTGAAGACTTGGATGAGAAAAGAATCTGAACACACAGCTCTTGTTAAGATCCCCAGGTTTATTACCATTAAATCACCGCTCCTTTGACAGTTATACTTCTTCCCAGCTATCCCTTTCACCAGACTTAGCATATAGGCCAAGTTTCCCTATATTTTTGGCTCTTCATTTCTGAAGGGCACCGTGTCACATAAAACTTAAACAATTTTCTCTTGTTAACCTGCCTTTTGTGATAGATGTCTCAGCCTTGAACCTAGTGACGGGTTCTTTCCCCCTCTACATGATTGCTTCTTTTCATAGACAAAGATACTGAGCCTGGGAAGGCTCTTTATGGTGCCAAGCCGGACTCTGGCTGGCTCTTGAGTCTTCGCTCTTACAAACCATGTCGATGTTCCCCAGGGAATGGAGCAGACAGAGAGGCAATAAGCTATTTCGTAATGTCATTTGTGCCACAAAAGAATCGTACATAGAATCTGTGCTTGGGATGAGCAGTACTTTTTACTATATCAAAAATAAACACCAGGAATGATAATTTTCCAATAGGAAACTGTTTTCTTTTTTTAGCTTAGTGCATGTTCACGGTTCGTGTAGTTTCCAGCTGTCTGGTGGAGTGGTTATACGCATTGCAGCATGCTTACTTCCTTTTTTAAGCCCTTTCCCCTTCCCTTCCTCTCTGTCCCTCCTCGTCCAGTTCTTCTATGCCATTTTTCATTCTCATTGATTCAGTATTATTAATCTTAGCTCATGCTTTTTGCCTATGATGTTTACAGTGATTGGGGTTGTTAGGTTGCTATGCATGGCCAATCTTCATTCCTCTTATTTCCCTTCCCCTTCTCCTCTCCTCTCTCCCTTGTTCCACTGGATGGCTTCCCTATTTCAAGAGATCCATATTCTTGGCCCCTTCAATCCATCTTTTACTATTCTCTCTGTTTGTACTTTGTCTCACTCAAATGAGATTTACCATATAGTATTTAAGCTTGTGTGTCTGGTTTATTTCACTCAGTATTATACTTTCCAGGTGCATCCATTTTCCCACAAATGTGTCTAATTTGTCATTCTTTATAGCTGAGTAGTATTCAATTATAAATATAGCACCACATTTTCTTTATCCAGTCGTCTGTGGATGGGTAAACAGATTGCTTCCAGGATTTAGTCATTATGAATTGCGCTGCTATAAGCAACAGTAATATGATGACGTAAGCTTTTGGGGAAAGATGCCTAGCAGGTGGACAGCTGGGTCATAGGGCACTTGTAATTCCAGTTCTTCAAAATAGCTCCATACTGATGTCCACTATGGAGAAATTTCTGGTACCGGGAATCGAACTCACGACCTTGCGCTTGCCAGGCAGGCGCTGTGCCGCTGAGCTAAATCCCCAGCCCCCAGGAGAAATTTCTTTAAATACTGTTTTTCATAGATTTTGGGACAAAGATTTTCCAAACAACAATAAAAAAGAATTGGATTGTGATTACTACTGTATAACTTACTTTTGAGAGTGAAAGATTAAAAAATGGGTTATTTCCTCAAATTAAGAACTGTTGTCTGTCAAATCACCATTAAAAAATTACAAATAAAAGTCACAGACCAGGAGAAGATATTTTTATATTTCTCAAAGAGAATTTACTATTTTTACTTATCCAAATTGATAGTAATTTTCAATTTTTTTCTTGAAAGGACTCTATTTTTGTCTTTGTCATAAATACTCTTGTAGATTCACAGAGCAAGTCATTCAACTTTAATGAATTAGAGTCGGCCTGTTATTGTCACCCCTAATATTTCTTTGTTTCTTATGAGGAGAAACGAGCATTTTACATTCTTTTTAAATCATTCTGATCTCATCCTGGGAAGAATAATGCAGTATATGTCAAGTCCTTTTGAGAATATACAACATGACATAGTTTTCTTTTACGTCTGGCAGTGACAGGCCATAATATTACTGAATAAATTCTTACCAAATTGAAGCTCCAGGGCTTGGTTTCCATGTTTTATTTAATATTGCTCTTGCCAGCTCTCTTCTGACTGGGCTCAATCAAGATGTTAGCTCATATCATATTCTCACCAACTGCATTCGGGATAGTTTTGCTTTCTTTGGAGTTGACTTCTGTACACTTCTCACTGTAACGCACACTCACGTCGGTTTACAGCTGTCACTATCGAAGAGACCCTGTCTCTTGTCCTCAGTAACCTCATAAGCAATTCCCCAATCCATGGCAGTTCATTCTAATACAATGCACTGCACATTTCTGAACATAGTAATTTTTAGGTGCAAAGTACCAAACTGATACTCATGGGGATTTCCGACAGCTTCTTCCTCAGCTTGAATGTCACTCCTGGGACTGTGATGCCCTGTGAAATAACAAAGGGACACTAGCCAGAGGAGCTGCCATCTGGACTCTGGCGGGGAAGGCGTCATTTACATAGGGTTGCGTTCAGACACCGGGTCACAAAGCTGTTCTTTCCAGTAGTAAAATGAAGTTGTCAAGCATGGATTTGCTGTGACTCTGCAGGTGTCATTGAGATACAATGAACTTGACTTGCTTTTTTGTTATGGCTTGCTAATTCTGAGCAAAGATGGAATATTTTTTGTAATGCGTGCTCATCCAAAGGTCAAAACAATTTTTAACAAGGGCAGCCACGGCCCTGCAATAAAAATGTGGCAATCTAGATGCACAGTAAGTCTGCACGGGGCTGAGGGAAGTGTCACATTTACCTCTCTGGAAAGGGCACTTTAATCAAAAGACTGATGGCAAGAGGAGCTTTGAATTTGTTGTTCTATTTCTCTCGCATCTGCATGAAATTGCGTCTTTGAAACTATATATTATTGAGCTGAGTGATTCCAGAGAGAGACACGCGCTCTGAAGTCAACAGGAAGACACAGCGGCATCATGAGGTGCTCTGCCCATATGTACAGCCTTTGTGGTTGTCACCAAGTAGAAGGTACCAAGCAAATGGCGATGGGTGACAATATCGGGGTGTGGGGGCTCCCAGTATTTCTCCTAGATACTTGCATCTTAGCTGTGTTTCCTTCCATGAGTAATGACAGTCACAGGAAAAGCCAATGCCTGGTGTTCAAACACATCATGCAAAATGAGCTTTAAATGTGTGCAGGACAGGTGATGAGGTCCAGCTTTCCTCTCCTGGATGGAAGGAACAGCTCCCTCTCCTGCTGTGACAGTGCTGCTCTCGCTCTCTTGGCACCAGAGGAGGGAGAAGGTATTCCTTGGCAAATGGCTTGCATCCTCTTCAGTACCCAGATGGGACCATATGCCCTTCTCTGTGGTCTCATTCATCATGAGCAGATGCATCACTATCAGAGCTCCATGGCAGAGGGAACAAAAGAAGTGGTAGAAGAAGGGTTATGTGGGATAGTTCCTGATGGCTTGCATAACAAGATGGAGGGGTTGGCTTAGGAGCTGAGATGCAGAATCCTAAGAGAGACAGAGAGAGACAGAGACTTTGTTTAGATGGAAGGATTGATGGAGAGCATCACATGCATTTGAACTGGGTTTGAGTTAGCCAAGCAGAGGCGTCAAGCAGACAGTTGGTGTCTGATCCTCAGAGGAAAGAGTTGGATTAATTTTTATTATTGCTGGGGACGGAGCCCAGGACCTCACACATGATGCTGAAGCTCTCTACCACTGAGCTACAGCCACAGTCAGACTAAAGGTGTAATAAGGACATGCGCCATGAAAGACGTTACACAGTCAACAGAAGAACAGCAAGCAGAGATGGAGAGCACGGCTTGCAGCGCACAACATTGAATCGAATGGAAAAGTGTTTGGACTCCCCAGGAAGCAGCAAAGGCAACTGGAGCAGCATGAGGACCATGTCTCACGACACAAGTTCAGCGTAAGGGTTTCTAAGGCAGAAAGAGAATGGGACATGGTTGAGCATAAAACATTGCCCAGAGGTCTAGGAACAGGAAACTTCGGATGGAATGGAGTGGACAGAAATGGACCAAGGGACTGACTTTAAAGAAGGCTATTTTCACACGATAGTTGGAGAATCTGCTTCCCACAGCTGTAGTCAAAAAGGCGGTGGCAGAATAAAAATATCCAGGATTCTGTAAGCAACTCTTGCAAGAATCATTGCTTCTGAAAGAAAAGGGTGAAGATGAGGGGATGGCTGGAAGGCGAAGAGACATGGGAGGGGTAGAACTTTGGTTTCTGGTTGCTTGTTTCTCCTGAAAGAACCGACTATCAGTCTTACACCACCATTGGGAAGCACATGGAGAAGAAAGGAATAAACGAGAGAGTTCATCTCCCAGAAAGGTGGGGGATGAGTGGGACCCCAGGGAACCCAGGGGGTAACCAGAGAAAGGAGCAGAAATGTGAGCAGGAGGGGAGAGGAGAGCATGGAGTTTGTGCAGCCAGGTTTGGGAGTTTGCTGACAGAGAGCTGAGGTGGTTCCTTCTGACATCCTCTATCCCTCTGTGAATTCCAAAGTGATGTCAGCTGCTCAAGAACAAACAGGAAGTTCTTAGCACACAAAGGCAAATGGATACAGGTGCTTCCGTGAAGGGTGGAAGCACAGAGGTGAGGCTGGGCACCTGCATCACCACCAAAAGCAGAAAGCCCTGGACTGGCAGGATCGCAGACTGGAGTCCTGACAGGAGAGAAGGTGGGTCCAGACCTAAGTAGCAAATGTGTGTGGTGAGGCCCTAGGGTTGGACTCGAAGCTGATTAATAAATACAGGCCTAGTTCTCATTATGAACAGTAGTAGCTGCAGAGATTGCAAAGAAAAAGCAAGGTGGCTGCTAAGCCCTGCTTCCTCGTTTACAAAGTAGCTGCAGTTTCAGCAGAGGATCAGCTGGGCTAGGCCGGGGCTCCCCTAAGGAGAACAGGTTTTACAAAGGCATGTGTAAAAATGTGCCTCAGAGACAGCTGGAGTAGGGAAACGCTGTTTGTTTGTACATAAAGGATAAAAGTACAACAAGCCCTTGGAAGAAGGATATTTCTGGTAGTGGGAAGATGTGGGCATAATGTTGCTATAATATGTGCAATTTGTAGAAAATAGGGAGTGCAGTGAAATCCATTCAGTCACTTCTGAATACATAGATAGAGAAGCCATAAAGTCGGGGAGCATAAGGGCCAAGAAACAGAGGCGATCAAAGCCTGGGCGCCTGGGTTACAAGCAAAAAAGAGCCTGAACGAGGAGCAAAGGGAACATTTGGGTGATAATGCTACCGCACAGAATCCAAATCTCCAGACTCCGATTCGGCACTGGTCTCTCCCAGAGATCTCTGCTTCGCGGCCTCCTCTCTAACCCACTGGGACATCCAGCGTCTGAAACAGGGCAAGGGAAGGGGTAGCTGGGCTCCACTCCAAGCTGCGGGCGCCAGGGACAGCTGCATCGCCGTTAGCCACTGTGTCCGGTTAGAGGACAGAGCGATCCCAGGAGAGTCTCTGGGGCCACAGTGCTCCATTTTCAGATCTGTGGGATTGATGCTGCACTGAAGACGCAGCTGCCAGCCTCACAGGGCAGGAGGGGCCAGGAGAGAGGTGGGCATCTGTGTCTGTCTGTCTGTCCGGGCTCTGGTGAAGAGCTAGGCTACAATAGCATCACTGTGTCTCCCCGTTGGGTGGGGATACCCCTCAGATCCCCCAAGAATCTGCCAAGGTAGCTGCCTTCCCTGCACATTACCGCAACCCTAATGTTCACCATGCATAAGAGCTAGAACTCAAGAAATGGAATATCCCCCAAAATACGTTTTCTTCTGAACAAAGGGTTTAATAGGAAAACAATTTGTGTCAACAGATAGATCCAGCAATCTCTTACTTTTTTGTTGCTGTTGGTTCATTTAAACTAAGATTTATCTGTCTTTGTAAATCTAACAGATGATGTGCAATCTTGAATTTATTTCTTGTTTTGGTGCAATTGTCTTTCTTCAGGTCATGATTCCTAATGTTGGTATAGCAGGTGCAGAAAATCGTGCTGAATTACCACTGACTGTTGGCTATGCCAGGGTCTCCCAGAGTGCAGAGAGCTTGGTGGGAGTTATCAAGTAGGCCCCTCTTCCCACAGATCTATGAGTGTCAGCCAGTCTGGCCAGCAGGCTGCACACTGGACTCTGCCCTCATCCTGACCCCTCAAGTCAACCTGCACAACCACATCCAGTGAGTTCACTGTCAAACCAACCCCTGACATGTTTAAAGTCAGTGTAAGACACAAACAGATTTTTAAGCTTCCTGAAAAGCCAGTTTCTGATTAACAAACTTTGACTCTGGTACTGCATATAAGAGTATATAAAGTGAGGATGGTATATAAAGTCGGGATATGATACAGAGGTGAATATAGGACCATTGCCAATGGATGAAGGTGGCAGAAAAATAAACCCTATTATGAGCACCAGTGTGGACTCTGCAAACCCGTGGTCAAAGACGGTTCCAAAGTGGTATAATTGCTCTAAGTTTTGTGTAGAAAAGTCATACTCTTTGGGGGAACAGCTAAGGTCAGGTGAGACTGACTAGAAGGACCACCTTGCCTCAGGTGAAAATAACTTTCAATGGATGGAGCAGGATGCAGTGAATATAAACCCTGAAACAAAACCCAAACACCAGAAAGAAGAATGTGGTGTGACCTTTTTCTTTCCTTTTGCCTTTGTGGTTACAGTTTGTTCCAATAGGAAAAAGAGATAGAAGTAAGGACTTGCTTGCATGTATTTGAAATGGATTTATTGAGCACCTACTAAGCACAGGGATATTTATCAGTAAATAAAAGCTTGGCTCACCTGATCTTAAACTCCAGGGGGAAGAGACAAAGTAACCCAAAAGCAAAGTACTTTGCAACATATCTGGCAATAATGAATGCAAATCAATAAAGAAAGCAGCATAGGACTGGGAAAGAAAGGAATGATACTGTTTTAGGCAGGTTATGAAGAGAAAGTTTCCTTAATAAGGTGACATCTGAGCAGCATATGCATGTAACGCTTAGGGAGGCTGAGGATCACAAGCGTGAGCCCAGTCTGGGCAACTTAGTGAGAGCCTGTCTCAAAATAAAAGCTAAAAAGGGCTGGAGATGTAGCTCAGTGCAAAGGCCCTGGGTTCAGTCCTGGCATGAAACAAAAAGATATCTGAGCAACACACTAGGAAGGAGGAGATCTTCATCAGCAGTGGAGAAGGGAACTCCAGGCAGAAAACCAGCACCGCACAGCCCTGAGGGGGGGATGTGGCTGGGTCCCAAGAACAGCAGTGTGGACAGGGCAGCCTTGGCAAAACCCTCCCACCAAGAAAGAGGTCCGCTGTCAAGAAGTTTGCTCATCATTCAAAGTGGGGCAGTGCATTCCGGCTCTACTGGAGACAAATAATTAAATTCAGAAAAGCAGGGGTTTTGATATGTTTAGAAGTGTGCTGCCTACTAGGCGTCTTGACAAAATTATTCCTCGAGAGCTCCAAGACGACCGTAACCAAAAAGGCTATGTGCATATTGTGTAATTTGTTATAGTCATCACCGTCAGACTGGAATCGGTTGCCCCGCCAGAAGAAAAACGTGACTAACGGATATAATGTGAAAGGCTTTGAAGAATCTCAATTAACACCAGCAGGTTAATCAACAGGCTAATAAAACAAGTTGTAGTGAAACGCACACAAGGAAAATTTCGCTCGACGCGTCAGTATGCAATTCTTTTGTTGTGGAGAGAAGAAAAAGAAAAAGGGCAAATTGTAGTGATTTCACTGCTTAAATAAGCATCCCTTTCCCCCACTTGAAAAATCTGCCGCTTTTCTTTGCTGTTGAACTTCTTGTCATCTTACTGCTCTTCTGTGAGATTGGAGGACTTTGAATGTGTGCCACTTTTATTAACTGCTCGTGCCCTTGGAACAGGTGTTAGTGTCTCCGCTTCCTGGAAGGAAGCCCAAGCCGTGGATGGATAATGTGTGGCTCTGCAGGTTGCTGTTTCTCCTGAAACAGGGTTTCCGCCCCTCACTGCGCAGCCGGCGTCACACACGACCTCGGGTGTGTGCTCCAGGGCGATGTCTTGCTTTGCCTTAAAGATGGATGCATTGTCATATAGTCACACTTTCTTTCTTAAGAGAAACACATTTGATAAGGTTGAGGTCAAAGCTATTTTAATGTCATCGTGGGTTTTTTTTTTTTTTCTCCAATTTATCAAAGAGTAGAAAAGAAAGCATCGATTCAAAATGCTTTCTCTTTTCCTTTCACAACTCCCCTGGTTGTGTCTCTATCAGAATGGGCTTGCAGTAATGATCTCAGCTTGAGATTTTCTCCAAGACGGAGTTTGTGTGGGGTTGCTCAGGCTTTAGCCAGTTGAGAAGACGAGGAATCATAGCAGTGGTGGTGGTGTTTCACCAGGGTTGGCCCGATTGTCACAACTTTGATCTTTCCCTCTGTGTTCATTTCTTTTTCTTTTCACCACAAATAGCTTCAGAACCTCATGACTGTGCAGAACCTACACTTTGTCTCCCGGCTCACCTCTCTTCTACTCTATCTCTGTTCTCAAGTTTAGAAAGCTTTCCTGCCTTGATCCTTCACCCTGCAACCTTACAGCCACTTCACCTTGACCTCTTGAAACTTGGCCATTTCAAACAGGAGTGGACCCTTTGGGTGCTCTCCTGAGCCTCAAACCTAGTGACGATTGGCGGGCTCACCCTTCACCTTTCAGCGCTTATTTGCCTGCTGCTGTATACCTTGGACTGTGCGGGAAGCTGGAGGTATAGAATAACGTCCAGATGTCAGGGAGAAAAGCAGAGAAAGCCAGTGCAATGTGGCACTGTGCAGTGAGCAGTCATTATATCCTCATACACTGTGGCTTAGCAGAAGCATGGACCAAAGCAAAGAGCCATGGGAATGACCACACTGCCTTGGTTCTCTTTCCCCTGGGCACCTGCCCTCCCTGAAGTCCTTCTCCTGTGCTCGTGTCACCCTGCTCCTCATACACTCTTATTTTACCCTTGGGTTTGGTGATCACTGTGGATGATTCACAGATGCACAGATTGAGCTCTAACCCCCTGTTGCAGTCACCGGCTTTGCCTCCTACTTGTCCTAGGCCCGCATTTCAATGAGGAAGTTTTCTTTGCCAAGGTGCTGTTAGCCTAGTGGGTAGGACAATTTTTCACTGTGCAGGGCTGTCTCAACCATAGCTGCTCACTTAGCATCCTTGACCCTGGGCACTAGACTCTGGTACTACCTTACCGATGTTTCCAAGTCACCTCAGAGGAGGTGGAAACACCCCCCATGGAGACCCATTACCATTTTATCCTTACTGTCTACAAAATGAAGCTGAATATTTCTCCTCTAAATCAACACTCTCCTCTGCAAGAGAAAATGCTTTTAAATATTTGTATTTGTCTAGCCTGAAAACCTAGGAAGTAGCACTGGCTGATCCACCTGGTCACCAGATCCTATTGCTGTCCTTTTACAGATGTTTCTCCTCTGCCTTTAGCACAAAACCTGCCATGTGGGTAACTCGTCTTCTAGAAGGATTCCTCTGTTTCTAACCTCCTTTTCCTTATAGCACATCCTGAACCCCCACCCTGACCTTGCTGCCCAATTTCTTTAAAATCCTTCACACTCAAAGACTTCTATGATAGGACTGAGACCCCTTTAGATGTACAGTTTAGCTGGCAAGAAAATGAAGGCGATCTTAGGGACGTAAAGTGAAGCAAAACCCCATAAACCACAAGCATAAGTGGGTACTGAAGCCAGGCCTCCCTGCGGGTCCCTGCAGCCTGCAGCCCCGTCTTGCAGCAAATGCTCCTGAACGGGACTGACTTCTATAAAATGTGCTTTTTTGCAAAACAGAATTCGAGAAGCTAGACTTCCCAGTAAAAAGAAAAATGAAGCTAAACCAAAAGTGAAAAACCTACTTTGCAAAAAAAAAAAAAAGGAAGAATAGGAAATTTGACTATCTGAAATTTGGCTCAAGCAACATAAATAGTGAAAAGAAAGTATCCCTTGAAATTGTGTTACAAACATCCAGATCTGATGTATGTTTACAGCATAACTTCCCACTATTTAGATGGTTAAGAACAAATTCAAACTGAAAATATATTTTAAAGACATCCCCAGTTGGTAATATCCCCAGGTATCTGATAAAAGCAAATGCAAAATGTGTGACAGGGACATACCTGCAATGGGACGTCAAAGCATTCCCGCAGGTACATTACCAAGTAATCTGACACCCAAGGGAAAAGCAAATCGTGAAGTGGGCAGGGAAATAAGATACCATCACAGAAAAGCAACATAAATAGATAACGGCATTGTTCAGTGCTGCAAAACTTCAGACATTAAAATTATTAGATCACAATGTTTTTCTTCTTAGAAGGGAAGAAATTGAAGCTATGACTACAGGAGACATGATCGAAGATAATGACTACCATTTGAAAAAGAACCAAACAAAAGTCAGAAGAATAAAGAATATAATGGATAAAATTAAATTTTAGGAGAATTGAATAGCAGTTTCTGCCTAGCTGAAGTGACGGTACTGAAAGGGGCAATAAATCTGAGGGAATTTCTGAAAAATCAGAGCGTGAAACAAAGATTTGAAAAACGTGAAGAGGTTAAGAGCAAGGAGATGCAATCAGGGCCCTGTAACACATCTCTCCTTGGAATCTGAGTGACAAAAGGAGAAAAAAGAGGTGAGACTTGACGCAGGGCACATGGCGAAGGACTTATCTGAACGGACGAGGTTTTGCAGGTTCCCATGAAGAAACAGATTTATGTTCCACAGTGGATCCCCCAGAGAAGGAAAGAAATTTCCCCACTAAATAGAAAATACAGATTGCCTGAAAAGAACGGAAGTTGAACTAACCACCGACTTCTTGATAATGGTAGCCTAAAGGCATTAGAATAGTATTTTTGAATTTTGAAAAAATAACCATCAACCTTAAACATACTACCCAGGAAATTCACCTATCACAATTAAAGACATTTTAGATGATACATACAGTGGCACAATTCCCAGTGGGCAAAATACGGACTTAAACTAAGGGTCCATTGGTGGATGAATGGATAAAGAAAATGCCATATACCTTCACCATGGAACATGATTGAACCTTTAAAGAGAAGGAGATTCCTTCGTTTGAGGCCGCATGAGTAAGCCTGGAAAACACTGGATTCGGCGACCTGAACCAAGCACAGGAAAATAAATACCATATAAGCTCACTTACACGAAGAACTTTACAGACTTGAACTCATGGAAAAAGAAAGTAGATGGTGGTTTGCCAGAGCCTGGGCCAGTGGA
The DNA here is from genome assembly GCF_000276665.1 of Chinchilla lanigera. Lineage (NCBI taxonomy): Eukaryota > Metazoa > Chordata > Mammalia > Rodentia > Chinchillidae > Chinchilla > Chinchilla lanigera. The sequence goes on from NW_004955491.1 coordinate 3,524,977, forward strand.
GGTGGGACATATTGGTCAAAAGATATAACATTTCAGTTAGATAAGAGGGAAAAGTTCAAGAGATCTGTTGTATTACATGATGACTATAGTTAATACCAGTGTACCACAGTATGTTTCAAAAATTGTTGAGACTACACAGACAAGCAGCAAGTATAGGACACTAATGTGTATGTTAATTAGCCCAATTTAGCATTCCTCTAAGCACATATAATTCAAAACATGATGTTGCACGTGATAAATATATAAAAATTTTGTCAATTAAAATTTTTAAAAGTGTTAAACAAAGAACCCTCGGAGGTGTCCAAATAAAGCAGAACAAATAAAATAAATGTAGAGGCAGGTATTAATGAACATATATGAGGATATATGAGAACAAGCCTGGCGTGGTGATGCATTTCGGCACACAGGAGGCTGAGGCAGGAGCATCACCGTGAGTTTGAAGCCAGCGTGGGTTACATAGTGACACCCTGCCTCAAAACAAAACAAGAATATATAAAAATATATATAAACATATATAAGAATATGCAAATAAATCATATGTAAGAGTGCAGTATAGGTATATAATTTGAATATAAAAAAAATCTTATAACAATGAAATAATGAAATTAACTTATATTAGCCTCAGAGAGTTTCCCAAATAATTCCAGTCTTATGCATGCCCCAATAGTTCTTGGAGGCCGGTATTAATTTGATACCAAAATATAGTGGCAGAGCTGGACATGGTGGTGCATGCCTGTAATCCTAGCACTCTGGGAGGCTGAGGCAGGAGAATCACAAGTTCAAGCCCAGGCTGGACAACTAGATACTTAGCATGACCCTGTCTCAAAATGAAAAGGTGCTAGGGGTGTAACTTCATGTGAAGGCCCTAGGTTCAATCCCCAGTACTGAGAGGAGGGGAGAGGGAGAGGAGATAGGAGAAGAGAAGAGAGGAAAGGGGAAGGGAGAGGAGGAGATGGCATATGGCTCCATCTCATCACTTTGGGATTAGTATATCATACTTCATCCCAGGTACCACGGCGCAAAGAAACTATAGTGGTTATGAGAGACCCTAGGACTAGTGATGTTGGTGGAAACCAAAACCAAGCTAACTTGGAGTGAGCTGGCCCATTCTGTTCTCTTTGTACCACTGATTCACACACTCCCATCAAACTTGTCACTTCAATTCCATTCAAATTAATAAAATCTGATTCATTTAAATAGGGTTCAAAGTGACTGGATTCAACTGCATCGAATTTGGCTCAACGGAATTAGTCCGTGATTGAAATCTATTAAGTTCAATTCAATAAAATAAATTTAAATATTATGCAGTGAAATTAATTTTTAATTAATTGACATTTCAGTTCAGGTCCACTTTAATCGGAACTTCACTTCTATATTTCTAAATTTGGTCCCCATTCAAATCAATAAAAAATAGCAAAATCTGGTATAATTCTGATAGGTGCAGCCTGCAGCTAATCAACTGCATTCATTCCTATTCATCTCTAATCAGATGAGTCTAGCGACATTCATCACAGACAGGCAAAATGTTCACCTCCAACTGTCAACTGAGTATTTATATTAGAAATTCAGAAAACGTGTTTTCCCAAGCCACATATCACCATCTGCAGTATGAACTCCTCAGGACTTCTCCGGATCTATTCTTTGTTTGATCTCTATATGAACAGGGGGCAAATTAGAATTAGAATGGTTGGGAAACAGAAGAGAATATTGCCATCTAATTTCATAAACTGATTTCTCAAAAAGTACAAGTAGCTTGAGATGACAGGCTTTGTTGTGGAAGGGACTACCAACACATAGGAGTCTTCATTTTGTTTTTAAACCCCTCAGTTTACATAGTAAAATAAGGGAAATTTGAGTCAAGATTATGGCTATGGAATCATAAAAAGAAAAGGGTGAGAATAACTATATTATTCAGAAAAAATGTGAATGAAATGGAGGTGTTGCTATAGGCAATAACATTGCTCCCTCTTCACATCTCCCCTACAAACAAGGTCCCAAGGAAGTAGTCCAAGCTGACACAGGCACTCTTTCTTTATGATGCTCCCCTGTGTCCAGTGAACTAAATCCATCACTGTCCTTTGTCCAACTGATAAGGATCACCAGGGCATTCATGACTAAGTCTCAAGCTTTCCCTTTGAGATTCCTATTCCATAACCAAGGAATCTACATCATCTAACACAGTCTCTGGTGGATCTTAGGTAAGTTGGAAACGCTCCTCTACTTCCATATACCACAGTGACTTACGATAGATTTAAAACGTGGTCACTCCATGACTTCACCTCCAGGGCTCGTGCTTCTGCAAGAATCCTAAGATGTGGCACAGGTCCTAAAGTGACTGCAGGCAAGCAAACTCCACATGTCAAAGAGGAGAAGCTGTCTCCATTTAAGCTAGAGAACCTAGCACTAATAGGTCATCTCTGCTTCCTTCCCTGGGAACAAGGGTAGCTGTCATCTTTAGCTTTAGGCCCTGCCTCCCTAGGACTATAAATACTCCAGGTTGTAGGAATGTGTGTTCCGGCCTACAGGGTTCTAAATTATAGCTATCGGATTACGTGGAGGACTCCTTAGCAGCCACAGCGCTTTGAAATGTTCTGTCTGCTCCAACCAGCCTAGAGCTTATTCTAAAGCCTCTTTGACCTTCCTCCTTTTCTAGGGCATTTACATTAGAAGAGAGAGTCTCACAAGTACCAGACTATTCTGTACATTCAGTGTAGGATCCTTCCAAATAATGTTGTTTTTGTTTAGTAAGCACACTGTCATTCATAATGTGATATGGACTATTGGAATCGGATCCCAGGGGCCAGCTGCAATTCACGGGTACAGAGGAGGAGAAACAATTCAGCAGTGCAGTGGAAAGAATGGAAGGGAGGAAGAAATGGGGGATTTTTCAGAGCCTGAGTGACTTAGAAAGGGTAAAGTGTGGGATACGATAGATACGTCAATCTGCTTTGTTAGACTAGCAGTGTGCACCTATAAGACTAACTATATGCATCTATCCTGGGATACCATGTTGTGAACCTCAAACAAACACAATAAAAGTATTTTTAAATGGGGAGTCTATAGTGTACCTTAGGGGACTTCGAGCATCCAGAACTCCCCAGAGCAGAGCTTGGGGTAGGTTACAAAGCAGCTACCAGCAGGGGGCACCAGATGCCACTGTGAAAAGTGCCTCTGCTGCAAACTGTAGCTGTTTTAGCTCCTCTGCTAAAAAGCCCCCTGTGATTCTGTGACAGAATTTGTACATAAGCTGGCAATAGTGAATATCATAAAACTAACTTTCATCCAGCTAAAAAGATGCTTCTAAATATCCATCTTGGAGACTATAAAGCCTTATGGTATTGTTTTTAATATGCTATAAATTGTGACAGACTGCTGCACATTACATATCCCGGTAACAGTCCTGGGTGGGCCCAGACAGTAGTTACTTAAGCCTCCAGTCACGTGACATTGGCTAGCTCAGAAGTTCCAAAGAACACATTGCAGAAACACAAATATGAACTATATTTTCAAGACATCATCCTGCATTTACCCCCGTGCTTCTGAAATAATTTATTATAGCCAGGAATAACAAGACATCTCTCGGATCCTTTAAGTCTTGGAAAACAAGTAGTCTTTTTCCTTTTGCTTTTTCCCACTTACTTATCCGAGCCATAAAGAATTTTTCACCTTAATGCAGCTTGCTCTTAAGTGAGTACAAATACTATACTGATTATATTTAGTTCCATCCATATTTGGCTGTTTTAATTCAATATGCCCAACTTTGGTAATTTAGCTCTTAGTTAACTTATAATGTGGTTGCTCATCACCTAGTTTTGTGGCAGTGACTACACCTACTTACTGTAGTTAACTAAAATCTTTATACTCTTCTAAGACTGAACAAGTTCTTAAACTCTTAGAGGAATTATTTCTTTTCCCAACACTTTCTATTCTTATCTTATAAAAAAAACTTTCCATTTCTATTGCTTTTAACTGCTTTCTCCCCAAAGACAATTAACAGGTGAATGATTTTGTAAACCAAAAGTATCACTTCATTAGCATAGAACAAATACTAGGGGCTGAGGATTTAGCTCAGCGGCACAGCTCCTGCCTGGCAAGCACAAGGTCATGAGTTTGATGCCCAGTACCAGGGAAAAAAAAAATAGCATAGAACATATGAAGCAATTCTGTGCTCAGAGCAGATTGAAAAATTCTTCTCTGGCTGAATGTACGATAGACACCAAATTAAAAATTTATTTAGGCTCTAGTGATTTAACCAAAATGGCCAGTACTGGTAACACTTGATGTAACTTGCTTTTTCCCTGGAATATGTTTTTTCTTACTGGCATTCTTTTGTTCACACCAGATAGAAAAATAGCTAAGACTTTCATGCTGTACTTCCCTTATTTTCCTAGGAAGGAAAACAAAATAATATCAGCTTTCCATCACCCTAACTGCAGGAATTAGTTACATAAGGATTAAAGTATTGTGATTTGAGGAAAAAGTAGGAGATGGCAGAAGCTGGGACACAAGGCCACTCTTAGTCGAATACTAACAGCTCGGACTAGAAGAAATGTTTCTGCATATATGCCCTCTGCATCCCATCCTAGAGTCTAACAAAAACCCTTCCCTACAGTGCACTGTCGGTGTGCCATAGCTGTAGAGCGTGGATCCCACACATAGCCAGGAACTTCCCTGGACACCACTGCCCAAAAAATTGGACAGTGAGACTTCCTTCCCTGGGCTTCTGGGTTTCTCCTGAAGGGAGTGTTGAGAACCAGCTGGCTCTCTTCTCCTCTCCAATCTCCTTTGTGATGGTCTCATCCTGAAAGTGAGGCCGATTACTGTCTTGCTGGTTGCACCAACACTGTTCTGATTTTTACAAAGAATCCTGAAGCGTGCACCACGTCTTTGATTCATGCAAGTTCCCAACACTTCCCATCATGAAGGCATAGCAAGGTGTTACGCTGCTTCTGTTGGTCCCTGGAGGGATAACCAGCAGTTGGGTTGAGGTTCAGAGATACATACTTTTCACAGACTATTGGAATTACAGACTGAACAAAAGAGTCTCCTGCTGTCAATCCATTAACTTTCATTACATCCATATCTGCTTTGTTTCCTCCCTTCCTGCAACTGAGATCATAACTTTTCATTTCCAAAAACAATGTGATTGGATGTGAAGGCAATCTGGCTGGGACATCTGTCATGCTGATAATTTCCAGAGTTGATCTGGTTGGTCTGGCAGGCTAGGATGGTGTCCTTCCTGTGTCATCACTCCATCCTGGAAACTTCAAACTCCGTCAAAGAGAACCACCTTCCCCCATAAAGGAGAACCACTTTCTCGGTCAAGGGGATACAAGTAGTTGGGCTCCCCTGCTAGAACCTCCAAACAAGCTCTCAAAAGCAATGATATTAATCAAAATTCCCTTTGGGAGAAAACACTTATGCTTAGATCACCCTGAAAAGGTCCCATGTAGTAAATGAATATGACAGCTGACCTGAACCTACATCCTTGGGGTCAGGTTTGGTCTTGCAGCCCCAGCACTCTTCTGCAACCCCAGTGCAGCACTAGCCACATGTCTCCTGTTTATGAAATCAACAGAAGCCTAGCGCAGCTCATGGGTCGGATGAAGTCACCAGGTCTTGCAGTGGCTCAGATTACTGTATAGTTTCCATGTAAGGGATTTTTCAAGCAGTTTTTGACTGCAACAAAAAAAAAATGACAGTGTATTGCATGCCGTGACTTCAACAATGGGGCAGAAGGAGAAGGAAGAAGCAAAATAGCTTGACTGTAGAAGCAAACTCAGGCCTTCTAAGTGCGAAGAAAAGACCCAATGGGCAGCAGACAGAGTTTCAGAATGGACCTGTCTCAGAGAGCAGACATCTTTCTTCCTTCAGAACAGAATATTAGTATCTCCTTCTTGACTACTCACCAGATTGTCTTAGATATTTTTTAAAATTCCAAATATAATTGTGCCAAGAAAAAACACAGTCAGATTCAGTCAAACCCAGGAGTTTGTATGGAGCAGGAGAATCCTGGAATGCTGTAACTAACTCTTTTTCAAGTCCAAAATGCTTGCTCACTCCTCACAGGACGGTGAACTCCAGTCCCAGTCTATTTCGGGTGACTTTAAATTGCCTACATTTTAACCAACTTGCTTTTAAGGGAAACTACTAGAATATCTGAGAAGGTGCCACAGCACTTTTTATGTAATTTCATTATGGCTCTTATTTTATTGTGTTCTTTGTGATTTTTCAAGTGATAATTCATGCTTGCAAGACCTTCCAATACTTTTATTTTGGGCACAATATTCTGAGAAACAAGTGAGTACTTAACATACTGAAAAGACAAGTGAGGTAATACCAGGAAATGGTGGCACACAGACCCGGAGATTTTAGTGGATTCAGCCTTTTGGGTTATTGGGTGCCACCGCCCCCCCTATTCCCAGCTTCCTCCAAGGGTCACCCATCCTCTTAGCATACGGTTCTTAAGGCTCATCCATATTGTCACATTTTGCAGAATTCTTTTCTTTTTAGGACTAATATTATTACAGAAGAGAAATCACAATCAGGAGCAGAGATTGAAAGGAAAACAGAGATAATGAGCCCTTATGTGTAGACAAAAAGCACTGCATGCTCACACCTATATGAGATATATAAAATAGTCTGATCAGAGATGCAAGCAGTGGGCTTGTGGTCGCCAGGAGCTAGGAACCCGAGGAAGGGCACAAAGCCTTCAGGTAAACAAGAGGAATGATTTCCAGAGATCTGCTACACAACTCCATACCTGCAGTTAACAATACTGCATTGTACACTTAGAAAATCATTAAAAGAGGAGATTTCATTAAGTACTCTCACTGCACTAAAATGAAATTAAAACAAAGTCCTCTGGTGTTGGGGCCTTTGAATCTCCCCATTTATCCCTTTCTCTGCCCACCTTTGAGTCCTCACAACCAGTTCTCCATTTATCTTCTAATTGTCACAGTGAAAGAATTTTATATCCTCCTCTTAGTGGGCTTTACTCTGAAAACTTCCCATGACAGCCATCTGCTCTTTTGGAAATCCTTCCTTCTTTATCCTTTCACCCCTCTGGCTGCCTCCTTCCTGGGACTCCACTGTGATCCTCTCCCTCTTGTCTTGTTTCAAAAAGCTGTTGCAATCGAACAGATTCCATCCATACTGCTGCCACTTCCAATAATTTTTGAGTTGCCCTGATGGCTGCTGAAACAGGATTGTATGCTCCTGAGATCTGGATGCCTACAGGCAATTTTCTGTTTTATGTATGAAGCTCATCATCTTCTCATTCCCTAGGATTCTGAACTTCCTCCCCATTCCCTGCCTTAACGCAGCTCACCAGCATCCTCTTGGTCACCCAGACCAAAAGCCTCCCGCCGACTTCTGTCTCTTCCCACCAACCTTAATCCTACCAGTCCCAGTTGTACCTCCCAAATCTCTTCCTGTTTTTATTTGCTTTTTTCATCTAGTACTGTTTTGTTATTTCTCTTCTTCATGAAAAAGGAGCACCTCTGGCAGGGCATAGTTATACGTGCCTGTAATCCCAGCTACTCAGGAGGTGGAGGTAGAAGTATTGCAAGTTCAAGTTCAGCTTGGACAACTTAAGATATTGCCAAAAAAAAAAAAAAAAGTTGAGGTTGGAGATGCGGCTATGTGTGAAGGCCCTAGATTCAGTACTGGGGAAAAAAAGAGGATTCCCTGGATCCATCTCACAGAGATTCATCTAGTAACTTATTATTGATCTTTTAAAACCCAAATTTGACCAGAAGAATTCCCTGCTTCAAATAGTTTAGCGATTGCCCACTTTTCAGGAGAAAGTTCAAACTTTTTAGAGCAGAGGGAAATAAGTATTTTCAAAAGAGAATTAATCAGAGCAAAAACACATCAGCTCGGGACAAGGTATTGTGCAATATGTGATCCTTGTTTGCCGTCCATTGCTGACTCCAGCTGCAACCCTCCCAGTGAGTCTCCTCAGCCCTGTTTGACCCTATGTGTGCGTGCTTCTGCATACACTTTGCACTAGAGCTCTTTATATTACCTCCTGCCTCCTTTGAATAGGAGCCTGTTATGATTTAGATCTAGAACATTCCTCAGAAGTCTCGTGTGTTCAGTAACAAGGCTTTTGGAAGGCAATTGAATTATGAGATACTATACCCATCAGGGGATTGATCCATTGATGAGCTCACAGCTAATGTGGTGTTTGGAGTTAGGACCTGGTTAGAGAAGATGTACCTTTGGAGGGTGTGTCTTCCTTCCTGGATCATATTGTCTCTTTCTTCTTCCTGACTTCCATGAGGTGAGCAGCTTTATCAGCAGCTGGCTAATCTCTAAGTCTTATGGACAAGTGTACAGCAAAGGATAAAAGCAGTAGACAATGTAATATGGTACATAGGGGTCCAGAAAGGTCAGAGCTCTTATGGATAAGACAGACTTCTCTGAACTGCCCACTATTTATTGTGTCCATATGAGGGGGCATACAGAGAAGTCCAGGGAATCACTGAGGCAAAAGGTGTGATAGTAAGCAAGGCCTTGTGAAGATGGATCAAAGACATTCCAAGTGGTAAATCTTTGCTTAATAAGAAAACTGTCTTATCTCTAAGGTTGGCAGTTTTTGGTTTGGAACTCTGAGTGAGATTTAGTGCCCTCAGCTGCGCTATTATCTTGCCTTCAGAGATGTCACAATGTCACAGGCCAGTACAGGACTCTTCCATGGCCATTGGCATGGAGAGTTGTTTCTGCATGCCAGTCACTGGCTCATTAGGCAGGTCATTTAGTCCTGGGACAGACTCATATGTTAATATACAAAGTCACTTGATTAATTCTAAAGCCTGTTCTCCACCATCTTAGTGGTCTCCAATCCAGCTTTCCTCCACCAGCCCCTTCCGCCATGATGTTCCTGCCTTGGAGCCAGCTGACCATGGACTGAACCCCCCAAACCATAAGCTAGATTAAACCTCACCTCCTTAAAGTTGAATTGTCCTAGCAACAGGAGAGCTGGTTAACACAGAACCCTTACCTCTCGCATAGCTTTATTTATCACAGAATGCCATTCAGCCTCAAGACTCTTTACCACCACTGGAAAAATTCCCTTACTGACCTCTTTTCCCCAGCCCACTCTCCTCCCTGCTTGTAACACTTATTAAGCTGCACTTTCAATCTGCGTTTTTCTTCTCCATCATTCCACTAGGTTTCTCATAATGTTTGACATATAAAGGAATCCCAGTGGTTGTTTGGATGAGCGTATGAATGAACCAGTGAATATTAGGCTAAATAACAATGAAAGCAATATACACAGATTCATTCCAAGACCCCTATAGATACAAAAATCTACATATATTCATGTCCCTTATGTAAATTAAGGTCATATTTATACATACCCTATGCATCCACAGCCTGTGGATGAAATTATCTTGTGATTACTTCCATATCTAATATAATGTAAATGCTGTGGAGACAGTTGTTATACTGTGTTGCTTAGGGAATAATGCCAAGAAAAATGTCTGTGTTGATGTGTGGTACAGACATAATTATTTTTCAAATATTTTCAATTCATGATTTGTTGATTCCATGGATGTGGAGCCCCTAGATTTGCAGAACCAACTGCATGGAGAGCTTCCTCCATTGTATTGTCAGCCTTTTATTCACTTCTGCTCAAACTTCTGGTGTGGGGGCCAGTCTGCTGAGTGATTAAAAGAATCACAACTTTTCTAAGCTACATCTCTTTCTGCATAAAATCAAGAGGTTCTGTATGGAAACAATGGATGTCCACAGTTAGCTCTACTGGTCTAAGATCTCCATGACTATCAGTTTACTTAGTTGTATATCTTAGAGTCCATACAGGGTAGCCTGGCCCCCACCTGGGCTTCGAATTTACTCCTAAATTACAGAAGCTTGAATGTAAAAGTTTCTTCCAAGGAGATCAGTACATGTTTCAATAGAAAAACATAGATGCACCAATTCTTTAGATTTTAAAAAAATTAAACATTCCTATTATTGAGCTAAATTTATTTTTTTTATTTTAAAGAGAAGAGAACAAAAACAAAATAACACAACCAAAGATAAAAACAAAACACCACTAAAACTATAAAAATGATACAGAATTGCAAAACAAGATGATGGGAAAGGTAAGCACACCATTCAGTGTCTCTGAGAAAAGTACCAATGCGGGAGAAGTGGGAAGAGGCTGAAATGCTAATCACCAGATCCAGGTGCCATTCTAACCACACCTTTGCCCTCTTGCAGATGGAAGTCCCTACACTTGGTGGGTTGGCAAAGCCAATGAGAAGCACTACTACTGGGGTGGCTCGGAGCCCGGAATTCAGAAGTGTGCCTGTGGCATCGAGCGCAACTGCACAGACCCCAAATACTACTGCAACTGCGACGCAGACTACAAGCAGTGGTGAGTGCCCGTGGCCAGCGCCCCTGCAAGTCACACTAATTAGCCCGATGGGAAAGATGCAAGAGTGCTGAAAGAATAAGAGAGTAGGTTAGAAAGGTTTGGAACTAACCCAGCTGACAAATGCCAGGGACCACTGAAAAATATAAAAGTGGTAAGAGGTCAGTATGACAAGGGTATGCATTTAGAAAGAGACTTGACACATAATTGATGTGCTCATATTTTATTCAGAGAGGAAAATAATGAACCATGTTGCCGACAGTGATTTGCATTATAAAATGTGCCCTACAACAGTGGAGGGGTGGCTGGGGCAGGAAGCCCGTGTGCAGGTATGGGAACAGTCACGGGAAACCATCCCCTCCTATGCCAAGGTCGTCTCCCTGTGTGTCTCTTTGAATGTCTGCACCAACAAAAAAGAATTAAATTTTAAAAAGAGGGAAGGGAAAAATAAGAAAGAAAGGGAGGAAGTGGTTCTTTGCTCTTCTCTCCAGCAGGTTCTTGCCTGTCTTCTTTTCTTTCCCACTTAAATTGTTTATAACCCTGACACCAATCAGTTTTATAAAGATCTATTTTAGGTTGCTTTCATCCCTCTGCTGGCTTTTGGTCTGCTCACAGTGAATGACTAAGTCTGTGTCACTCATAGATAAAGATGAAAATCATCTGTCATTCTCAGAGAGAGACAGACAACAGACAGATAGAAAAGCAGTGTCAGAAGTTTAGGTGGAAGAATGTAAACCAGGAGCACATCCCAGCCCCAGCTTCCTCTGATTTGAGGAGCCTAGAAAGGCATTGCACGCTATGATTCTGCTCCCCAGAGCTGCAGGAAGCACAGCCCAAGAGCTCTTCATATGACCACCCACATGTCCCCCAGGCCTCCCCTATGCAACACCTCCTGCTAGGGCAAAGCACAGGACAAATTCATTCCAGCCATTGCCCCAAAACTAATTCTGAGAACAAAAAGTTGTATGGCTTTCAGGTAGGAGGTCCATTTACTTCCCAAGAATCATATTTCTCTCAGTAACTGAAACAAATTACAAGGCTTATCTATGTAAGTGATTTATAGACTGTATGTGTGTACATGTGTAAAATACTAGTGAGTAGCTGTAATTATGCTTTAACTGTGGCTGATTGTAAAGAGAAGACTGTGATACTCAATTTTAAATTTTTTTATTTATTTGAAAGAGCTATTTACAGACAAGAGGCTGCTAAAATATATGGTGAATGTTTAAATTTTAAAATTTTTTTCAGTAAGAGACACGTTGCCATTAATCCCACTTAAATACTCTGCCTCACTTGAAAACACTTGTCCCTCATTCTTGCCACTTTCTGAAGCAGTTCTGCAAGTCCTCTTTTGTGGGTGTCTTTATGGGGTGTGATAAAAAATAGCATATGTTGCTGCCAACTTCTGTCCAACAAAAAGACAGATTCATAAAAACGTGAAGCTGTGTCCTCATCCACCTTATTCATTGGATCTGGCACCGTGCACCTCTGGATCTTCCCTAATGTCAAAATAACCATGAAAGGAAAACATTTTGACTCAAGTCAAGATACCCACACATGGCACTTGAAGACACTCAAGAAAGAATTCCAGAACTTCTTCAGAAAGTGTCAATAAGGGTATGATCAGCGCCTTCAAAGCAAGAGGTAGTATTTTGAGGGAGATCGATGGCAAGGTGTCTACCTCCTATGTGTGCACACATACTTGCCACAGAAAGACTGGTCCTTGGGTGGATTGGAAGGGTGTGGCTTTCAGCTTAATCCTTCATTCATTCCGTTAGTCATTCCTTCTATCAGACATTTACTCAGCAAAAATTGACTGAACATTTACATCCTATCCACTCCTCCCACCCTTGGGGATAAAACAGTGAACGTAGGAACCCCTGCCTTGACTCATGCTCTTGATGTCCGTCTCAGTTACTTTTCTCTCGTTGCTGAGACAAAACACCTGACGTCCAAAATTAAGGAAGAAAGGTTTATTTAGCTCACTGTTTGTGGAGGTTTCAGTCCGTACTTGGCTGGCTCCAAGGCAGAGTGGCACATGGCAGAGGGCAACAGTTCATGGTGTGGGAAGACGGAAAAAGCAGCAAGAGCAAAATGGGAGAAGCAGCAGCAAGCAGCCTCTTGTCCTCCCTTACACTGTATGCACACTACCCACCCCAGGGCAAGTGTAGCAGTCACACCAATAATCCCAGCCTTGGACCATGACTCAATCGTAAACTCTACAAGCCCACCCCATGACTGCATGAGGCTTTGGGGGGATATCCAGACACAAACCATAACAGTGTCTTTTTTGACCAGTTACAAGACACCAAGCTAGCCTGGCAAGTTCTCTCTGATCTGGTAATCTGTTCCACTTCAATTTCCTTCAGGAAAGCTGTCTGTAACCACAGCCTCCCTAACTAAGACAGGTGGGAACCTTATCCCAAGGAGTCCCTCACCCAGACAACGCAGGTGCTTGCCACCATTCTCACTGCGCATGTCTTCTTGCCTTGCCACTGAGCAGTACAGAGGATGGCAGGAAGAGGACAACCTGGTACTGGCAGGTACCTCCAAGTGAAACTCATTTTGCTCGACATTGTGCCGAGCGCTGGGAAACAGTCATGGCACGAGGTAGCCCTTGTTCTCAAGGAGCTCAAACACAAGTTGAAGGGAAACACACACCTGTGGACCACAATGCTGCCAGTGCCCTGAGATGGGCGGGCTCAGACAGGAAGGAACCAACAGGAAAATCTCTCCATAGTCTTTGAAAACTATCAAGGCCTGGAAGTACATGGTATCGTAGAGCCGGGGAAACTGGGAATACTTGTTAATTTTGAGAAATAACATCTACAAGAATTAATGAGTAGGAACATGAGCAAAGAAAGAGAAGTCTAGGCAGACTCACTATTAAACACCTAGATGTGGACTGGGAGTAGGCCATCGACAGGCTCAGGAATCATGATGTGAGGGGGACAGACTATGAGTTCAACCTTGGAAATGTTAAGTTTGAGGTCCCTCCCTGACCTTTGTGCCTCATTAAACCCAGAGGGCATCATGATTGTGAAGATAAGGAAGAAATACGGACTGTGGAGAAATGTACTTCTCTCTGAAACAGGTCCAAGTCCTCCTCCGGCCAGCTGTGAAACTACCCTAACATCTCACAGTCTCTGTCACTGCTGCTGTCTGTTTCCATCCTGGCTGAGTAGCAGCTAAGACATCTCAGCCCTTTCCTTTTATAAAGTTTGTCTAATGTCTCACAGCATACACCAGTGGTGGCAAATCTATTGCTGCAGTGGCATGCATAACCCTCTGTCAGCATTCGAGCCATCGCCCCAGCGTCACCCCAACAGCTGAGCATCGGATATTGAGGTTTAACTGCAGCATCGACACTTTGCAATACATAAGGTTTGGGGCTATAATCTGGGCACTTGGTCTCTACAAGGTTTGCCATCACTGGCATAGGCACTGCACTTTGAGCAAAGCAAATTGAAAAGTGTACTGAATCTGTAATAAATAGTTATATTAAAATGTCCTTGGGGCTGGGGATTTAGCTCAGTGGCACAGCGCCTGCCTGGCAAGCGCAAGGTCGTGAGTTCGATTCCTGGTACCGGAAAAAAAAAAAAGTCCTTCATCTACCACAAGACAGCAAACTTTTGGAGATGTTATATAGGTCTTTCAATACACTAGCCCCTAGTATAGGATTCCCCTATGTGGATGTTTTAAATATTTGGGGTAAGTGGTACTGCTTCAGAGGCATTTTCCAAAATGCTCAGGAACCAGGGAGCAAACTGAGCTTGAAGCTAAGCAACTTCTTGGCTAGATGTCTAGATCCACAGGTTCACCACCTTGACCAGAACCTTTTCCTTTATTTGCTTTTTATTTGAAAACTAGGGATTAAACCCAGAGCCTCTGCACTGAACTATATTCTCAGCCCTTTTTACAGTTTTGTTTTGTTTTTTTAATTTTGAGACAGGATCTTGCTAAGTCACTAAATTGCCCAAGTTGAGCTCAAACTTTCTGTCCTCTTGCCTCAGGTTCCCAAAGGCTTGGGATTACAGGCACGCACCAGGAAGAGGATTTAACCTCTCTAAAATTTAGATTTGTTTTCTGGACAATAAAAATAAAACTTGGTTGGGATATTTTTGTGGGAATGAAATAGAATATAAAAAATGAAACATTCTGAAAGTTATAGAGTATGAAAGGCACAATCATTTGCAATTCTTTATTGTGCAATTCTTATTGCAACTCAGTGATTACAAATGAATCATAAGAAATGAAACCTAACTATGGGGAATGTGCCCCTTCGTGCTCTTGACTGACTATGCAGCAGGCCCCCACTAAATTCCACTTCTCTGCCTGCCTAGTGTTATGGAATAGGGTGTATTGGACAAACTCATGCATGAGCAACTATCAAGGGATGTTGTGCACCAGTTCCAGCCCCACTGTTCTTCAGAAAGATGTGCTAGAACCAGGCTGTTCTACTAAATACACCAATCCAGCTTCTCTCCCTCCCCATCAGGCAAGAACAAGAGCGACCTTGTCAGTGGGAGAAATATGCTCTTGAGGGCCCAGTGAGTCTGGGGATAGGAGCCTGCTGGCCAGAACTGCCTGGGAGTCTTCCCTTCTGGGGAGTCTTCCCTTCATAGCCCCTTCTGGCTAGAAGATGTGAGGTGCACTGACCAGAGAGCCCAGAGTGCACTGCCAAGACAGCTTCTGCTCAGAACTTTGCCTTGGCCTGGGAGGGGAGCTGATGCAGGAACAGGAGAAAGCAGCACCTGCATCCCAGGAAAATTCACATACATAAAATCACTGTCCAGTCAGAAAACTACTTTTTCTGATAGTCTTCTGTCAGTCACAATCACTTGAGCAAAATGGCATGAATGAAGTGGGGCCAAAGTACTCCCCTGCTGCTCTCCCTCTATGGGACTGAACTCAGGACATTTGACTTAAATTTTCTTATCAGCAAGATAGAGTCACATAACACTTGCCAAGTTATGCAACGTTATTGGCAAAGCACTGCCCTAAACCCCTGTTTAAGTTTAGAATAGGATGCTTTATTTCTGTTACTATTTGAATACTGGATAAGAACCCTAGCCAAATTCATTACAAATTCTTTTAAAATACAGATGCATGAATTGGAGCCCAGAAAAAAAATTTAAATTACTTTCCAAAAATTGGAAATGACAAGCCAGAAGACTCTACACTCATATCTCACACTTCCGGCCACACCTTTTCTATAATACCATGGTCAATTTCTCATTGTTTTTATCTTTTGAATAACTTGTGAATCTAATGTTTTCACTAACTATTTGTAAGTTTTACATTTTAAGCTTCAATCATAATCTACACGTGATATGTTGAGTTTTTTTTAAGAACTCTAAAACTTCAATTGAACATTTATTCTTATTTACTATAGTAAAGTACATAAAAATGGAGCCAGGGTAAATAAGATTGCAGCTTGGGGCATGCTGGTGTCTCACACTAAAGCTGCTGCGGGCAGTGAGTACTATAACCATCTCAATAATTGCCTGATTATCTATGCTGTGAGAAGTTCTGCACAGCTATTTCTGGGATTGAATGCAATTTAATATTTATGATTTACTATCACAGAATAGTCAATATTCCCACCTACAGCGCCAGAATCCTAATTAAGCGAGCCTTGGTCTCAGCTAAGTGGCCACTGCTGGGTAATTCCAGGGCTCTTGCAGCCTGACTCCACGAGCTAAATCATCACATCTGAAATTAGCAATTCCAAAATGAAATGATTGCTGAAGGAACACCATTCATTGCTCAAGTGGCCTGTTCTCACTGTATTTCTCTCAGCATTGAATTTCTGGACAGTTGTGTCCCAGCCAAGATGAACACGGATAGGGTGAGAAGTAAGCGCGCAAGGAGAAGCAATTAGCCCAGTCTCCGTGTCCCAATTAAGAAGCTATTCCCACCTCCATATTAGAAAGGCCTGTCAAATACAAACCTGTTGATCACTAATGAATTAGCTTGTCTGTGGGGCTTTTTCATCCTGGGCCAGAAATAATCCATGACAACCTTTATGGGCAGCAGAGAGAAGTTTACCAAAGAACTTCTTCAATATTTCAAAGCCAGGAATATATATTCAATTGGGTTAGTTCCCTGCCCAACAACTAATTGCTAAGTATCTTGAATATTTTTGAAAGGAAGCGTTATACATTTTTCATTGTTTATAAATGATTTTGTCTAATCTTCTTAGTAACATTTTTCCATGAAGTTTTCAAAGTGCCTTTAATCCAAAGTGAAATATTTATATGTGTGCACTCCCTGGCGATGCTGATCGAATCATTCTAGTGGGAGTTCATGGACTGCTGATTATAGGCCAGGCTTTGTTCCAAGTACTTAAATATATGCTGCCCTTTAAACCTCACACTGACCGTAACATGATGGCACTGTTTTATTCCCACTTTACAGATGGGAAATGAAGCCCTAGACAGGTTAATTTTTACCCCAAGGGTGCACAGCTAACATGTAGTGGAGCAGAGATTCAAACACAAAACAGACATCCCCAGGTTCATGTGCAGCTCTTACACATAACAAATTTTTGGACAAATTTTTGCACAAATTTTTAGCATGGGCACTATTAATAGCAGGATCTTTTCCATGTTTTATACAGTGAAACAAAAAACAACAGAAAATTTACTGTCTTAGCCATTTGGAATGAACAGCTCAGCCATATTAACTTCAATCATTTTTGCTCTGCAACTGTTGTCTCCAGATCAACTTTCATCTGACAAGACAGTGATTCTCCCTGCCTATTCATCAGTGACTACACATTGCTCTCTCTGGCCCCTGGCAACTACCATTCTACTTCCTGTCTCTGGTGTGAGCCGCTGTAAAAACTTCCTATGAGTAGAAATGTGCAGCACTTATCTTATGACAGGTGCATTTCACTTGGCATAGTGTCTTCAAGGTTCACCTATGTTGTGCCATGTATAAGAATTTCCTTTCCAAGAATGAATAATATTCCATGGTATGGACAGACTGCATTTGCTCATCCATTCACCTGTGTGTGAACACATGAGTTGCTTCCACAGCTTAGTATCTGACAATAATGCTGCTGCACACACGGGTGTACAATTTTTTATCGTTAACCTTTGCACACTTCTACCTTGCCTCTGATTTGGCTTTTACAAATTTCTTGTCTTTATTTTGCATCAAAAGTCTCCATTATCACACATAGGTTTAAATTCTTGTCTAAACACAACCTGGTTTTAAATCCTAGCTCCGCGGCTTGCTGGTCAATGAACTTCAGCAAAGTGCAAATGTTCTCTAAACTCTCCTAAGCCACAAAATGGTACAGAATACCTATAGGATGTGATAAGTAGATACAAAGCTGAAGAAGAGGACCCTGAAGTAAGTGAAAAGGCGCTTCTGCATTTCATGGAAAATATTCAACAAACTCACTATGCCTGGGCTTGCATTCTCAGATGGCTGATCTCCAGTCGCACTCCACACACACACACACACACACACACACACACATGCATGCACGAGTCGCTGACCTCCTGCCCTGCTGTCTCCAGGTTCCTCAAGCGCCACCTCCAGGCTCCTAGCTCTGCCCTTCTGGGTTGAGAGCCCTGCTCCCCCTTGTCCTGCTGGCCATACTCTGTGATTCTGTGACTCATGATGCTCTTCCTGAGGCACAGGAGGGCTTCTCAGCCATCCCCAGGGCAGCAGAAACCAGGCTGCAGCTCTTAGCAAGCCTGGGCAGAGGTACAGGGCTAACAAGAGTGGGGCACAAACAAATCTGCACCTGCCCCCTGAAGCAGCCCTGCCTGGACCCTAGGCAGGAGCTGACCCCAGGCCACTGGCTCCTGGAATATCCTGAAGATCCAGTTCTGTTCTTGCTAATCTGGCTTCTGGACAGTCCTAAGTAGCCACAACCTCCTGGAGACCTCAAGAACTGGAAGTGCTTCCCCAGCCCCAGCTGCTTCCTGCAGGAAGAACCTCTGAGGCTCAGGCAGGTCCAAAGTGAGAACAGTTGACCCCTTGATGAAGACATTTGCAGCTTCAGCCACAAAGGGCTGTGTCTCTCCTCACTCCTGTGACCTCCAGTGTCTCCCATCAGTCAAAGTGTCAGATTAGATGACACCCTCATAGGACCTTAGTGCTTCCCAATGTGTGCAGCGACAGTATCAGTCCGGATTTATTTCATAAGCTCTCCTCAGGAGAGAGAAGCCCGCAAATTTTTTCCTCTGAAATGTTTCCTGTAGGGATCATTGGAAAAAATGCAGCCACGTGGACATGGAATACAGCTTAGTTTTGGGGAACAGGGCAGTTTGCGTGCAGATTCACCAGTAGGAACGGGATGCTCTCTAATACTGCAGGGACAATGTCTTCATAAATGTACATTATTAACAGAAAAATACTTCAGGAAGAATATGAATCTCTAATTTCTGACCCCAATTTCAAGGATAATTCAGAGATACTTGTCCGAGATGTTCACAGATGCAAAGTTACAAAAGTGATCTCCAGTGAGCTAGAGACTCCACCCCACTGACACTTCTAGAAATCACTGTAAACGCCCACCTCCGCCTCCTGCCCTCAAACAAAGACAGTTTCCATAGCTTCAGATGTTCAGGCCCAGTAGACTACTGAAACTATTGAATGCGGGAAAGGAAAAGGAACAAACACAGACAACAGATATTTGAAAAGAATCTGAATGCTACACTTTTAAAAATTCGAGACCAGGAGTGGCAGTGCACTTTGTAATCCCAGCACTCTGGGAAGCTGAGGCAGGAGGATCACAAGTTGAGGCTCCAGCATTAGATAACAAGATAATAATAGTTGTTCTTTTAAGAAAAGAAGATGGGAGAAAAGTTTTCAACAACAAATCCCAAACATTGTCTCCTATTGGTTGTATGAGCCCCAATATTGGAAGGCATTTCTTTGCCACATGGAGGATTCTTTCACTATTTCACATGGTGAATCTGAGAACATTCACACCCTTAACTTTATAGCCACATATAAAACATAAGCTTACTTTCCCCTTCTGTGGAATTTATGACTGTACTTTTAAAACTTTGGGAATCCTGCTTAGGATACAGTCAATTTTCATCACAGTACATGCTCTAAGGTCTTAATTATACATGTTATAGAAATATGATATTTAGGGATTATTGAAGTTTATGATATCAGAGTTGTCTAAACTGCTAAGAAAATAGGTAAACTAGTTGCTGAACTGACCAACACAATAGTTGATTTTCAATCAAAGTAATTCAAATACATATGTGCAGGCATGTGTATAAAATAAAGTATTAAAATGGACAGTCAACTCTATCCTTCCCTTTTAAATACATAAATGGAAGAACACTTTTGCTTTAATGAAGGCCCCCTTCTTTAAATCAAGATTTGTTGGAGGCAGGGGTGGAAAAGAAATTGATTTTTAACTGTAACAATGTGGGTTCCAGTGGCTGGGGATTTAACTCTGCGGCACAGCGCCTGCCTGGCAAGCTCAAGGTTGTGAGTTCAATTCCTGGTACTGGAAGAAAAACCAAAAAAACAAACAAACAAACAATGTGGGTTCCAGTAGCAAGGCAGGGCATGAGCAGTTTTCAAGGCAATGGTTGTCATAGTGATTTTCTTCATCCCTGGGACACAATACCAGCTCCAAGGTGGGGCAGCACGGCAGAGGAGCCTGGTGGAGACAGCGGCTCATGGCCCGGTGAACAGGAAGCAGAGAGGCAGAGAGAGCAAAGGGAGGAGCTGAGGAGGGAGAGATGCCCTTCCAGGCCACGCCCCCAGTGACCCACCTCCTTCACTTCGAAGATCACATTTAGCTGTAACTCATCAGTGTACTAATACGCTGGACAGTGTCACACCCCTGTGATCCCATCAGCTCCCAAAGCCCCACCTGGGAGCGTAAGAGTCTGGGAAGTGGTATCTAGATACAAATCTAGATTTGGGCCCGTGTGCTTTAGAGCTCATACTTATTCTACTGGTGTTTACTGGGCTGATTTCACCCACCCTGGAGCTTCGTCTCCAAAGAATATTCCTAGCCACAAGTGCTGATGCATGTGTGTGATCCCATCACTCTAGTAGGCTGAGACAAGAGGGCTACAAATTCAGGCCTGACCCAAGTAAAGTAGTTTAGCAAGGACCTGTCTCAATACAAAAAAAGAAAAAAAAAGATGTAGGCATGGTGGTGTACACCTGTAATCCCAGAACTCAAGGGGAAGAGGCAGGAAGATTGCCATGAGTTTGAGGCCAGCCTTGGCTCCATAGTGAATTCAAGGCCAGCCTGGACTATGTAGCAAGACTTTGTCTCAAAAAAAAAGAAATGAGAGATAGACAAATAGACAGGTGGATGAAGGCCCAGGGTTTCCCAGTACAGAAAGAGACAGAGAGTGAAAGGGGAAGAGAAAAAGAGAGGGAGAGAGAAAAGGAAAAAAGAATATTCCTAGAAAACTGAAAGGGCCAGCTCTTTAGAAAGATATGTGTCTTTAATAAATGGGTTGAGAGTGGAAGCCTCAGGCATGGGTTCTGGTCTTCTTTCATGGGAATTCATCCTGGGATATGCACCAGGAAACATAAGTCAGGCTCACCCAGGCTAGAACTGCATCTCTCAAGTCTCAGAGCTGCCTCTAACACCCCTCTGTTTTCTGCAGCTCTGTGAGTTAAGAGATCTATTGGCAGTACAGATGAAGAGAGGTCTCTCCTCATTTCCAGAAGCATAAAGATGATATATTATACACTGTCTCCCGGATGTTCCCGTGCCAGCCTGCATGGCACAGCATAGAACCCGCGTGACACCTTATGGATTGTACCATGACAGCGAGGTAATTGGGCACCGGAAAAGATGTCAGCAAAGTGTCAATACGGCTTGACCACTGCCCCCAAATAATACTGATGACAGTAAAGAGAGAGAGATTAATCAGGTGTGAGGCTGTCAGATGTTCAGAGGAGGCTGTGGCTTCCCAAAATAGATACAGCCTGCTAACAGGGTGTTAAATGGACTTGAATAGAATAGATTATTTAGTCCTCTTGGGAAAAAGAGAAAGCCAAGGGAATATGCTGAGAAAGTGTGGATTATTATATTTTCAAAAAATCAAAATACACCGTTCCACAAAATCAGCCCTGCAGAAGGGTCGGATTAAAAGGGAGGCATGTCACTGAGCTAGACACCTGGAGACAAAGCAGCTTGGAAGCATGTCGTAATGGTGAGCACAGCCCAGGCATCAGTCTGTTTTCCTCGGGTGTTCCCCGGGGAGCTTAAACCTCTAACATCTCGAATTCAGCGTGGCGCTACCCAGGCCCCACCTCTTCCTGCTGTCTGCTTGACGTAGCAGCTGTGCGTGATCCTTGCAATCGTCCAGGTGTGGAACCTCAAGTGCTTGCAGACTTCCCTCCCGTGGGGCCCACTTCACCCACAAGGCCTCTTACAGACACCCCACCACCGCGACCGCCATCTTCCTGTCAGCGCTGATGCCTAGGAATGATGTGGCCTCCGTCTTCCAAACAACTTCCTTGCAGCCTTGAGCCTCCCCTGCAGCCCCCTGTAGGACTGCGGTTTGCACTGTCTGTTTCTGAGAATCACCAGGGGAGCTCAAACCGAACCACTACTGATCACCTGGTCCTGCCTTAGATGAGTTA
The DNA here is from genome assembly GCF_000276665.1 of Chinchilla lanigera. Classification (NCBI taxonomy): domain Eukaryota; kingdom Metazoa; phylum Chordata; class Mammalia; order Rodentia; family Chinchillidae; genus Chinchilla; species Chinchilla lanigera. The sequence goes on from NW_004955491.1 coordinate 3,546,965, forward strand.
AATCAAAACCTCTGTGGATCATTTCTGGCCATCCTCTGTTTTGCAAACCCTTGAGGTTATAAGCGTGTAGTCAAGGTCAGAAAATCACTGAGTTGAGGCAAAGTTGAGCTGTACAGAGTAGAAATATAAATAAATAAATAAATAATGAATGAATGCCTTTCAGCAAAATGAATCTAATTTGCCTTTTATTTAAAAGAACCCCTCTGTTCCTCAGGTTTAATGTCATTCTCAGAGCTCAGCATGGCCTCTGTGGCTCCAGCCATCCCATTCCTATCCCACAGAAGATAGAAAAGAGGGGAAAAGAGGATTCACCTCTCTCTGAAGACAACTTTCAAGCACCACTTTCCCTTGTGGACCATTTGCTGGAACTTCTGCTCAAGGACTGCGACCAGCAGCAAAGAGCAGGGTTATGTGGCTTTGAGTGGGCATGAGGACACCTCAGTGAAAACTGAGGCCTCCAACACCAGTGAAGAAGGGAATAAGCATGAAGAGGCAACTGACAGCCTCTGTCTCTTTCAAATTCCTGAACGTCCGACTATGGTCTGAAGCCTCTACAAACTGTGAGCTACAATAGACCTTTCCTCCTTTAACTTTCAGTGTCTGGCTTTTTGTCCCATCACTGAGAAAAGCAACTGAGCCACCTGGGTATCTGTCCTCCCTCTCAATCTCCAGGCTCCAGAAGCCAAGCTCCACATCTCGTGTGTTTGCAGATATTTTGTCACTCAGCAGCTTCAACAACTCCTTGTGATGTGAAGTAAATACACAGCCCTGTCACACTCTAGATTTCCGTTGTTTTTTGAATTTATCAACTTTTCTTGTGGTTATGAGTCTCACACTCACACAGAGACACACACACAACCACATCAGCCTTTGTAGATTTTTTTTTTACTACACAAAGCAAAGAGTAGAAAGTTATTCTATACCGCATAGTAAGATAATCCAACCAAATTGTTTAAAAATGTTAATACTATGTGTGTACCAATACAAATAGATAGAGTTTGTGCACATATGTGTATATTGTATATATTACATGTACAGTGGTGTCTTGGTTCATGAACTTAATTTTTAATTTTTTCCATGATTCTGATCACAAACCAAATTGAGTGAGAACCAAATCAAATTTCTCCATAAGGTCAGTACTGAATCTAACCACTGAATCTAACCATTGAATCTAACCACTGAACTTGAGTCAGTTCTCATCCAATTTGATTTGCAACCAGAATTGTGGAAAGAATTAAGTCCGTGAACCGAGGCACCATGGTACATCCTCTAATAATGATTTAATTATCATTTTTGAAAGGTGCCATGTCTTAAATTAATGTAGGGCTTGTGTTAAGGTAAGGCGCACTTTTGTCTTCATGCAGGAAGAGAAATGGGACGTCTGGAAAGTTGGCACAAATGAGTGTCTATGTGGACACTCCTCCCCGGGTGTCAGCATGTGGAAAGGGGTGCCTTTACAGCTGATTAGTATTTTAGGCAGAATGACAGCCCCAAAATGTCCACATCCTAGGTGCGAAAACCTGAGACACATTGGAATACAGGGCAGGAGGTGCCTCGCCAGCCAAACTCAGCATCCTAGTCTGGAGTAGGGAGACTGGATGGGTGAGGGGAGGGACCAGTCTAGCTGCAGAGTGCTGGAAAGCAGACACCTTCCCCTGGCTGTGGCCAGAAGAAAGTCAGTGCAGAGGGCCCAAGAGATGCTGTTCTGCTGCCTCTCAAGGTGGAGAAGAGGCCTGAGCTGAGGAGGCAGGCAGCCTGGAGAGGCTGGGAGAGCAAGGACCGGACCATGCCCTGGGGGCTGCAGGAAGAAACATGGCCCTGACTGCTGCCAGACTTTGGCCCATCACCTCCAGGTCCAAACGCTAACCCGTGACCTATGAGTGATCCCTTTGAGTTGTTCAGTCCCTGGTGGTAGCAATAGAAAACCAATGTTTTCCTTCCCCTGTGGTAATGTTTCTGGAGCACACTGGTTTAAAGTGGCAAAACTGCCTCGCAAAGGACATGGAGAGTTTGCCTATCCAGGGGCTTTGTGGTCCAGAGCACATCCCTCTGTCCACTGCCTGCAGACCCGGGAGCTCCCAGCCTGGGAAGCTGTATGTAGGTCCTCATCCATGCTGACCAGCTCTGCCTAGGATGTGTGGCTGATCATTCTCCCCTGTGACCACGTCTTCCTCACATGGGTGGTCAACAGCTGTTGGCAGAGATTTTGTAAACTTAGAAATGGTTATTTACATATCAGTCATTCAACCACTACCAGTCCTTGTGGAAAACCCCACGCTAGGCTGGACTTTCCGGTGGTCTTGGAAAAGTCAAAGAAGACATCATCTTGACTCCATCAACATTGAAATCTGTATACCTCTTGTATTTGTTTAATAGAAAAGTAGGGAAACGACTGAATCATCAGGGCTTTGTCTATTTTCTTTTCTTTTTTTTTTTTTTTTTTTTTTGGTTATATGAACCAAACTCATGACATTACACTTGCCAGGCAGTCTCTGTGTCATTGAGCTATATACCCAGTGATTTTCTTATTTTCAGAACAGCTAGTGAACTAAAAAAGGGGAGCCCTACATTAAGTGTCACTGCTTCATTTTCTGGCAGATGCTATCAGACTGCCTCCTATATCATTCTTTTTTTTTTAACCATTCTTAATCTAGCCTCAGTCTAGCCTTAATCTAGCCTCAAGAAAGTATGTGAAAGTCTTCATGATCTACAGTGATCTAGACAGCCTGTTAGCAGAGAGCTCGCATAGCTAGGATGGTGCCTGATAAATTATAAACAGTATTGTTTTCCAGTATTATTATTATTATTCCAGTGACATCTTTTCTAATTCACTGCATTGCATGAAAACTATATTTCCCAAGGACTTTGCTGCAGTAGTCAATTATACCAATTTTCTACAGTTATTAACTTCCTTCATTCCCTTACCCATGTAAGGACTCACTGACTTCCTGCTAAGCAGAAGACATCCACCAGGACCATGAAAATAAAATATAAATGTGCCCTCAGTTCTGGCATAACCTGGAGAAGCTGCTGAACATTTTCACCTTGCTTTCCTCATCTTTAAAGTGAAAAACACTACTTATTACCTACCCACAGAGTTTAGTGAAGGTCCACATTTTATGCAGTTAGGTGCATTATTTTCCTAGACTTTTGCATTTCAGGAGCTTATAAGCCTAATAATGAGTGAGCTATGGATCAAATAGAGAAGAAAGGAGGCAGATCTGTTGGGCAACCATTTATACAGTGTTCACTCTGCACAAAGACCAAGTATCACATCAGGAAGAAAATTCAATGGTAAGAACACAGAGTAACTCCAAGATAAGGGGTGGGATTTCACAGTGTGTATTTTGTAAATGAAAGAGAACGTGTAAACAGCTCTAAGAGCCCTCATGAAAATTAAGAATAGTTCTGTCAAGTTCCAATTAGCCACATACAAATTTTCCCCATTATACACTATCCATAGCATACATTTCTGGTATAGAAAGCTTACAATGATCACATTTAATCCTTCTTACATTTTAAATATGCATGTCAATGCAAATTACAAATATTGAAAGGAAAATGAAAGCAGAAGGAAAATAAATTAAGAAATGTCTTGAGGAAAAGAAAAACAATAACATGAACAGCCAATTTTTCTTAAGAGCAGCCTTCACATCTCTAAGTGGATGCATTAGTTTTGTGTCCACTGTGCAGCAATACGCCCATCAATTAAAGCCAGTATGCTGCATCCAGTGCCGCTCTCGATGTTCCTGGGGATAAACAGCAAGAGGATCTAGAAATAAAGATAAGAGACTAAATCTGAGGTCAGGTGGAGCCCTCTCTCTCCTGATGGGAGGAAAGGAACTGAACAACCACCATAAGGAGCATTTACTTATACATTTGACAAACTTAGTGTCACACAGCACAGGGTTGCCTAGCAACTAATGACTGGAATTGTCAGGCTAGATGTTTTGTCAGGACTGAAGTACCTTGTAGGCACACTGGCCTTGCCTTGGCCCCACACATATGACCAATTTCCAGCTTCAACTGCTCCCTGCATCTCCCTCTCTTCTGTTTTGTAACGTAAGTGATGGGTGTTCAGGTGAAGCTGGAGAAGCTGTGTTCGGAGGACCTTTGTAGCAGACCTTCTCATTCTTGAACCCTTTCCATTCTGGCTGAACTTACTCATAGGCTAAAGATTTCCAATCCTAAGATTTTAAGTACCTGTCTTCAGAAATTTAACCCTATGCAGTTCCAGCTTCAGCCATTCCCTACACCAGTACTGAGGGAAGTCCACCATAGACCCCAACATGGCAGCCTTCTAAAGACTAGGCCAGGGCTTCAAGGGGCACTGCCCAGGCTGCACCCTGCTTCAGGCAAAAAGCTCAGATGCCATGTCTTCCATGAAGATCCTGGTGGCTTTTCAGGAGCTGCCTACTGTGTGTGATTAAGAACTCACTTCTGGATGATTCTGCTGACATGCAAATAGCAGCTTCTTATTTTCTGGTGATGAGTTATTTTCTCCTGGGTCCATTCTGTTTTGGTGCTGGCCAACTGACTCAGGCAGCAGAGCCTAAAGAGCCACTCAAAATACTCACAATATTTTTCTATGACTATGCATCCATTCCAATTCAAGGAGTCAAACATACTCACTTCTATTAATTTTCTCAAGACTTCATGCAAAAACAGAAAAGCAGGCTGAAGCTGATTATGAGGTGTTAGTGAAAAGAGTACATGGCATTAGTCTATTTGTGCTACTGTAACCTAATACCACAACCTGAGTAATTTATACAGAAATTTATTTCTCAAAGTTCTTGGGGCTGGAAGGCCTGAAGTCGTGGTTCCATAAGGTCCATTATCCTAGAAGAGTCCAATCTCCATTTCCAAGATGGCTCCATGAATGCTATATCCTCCAGGGTGAGGTAGGGGAATGTTGTGTCTTCATTTGGCAGAAGGCAGGGACAAGAGGACTGAACACTGTATGAACACTCTTTTGCAAAGGCCTTACTCCATTCATAAGGGGAGAAGCCCTCGAGGCCTAATCACTTATTAAACATCCCACCTCTTACTACTAACCATTGACCATTAAGTTTCAACACATGAATTTCGGAAGCAACACATTTAATCCACAACAGATGCAAAACCTGGCTTGCAGGGGCTGGAGATTTAGCTCAGTGGCACAGCGCCTGCCTGGCAAGTGCAAGGTTGTGAGTTCGGTTCCCGGTACCAGAAAAAAAACAAACAAAAAAAAACAAAAAACAAAAAAAAAACAAAACCTGGCTTGCTTCTTGTAATTATTCCATGCTCAGCAAAAGGCATCATGGGATGACACCATGATCCACAAGAAGTATTCATGTCCATGTCACAGAAGTTCAGAGAAACCATCAGTTAGATGTTGTATTGTTGTAAGCTTCCTTGTTGCAGTACTTTGTTATAGCAGCTGCAGGAAATTCATACATTTGGAGATGATCGTTTGCTTCTGCCTGCACATCCCTAATGTGCTTCTTATCTCCCAGATGGTGTGTTTTCATCTTGGACAGCTCTGACCATTATTTTTTTGTGTGTTTTTTTTTGTTTGTTTGGTTTGGTTTTTTTTCCAGTACCAGGAATTGAACTCATGACCTTGTGCTTGCCAGGGAGGCTCTGTGCCACTGAGCTAAATCCCCAGCCTCAGCTCTGAGCATTTGCTGAGGGTTTCTGAAATGCCAGGTACCACTTTCAGCACTTCATCTTTATCTATCTATGTAATTTTACCAACAACCTTGTAAAGTAAGATTAGCCCAGACCTGTAAGTAAGTAAAACCAGACTTGAAGAAGTTGAGTAACTTGCCTAAAACCACACAACCAAGCACAAGTGACTAATATAAACTGAGGCAATCTGATAGAAGTCATTAGGTTGTACTTCCTAGAGAGAAAGGGGAGCTGATGAGATGGTTAGAACCAAAAACAGGCAGGGCAGATGTGATATAGAAGGCAGCAAGAAAAATAAATGAAGCAAACACAGTCTGAGAGTATCCTTCATCAGAGAATAATAACTATGAGCTACGCATAGAGTAAGCAGAGGGAGAAACACCAATGCCCAAGAAACAGAAGTTATGTAGAACTTGGGACCAACCCAAAAGAGTCTCTAGAAAGAATGGGGAGAATAAATAAAAATTCTTCATTCAAGGCCAAACTATTGTTAAATTCAAACATACAAAGGCTATCACTGTGGTCTTTTACTAATTGTAAAAATACTGATGTTGAGCTAGACACAACCATTTGGAACCATGGACTGGTTCCATGAAAGACATTTTTTCCAAGGACAGGTACTGAGGGCTGGCTTGAGGATGGTTCAAGAGCCTTTCATATACTGTGCACTTTATTTCTATGATTATTATGTTGTAACATATAATGAAATAATTATACAACTCACATAATACAGTATCAGCAGGTCCCCCCCATTTGTTTCCCTAAAACTAGACAATCTCACTTTGGGGTGATGAGAGACAGCCACATCTAAAGTGTACTGCCTATCTCCATCTACTCCTGAAACTCTTTTGTCTGCTGTCACTCCAGCAAACTCTGTTTCACAAAAATAGAATGTTGGAAATGGAAACAGGTTCTTTAGTGCTTTTACGGCAATCTCAGTGTATTCTGCCTTGACTTGAACCCAGAATGCATAGAGATTCAAAGCTGTCTCAAACAATACTTGTATAGCTGCTGTCATTTGTCATCTCAAGGAGTTGATCCTCTTCTGTTCTAGCATGAGCAAAGCCAATTCACTGGGCTTATTCACAAATGGATTGCAGAGCCATTTTTTGCCCATTAAGGTTCTTCTTTTTTTTTTTTTTTTTTTTTTTTTTTTGGTTTTGTGCATGTGTGGGTGTGTTTTGGCAATAATGCTCAAACAAGGATAGAAGATCATGCACAGCAGGGGAAAGGAAGCCCTTGACTCAGGCTCTTTCAAAATCTCTGCTAAAGTTTAAAACATGTCAAAAATCCCAGTGTTCTTTTATCATCCCCAATATTCCAGCTTGGTTTTGAATGCATCCACTTTATCTGTTGACTTGAGCACAGTTGTCATTCTCCTCTGCAGTCAAAGATTGAGTTCACTGGGCAGGTTGAATATGTTACCCAAGAAAGTTTAGTGACCTGTTCTGAAATGTGCTGCCAGTGTTGACAATTTTTCTATGAAAAAAAAATCTCTGGAGTGGCTTTTGTAACTCACACTGTCCAATGACCTACCTTTAGAAGGCCATCTCACTTGTACATATAAGAGAAGCAATGTACACTTTGCATCCACCTTCTCTCAAAGCAGTATGAATAGATATGAGTTAGGGTGTGGATTTTAATGTGGTTAAGAACTTTAATCACATCTTACAAAACATCATTTTGTCCAGGTAACATTTTTCAGCCACCCAACATTTCTTATAAGTGACACAGTGCATAGACTTACATTCAGCAGCAACCACTTTGATCTCAGTATTGAAACCATAAAGCTATCTTGACATGGCATCTACTCTCTATACCGATGCAAAATGGCCAATTCAGTTTTCCTGAAATGTGATCATTCAAAGACTTGAATATTCCTGCAGCTGTAGTATTGATTTGCAACAAAAGTGCATATAACATACCCTCATGCACATCTTCCTAAAAATTATATCACACAAAAACAAGCACTGGTGCCTATTATCAATATCGGTAAGCTTGTCAACCTGGATTGCATACCAAGGTGACTCACTAGTCCTCTCTAACAACTGTACCTCAGTATCCTCTGCTATTTCATCAGTTCATCTATTTATGGTACTAGCTGAAAGAGGAGCACATGGCAGCTTTTAAGAGGTAGGCTGGGGGCTGGGGATATAGCTCAGTGGCACAGCACCTGCATGGCAAGTACAAGGTCCTGATTCAATTCCCAGTACCAAAAAAAGAAATTCTCTAATATGTAGCCTGTCCTAAAAGTTCGCAACAAGTGTCCTTGGCAGCAGGGAGGATCAACTGTTCACCAATAGTAAAGAGCTTCTTAATGCTAGCAATGCAGTTAGCTTCTAAGAATGATGCTCCGGGTGCAGACACATTTGATGAAGTAGTGACCTTCAATAATTGCTTCTATTCTTTGTGTTCATGTTGTTTTCTTCCTTTTGAAAAATTGTAAATGCTTCTCTTCTAATGCAGGGTGAGTGGAGAAGCAGTTTTGAAAGCTTCATGGCTTTATTGGATATTTCATCATCACATTATACAAAGTAGGCTTGGAGAATGTGAATCACCTGTTGCAATGAACCTATTAGTTAGGCAGGACTCTTGGTATTTTCTTTCAAATGTGGCTTTCTTTTTGTTGGAAGTCTTAGCATCTTTTTGCTGTTTCATCCTTGGGGCTTTCTCCCTTTGCAAAAAAGTTATCCAGTGATGTTTGTTTTTGTACTAATTTTGGTTAGGGTTAGCTTATACACTTACCAAAATCGTGACTGAGACAAATGTGTGGTGTAGGAAAGGAGGAGATTGAAGAGATACATAAAATAGTGGTCATGCCATTTGCAGACAAAGAGTCCAATTATGATTTACAGCCAACTGCCAAATGCAGCTTCGTTGTTACTTTCTACTCACTGAAAGGGTTTTGAGATGAGTCTGCCAGCAATTGATTTATTATGGCTTCTATGCAGTCAAATCTCTCTGCTAATGTTAATCTGTATTTGCAGCCACTCCCCAGCATCACTACCTCAGTTCCAACTCAGTTCATCAGATATTAGATTCTCATAAGGAGCACAAGACCTAAATCTCTCACATGAGCAATTCACAGTAGGTTTCACACTCCTGTGAAAACCTAATGGTGCCACTGATCTGACAATAAATAGGTGGAGCTCAGGTGGTAAGTGATGGGGGGACAGGGGGCTATACATACTGAAGCTTCAATCATTCACCTGTTGCTCACCTCCTTCTGTGCTGCCAGATCCTAACAGGCAGGAGAATTGGGGCCCTCTGTCATATGAAATAGCTTACCACCTCCCACTGCCAGTCCTCTGCACTCCACCTATTCATCCCTCCTTCCCCTGACCCCTGGCAACCACTAAACTTTTTACCTTCTGCATAGTTTTGCCTTTTTTATAGTGTGAGGTAGTTGGAATTATAGAGTACCCAGCCTTTCAGGTTGAGTAAATGTTAATAATGAAATACAGTGTTAAGCAGTACATAGAAAACTTTAGAGATGATGAGATTGTAGAAAGAAAGATTTAATTATCTTCTATTTGGAGTTTGTCTAAATGTTTCTTGAGCTGGAGAGACTTTCTTCCAATGGAATCTTAGCTGTAAATCCAACAGGAGGGGGAGATTAAGATGGAGCATTCAAGGCTGAAGGAAAACGAAATGCAGGACCCCCACCAGCCCATACTTCCTTCTACCCTACCCCCTCACCAGGGGACCGCAGAGACCTCTTCGAAGCCCCCAGCACTCCATGAGGCACAGCAAAGAAAGCCCACTTTGCAGAGATTAGGGCTTTAAAAATTTAGTGAATTCATAATAGGAATATGATGAAAATGCCTTTTCTTCCATAAAAATGTAGATATCAACCCATAAAATTGTCAAATTTCATCCAATCTTTTTGATTTATGCTTTTTAATCCCTTGCCATATATTTCTTTGAGTTTGTCCAAGATCTGATATTTATAGACCAAAGATATTGCTAATAGTCAAAACACAAGGAAAATGAAAGTCCATATCTTTTTACATTGTTGAACACATCAAATCTCTATGACCTACAAGAAATTTCACCCTCTTCAAATTAAAATTAAAGTTTGATTGACTGGTATAGAGACTGTACTTCAAGAGAAGTCTCCATAATCTTTACACTAAAGTTTATCTTTTGAACATTCAGGATAAATGTCAAAAAATAAGAAAGGAGAAAAGATTTTATAAAGGAAAATGGAGGACATAGTGGAAATCTACCTGAAAAAGAGGAGTGTTGTTAAAGAATTTATATAATAGAACATGGAGTTTTTTATTATTAAGACAAGTTGACATATCAAAAAGTAGCTTTAATGATTTGGAGATATATAAAGACTATATTTCCTCTCTAATTTGAATTATTTATAATCTCATAATTACACAGAATAAAACTGAATTACTAATAAACGCCAAAGAAACCAATTTAAACTGACATTCAGTTTTAAAGTCAGCTCCCACATAATCACAGCAGATTTCTCAAGGTTTAATATTTACTACATACGACAACAAAACAACTATACATATTACGAAGGCTAGACAAATCTCCTGCAGAAATGAACAGAATATACATTTCTTTTGTTTAGCTTTAAAGTGATAAAGACAAAGTTTTCTTAAAACTTTCACGTCCCAAAGATAACTTTCTCAAGCAAAGTGGAAAATGTTTTGTCCCCTCAAAACTATTATTTTGCATTTTATGCATTTATTTGTTTTTATTAGTATATTTTGGCAGTACATAATGTTTACATTTATTGTGGAGAGTTGATACATTGACATAATACATCTTAATTATTTTTTCATCTCCTATGTCTCCGGTTCTCCCTTGATCCTTCCAACTCTTGCTCACCTTTCCATTTACAAAAGCTCTATTTCCATTTTGTTCCTTTAGTTCTTTTTTTTCCCATCCCCTTTCCCTTCCCAGCCCCAATTTTTGTTGAGAGTTTGAGACCATCCTGGGCTGCAAAGTGAGCTCAAGGCCAGCCTGAACTGCATAGTGAGACTCTGTCTCAAAAAGACCAAAAAAAGGAAATTCCAATAAGGGAAACTGAACTTAACTGACATACATACTCAGGATAACCCATCCATCAGCAACAGAATACTCTTAAGCACAAATAGAACATGTCCCAGGATGTTTTATGACTTCTTAGGTCATCAAACAAGGCCGAGCAAATTTAAGACTGAAATTACACCAACTCTGTCTTCTGATCACAATAGAATGAAACTGGAAGTTAGTTACAGAAAAAGCTGAAAGACTCACAAGTATATGGGAACTAAATGCCATGCTTTTGGCCAACCAATAGGTCAAAGAAAAAGCCAAAAGGGGAATTACAATCTCCATGCAAATGAAAATGTAGATAGAGCACACCAACCTAATGGAATGCACAAAAGCAGTGCTCAGAGCAAAATTTATAATAATTTATAATATTAGGGAAAAAACAAAGACCTCCAATCATCCCAACATTACACCTGAGGAAACGAGAAAAACAAACTCATCCACAGTTAGCCGAAGTAAGAAAATAATAAAAGCTAGAGCAAAATAAGTAGAGAATTAAAACAATTAAAAAATGAAAGTTGGCTGGGAACATAGCTCAGTGGCATAAGTGCCTGCCTGGCAAGCGCAAGGTCACGAGTTCGATCCCCAGTACTGCAAAAAATCAAAGTTGGTTTTCTGAAAAGATAAACAAAATTGGCAAAATTTTACCTATACTAAGGAAAAAGAGAAAATTCAAATAATTAAAATCAGAATTCAAAGAGGAGACACAGCAGGCACATCCTTTCCATGTGTTCTTTTGATTTGTGGAATTTTCTTTAAGGGACTTGAACAGCCTTAAATTTGTGTGACCGCAAGGATCTTGGAACCATGTCCTACAGATCTGAGGGACAATTCCACTTTGACTGCCATAAATACGCATCTACAATTTATCCAGTTCTCTTGTAGTTTATTTGCTCAATCTTTTTCTTCTCTGCACTACATTTAAATTTGCAGCACAGGAATTTTTCTGAAGGACTTATTTTATTTCATGAATGTTAGAGCAGACTGTGGTAATGCTTTCAGGCATTTCCTTGGGCCACATAATTTGAAGTTACACTGAAAAGTAATAAAATATAAATCCATTCTTTTCATTTAAAAGTTTCAGTTAAACCTTTCTTTAAAAATACTGAGGTAAATTTAAGACTCTATATATTTGCATCAGCTCAAAATTGAATTTCATGGCACATTCTGGGCAGTTGTGAGTTGAAATTGTGTAACAAATTGTTTACCAGATTATGTTAAACCAGGATTGAGAAAATGTATTCTGAAATATGATTCAAGGTTACAGATTAAATTATATACTCATATTTTACCTACTCGGTGAACTACTATAAATAACCAGTGATTTTTCTTACTTTTAATCCCCTTGCCCTTTTGTTCTGGTCATATATTTTAGGATTTAAAGGTAAACTTTATTTTAGAAGAATATTATCTTTCATTTACTATAATGGAAAAAATGTTAAGTATACATCTGTTCACAAAATGAAAACCTACCCATCCACCATATATTTGCCCTCTATGCTTCATTACTTTCCTCTGCAGTCTAAACACGTTCATCTAGAAATCATACATATACTGTAGCATGCAGAATGGTGGACTATCTCAAGCCAAGCAAAATATCTCTTGCTATAAACCCTTATTGTCAGTGCTCATTTAACTTCATAAAACTCTTCTTTCAGCTCAAATCCACTTTACAAAATCTCAACTCAAATTGTGCTTGTTGAAATGATAGAGAAAAAAAATTCTCCCACAATTAAATAACTAGATCTTTCTTGTGCCCTAAAATATCTACCAACTTTTTAAAATAACTGCAATAAAATCACTTAACATAAAGACTTCAATATTAGCACATGAGATTTAAAAGCAAATCTTTAAAACAGAAAACCAAAATAAAAATTTAAGATATGATTTTTTTTTGTTTTGTTTTTTGTTTTTCTTCCAGTACCAGGAATCAAACTCATGACCTTGCGCTTGCCAGGCAGGCGCTTTTGCCACTGAGCTAAATCCCCAGCCCCCAAGATATGATTTTTAGATCACTGACCTGGATACACACATCCAACCTCTTTTCTAGGATTGTATGTACTGATATTTTTCTCTTATACTGGACCAGTAAATTGTTACCGGTGACCAAGGCTGAGTGGTTATTGCTAGGAATTTGGTTACCTAGGTATAACTTACTCTGAACACAAAGAGAGACTGACTCTAGGAAGCGTCAGATATTGGCAAGGGGAGAATTTTTGCATTCAGCAACCTGGAATATGAATGCAAAGAGAATAAACAGTTCAACACGAAATGATGAAGGATGCTGTTAAGATGGTCCCTTGAAGTCGGTTTTGCTTCATTCAACTATGAAATGACTACATGCATTCATTTATCTTTCTCCTTCCTCATTTGCTGGATATAATAAAAGGCATGTTTCTCCTTTTTCTCTTCTTTCTTCAGTCCTATCTTCTTGAAACAAAATAAGCAAACAACAACAGCAGTGCTGCACCCCCACTCACCCTGATAACCAGCCTGGATCCACTAGGTTGAGCATGCTTGACACTCACACGTGAAGTTAGGCACACAGTGCTCACAATAAGAGCACAAAAAGAACTTCTTTCCTTCGCTCTATGCTCTTGGTCTGCAGGTTTCTGTGCTCCTTTAATCCAGAAAGGAAAAGGAGGAGGAGGTGAAGGAGGAAGAAGAGATGGCAGAGGATCCAATGACTTAGAACCTGCGTTGCCAACAGTCAGTAATGTTGACCTTCATTGCATTCAAGAAGGGAAGTCATCAAATTATAGGGGAAAATCTGCCTCTGTCTTAGCCAATATGTTTGCAGTGGTCAAGAGACCCCCTTCCTCCTGCCCTATAACCACCACCGCCAGGATTCCCAACTACCTGATTTTGCATCAGGAATTTATTTTTAGAGCTTTCCCTGCTTGACTTAGGAGGAAGAGGTCATGACAGCCCAACCAGTGTTGCCAGTGTTGCTTGGGTTTTGGGAAAAGTCAGAGGGTGCAACTAACACTGCTTGGCCTGTGAATCTTGGACCAGCTACCATTAGAATTTATTCTTATTCAAGTCAATCCAACAAATTTCCATGCCCTCTGTACTCTCTTACAAGGATCTTCTAATTGGCTTCCTCAACTTCCACTTATGTATATTTGCTTGACAAAACACATCCCAAAGAATTGTGTCTGCCCTTGGTTTGATCAATGCTGGGCAAATCCCACTTAAGTAGTCAACTTTGTATAGGACACAAATCATGTAAGCTGTGAGGCACAGCTGGAAGTTTAGTGTACCCTAGAATATTGGCCATCTGGACCTTCAGACTAGCCACTCTGGTAGCTTGATCCTGCCTCTTGGCTCCATTTTCTGAGATACCTAACACTCTTATCTCCTTGCCATACCATCTGGACATTCTGTCCAGTATCTAAATATTACTTCTTGGAGCTAACTGCCATATTTCATATTGTATATGAGTCCACTCAATTAAAACAGCGCCTGAGTGCCTGTTTCAGTTCTCTGAATGATGCTGAAATGTAATTTCAGACTCTTGTTTCCTTATCATTTTTAGAATATTAATGACTTCCTACATATTTTTCCTCTAAGACTCGGAGATTGTCAACTAGCAATAATCATGTGACAAGATGAGATATGGATTAGAGATTCTAATGCTCTTTAAATCACACAGTGTAATGATGATGACGATGATAATAGAAGTTAGCATTTAACAAGCACCTGCCATGTGTGAGATGCCCTGTAACTTAACATGGCTAATCTTCATGGAAAATCCTCAAATAAAGGAAGTATCCATTTCCCAGGTGACAGAAGTGAATTTTGGCAAGACTAACTTTTTTGTTCCTGTTGCTACTATAAATTGGCAGCTAACTTTTGGCCCTATATCTGACACCACATGAATTTTCTTTCAGTGACATTATTTCCTGGGGTAGAGATGAAAACGATGAACTGTCATCCTTGTTTTCTTTTCCGAGATCATCAAAAGTCTTTTGCTAAGATTTCATCATTCGGCATATGTGTGTGTATTCTATTATGTGTTTGTATATGCATCTACATGTGCATGTGTTTATATTTACAAAACATTCAGTTATAGTATTGGAAGCAAAGAGTGGCAATGTTAAAGCCAGTTATACAAGTACATTGCTAAATAAGATGAAGAATCTAGAAACTGATCCATACATAAAAGAACTTAGTGTCATAGAGAAAACATGAAAAATTAATGAGGAAAGGAAAATAAATCATGTTGCAATGGTTGGATTTCAATATTTGAAAAAATAAAATAGACTCTCTCTCTTCAAACAAATACAGTCACAGATATTATGTACATGAATGAAAAAATAAAAGTTAAATATACTAAAACTGAAACTTTAAAAACATTAGAGGGAAATGTAGATAGTATTTTTAAGACACCTGGCTAGGGAAGGACAAAGCATCAAGTAGATATTAACAGACTTGACCTTGTGAACATGTTAAAGCATTCATATGACAAACATCAGCACAGGTTAATTTAAATCACAAGTAACAGAATAGGAGAAAAAAATAGCAGAAGATTATCCAGCCTGTCGTAATGAGCTCTTAACAGATGATAAAAAGCAGTCAACGTCTGAATTAGAAATTGATAGAATGATGTAGATTTAAAATGTGGAAGTGATATTTTATGTCATAGCCACGACATTTGACTCCTATCATCAAAAACTTTTGGTTAAATGTCTGTTTTCATGTGACCTTCTTCCAGTTAGTGTAGGACTACCTACTTTAAAAGTAAGAAATTTGATTAACTGTATTCATTTGAAAATAGCCCAGATGCTAAGGAGCCAATTCTCAACCACACAGACTAGAGAGAGGCTTAGAAGCTTCTTATGAAAACCACAATGGCCCAAAGCATGGTGGCTGTAACACAATCTTTGAACTCTAAGGGCAACTAGTCTTAATTTATAAGAAAGGGCTGTGTTTTAGTTAATTTTCTTGTTGTCTTAATTTTCTGGATAAAATACCAGACACCCACAAGCTAAAGGAGGAAGGGTTTATTTAAGTTCATAGCTTGTAGAGGTTTCAGTCCATAATCTGCTGGCTCCAAGGCAGGGTGGCATGGCAGAGGGGTATCACAGGGGAGAAACAGTTCATGGTATGACTGACAGGAACCAGAAACCTTCCTTCTTCCTTCCCTTTTTATTTCATTTAACTGTAAGCCTATTGGTTGGTGCCACTCACACTCAGAGTGGGTCTTCCCCTGTCAGTAAATTCATCATCCACACTCAGAACAGTACTAAACCAATACAGTAAACACACCATAATCCAGCATTGCCTACTCATGATCCGGTCACACCCAAAACCCCACCTGTGAGTCCGTGTGGCTTGAGGAGGGAGACATCTATATGTAAGACATAATGGGTCTTGAAAATTAAGTAGAAATTTTTTAGTGATTGCTCTAAATTTATACTATCATAAAGTGTATCCAACCTTTCAATAAGTAGGTCACACATAACCTATACAGATTCTAAGACTGTTCACTTTTCACCAAAAACTGATAGCCTGAAGCTATTATATTTCTGTACATTTTTATAAAAATAAGTACATAATACTATGTTATTTAGGATCTTGACTCGTCCAGTACCTTACCCAACTGCTGGCTTAGCACTGCTCAGCACGCTGTCCTCTTCAACCAAGATAAATACCTGAATTCCCCAATTTAGAGTCACAACTTTAATTATAATTTTCAATATTAGATTTCATCCCATTTTCCCTAGCTCATGGGCTCATTTGTCTTTAATGTTCATTCACTAAATATGTGTACAATACACCATTCTCTAGCACATACAACATGCGACTTTGGAAATCAATAGAGGCTATAGCATAAAATATAATCATATAATTAAATATATAGCAGGAACCAAAAAATATTGAAAAAGGGGTCATATTTTACTCACATTTAACTAAGAAGTCACAAATTTTAATTGTAGGAGGTAGAAAAATATCAGCAAATCTACCTGACCCATTAGCAACTGTCCACAAAGAAGTTCATGCTCACATACCTATGGCTCAAGCACAGAACCTCAGAACATAAAAAGGAGAGAATTATATATACTGGGATTAGTAATGAAAGGCGCTAAATAAGATCTTATTCTGATCAAACATAAAGGCAAATGTCTATTTCCAGTCACACATCCCCACTGAATTGTAAGTAAATGCCCCGTCTGAAAGGTTTTGTTTTTTTCCCCTTGAGTCTGAGCATTATTTAGTTTAACTTGAGTCACCTTAGTGTCCTTCAAACCTATAAATTTTGCTTTTCCACGCAGTTGCTTCAAAACAAAGATCAGAGCCTTCAAAATGACTTTAGAAGCAATTCACCTCCCAAATTTACTAATAATATATATTTTATTTATATATATGGTCTGAGCTTTATTGCTCCAGGTGGCAGAAAACATATGGCGCAGTAAAGCTCACAGAGCATTATGATCTTCAAAACCAAATTCAGTGAGCCTGCATTTCTGAACATCAAAAGAAAATCCTTTAGAAAATCCCATCAAACAAGTAAATTACCATACTATTTAACTGTAAGTCCCAACAATGGCTTTAGTTATAATATTTGAAGCAGCTGCTCTTAAAAAGGGAAACTAAGTTATCTTACATTTCTATTGTCAAAAAGTATATTTATCATTACTGGAATTGGCTTGAGACATTGTTAGCCAAATTACCCCACTTAATTAGGGGTAATTACCCCACTTAATTATTAGGATTACCCCAACTAATCCTAATAGAGGGCTACATGGGTACTTTCTATGTGTTTTAACGTCCACTCAAGAAATCTATCTACCAAGAGTATGCTAAAGCATGAGCAGAGGTATACCCCAAGGGAACACTAACTATGTCCTCAAGATTGGGAAGAGAATTTGGGAAACAGTGTGAAATGAAGCATTCTGTGATTGGTAGAGAGGGGTCCTAGAAAGCGTTACAGAAGCTACTCCTTTTTTGTAGCCTGGAGTTGCATGGATACAGCTTTCAAGTTAAACAAAATGGCAGCAAGGGTGAAGATGGATCACATTACCAAAGGCTAACTGGTATAGAATCCACCTCACACTGGGAGTCTCAGTAGTTCCTCTGGAAATGGTTAGCCCTCCCTTCTCTCCTGTCAGCCTTGATATTGTACTGATGGCACACACACAAAATTCTAGACAACACTCACAGAAAAAGTTGTCCTGGCCAAGAACCCATCTCTCCCCAGAGAGCTTAGCAGACAGGAATCACTTACATGTCTTTGTAAACACATCACTCTGTGAGTGACAGTGGGAACACAAACATGTCAGCTCTCTACCAGAATTCTTCCTTGCTCACTTGCCAGGTTTACTTCTATTTTGATTACAGAATTAAAATGTAATTAGTGTGTTGTTAATGAGCACAAATGTGACACATTAAGACCTAGTAATTACTATAAAATGATGAGCTGTGATTGAATGCCCCCACAAACAAGGAACGCGTTAAGGCAGTACCATTTATGACTCAGTTTTTGCTGCTTTTAAAAAGACCACCTTTCTTTGGGAGGAAGGACAGTCGTTTTAGGATTTGAGTGATTATGCTAGGTTATCACATATGTTAACATTCACAGCCGGCTACTCTGACATATTTAAAGTTTCTGAGTTCTTCGATCATGTGTAGAACCCAATGAGGGGCTTTTTTAGCACGTTTGGCTAAATGTTAACTTTTCAAATTAGTTTTCTCACTGAGACAGAATGCATGACACCCACAACTTAAAAGTGGAGAGATTTAATTTTCCTCATACTTTTAGGGGGTTTAGTCCATGGTCAGCTGGCCCCAAAGCAAGAGCATCATGGCAGAAGGGAGCTGTGAAACACAGCTGCTTATTTCATGGTGAATGGGAAGCAGAGCAGGAGAACAGTGCAAGAGAAGAAGGGGCCAAGGACTATATACTGTACAGTATCCACAGCACAACCCACTTTGATACCCCCAGAAATGTGCTTTACCAATCCCCTAGGCATTTTCTTAAACCAATCAAGTTGACAATTAAGTTAACCATCCCATGCCCCATCATAACTAGTCTGCTTTTAGACAAGCTTGTCCAAGTGCCATCAATCTTTCTCTTCGATCTGACAAAAATCTTACTGTAAATTTGGGAGTTTTGTGCACAGCTAGGTTCAGTGTGGCTTACAGCAGGTCTGAAAAAGTGGTACTACTGATTCAGTTCCCAATACAAATAAAGTACATGCCCCATACTGAAACCTGACCTTTAATCCCCCTCTTTCCTGGGCTGACTGAATTATCAGCATGATAGTAGGCACCAATACTGATAGATTTCTCAATGACACTGGAATCTTAGTTAACATTAAAAGAGTTAAATTCTGTGTAGAAGTAAACCTCTCATTACATACAAGTGAAAAATAAACAAAATGTGGGTAAATTTCTATGAGAACTCACAAAAGTTTACCTAAAAGGAAAAATCCTAAAAATCACTGAATCAAATACAACTTGATACTATCCCATCTGTATTTCATGCTCTTTGGAGGAAACCTGTCTGTGACCTCCTAGTTACTCTGGAAGCTTGTGTGCATAGCTCAGTACTATCTCATACAATAGTCAATAGCATTGATCAGAGAGTTAGAGAATTCATACTTCCTTTGAGTAACAATTGTCTTCCTGTAACTTAGATCCAGTAATCCTAGCTCTGCCCTGTATAGGGAAAATATAAAAACCATATGGTTCTTATTTTTCAGTCCTTCAAGTATATGACAATGACTATCAAGTTTTTTTAAGACATCTCCAGCTTGAACATCTCTATTTCACATAATAATTCTCTTGGAATCCTACCTTCCCCAAACTGCAGCATATTTGTCAATGGCTTTATGGTTATAACAAACAGAAAGAAATGTAAAATTTGGCGTGTTTCTTGATTACAAGTGAATTTAGTACCGCTATACACATTTCACTCCATTTTGGCTAGATGACCAGACTTTCTCATACTTGCCAACAGTAGGTTAACGTTTTATGCAACCTTATTTATTTCACTGCTAGCATATGTAACTTTTTTTTAAAGTCTTCTAATCATTTTTGCATGAAAGGATGTCCAGGCATTTATTTCTATTCAGTATTTTGAATTTTTCTCTCTCCATCCTATTGGATTTTATAATGTTGTTTTATTATTCCAATCTAACTAGGACATATTAATCTTGGTCTGAAAGCTGTATTAAAATCTCTACATTTGGCTCATTTGAAAATTCCATGAGTCTGCTTTCTATTTCAAATTGTTGCTCATAATATTGATCAGAAAATGATCAAGAGCAAACACATAGCACATACACCAATAGAAGTGTCTCTTCCCAACTTCAGCAAGTAGAGGGGGTACCACTTAGCAGCTCTCTCAGCCACATCCCCGCAGACCAAAGATATCATAAGCAGCTCAGTTAAATGCTTTTCTAGAGTGAGTAGGCAGTACTGGGGACTTTCTCAGTCTATCAGTCTCCATAGAGCAGCCCTGCCTTTTATTTCTAAATTCTAATGCTCTTCTGTCTCATGGAAGGCACAGAATACTGCGTTCCTATTTTTAATTTTTTGTGCTTTCTCCATTTTGAAAATCAGAACAGCATAACAACTTCATTCTTAAGAACTGCTTACATAAAATATGTTTGCCCACGTACGAGCCACACGCACTTGTATTGAGTAAAGACCATGTCTCTGGAGCAAAGGAGTGAGTAGCAGTGTGATTATTCTACATTAACTTGTGATTTTCCAGGATGCTTAAAATACATAAAGTAGATATATTATTATTTAAAAACAATTAAAGGGGCATGAAAATGACAGCTCATCAGTGAGACAGCATTTCATGTTTCTAACAAGACCATCTGCCTGTGGGCAATTTTTTAAAACAACTCAATTGAAATTTAAAAAAAAAAGTTAAGAGACATATGCCCATGTTTACAAGTTGAGGGAAATTGACAAGTGTTTGCATTTTGCCAGTTCTTTTACAATCAACTGTTACCCATAATAGGGAAAATTAAAATCAGTAATGGCCATTCGGGTCTGCCATGGTTTTAAATGTGCTTTGAATTTCTTAAGCATTCATTCTAAAATAATTATTTGTGACAGACCATATGAAAGGTCTGAGGCTGGATACTCAGCTATTTTACAGAGTAAAATACTTTTATGATAACAAATTCTTTTTCCTCCTTTTGCACTCCAGTGCTGGCCACATGATGTTTATAGCTCATCTTGTAGCTAGTCCTGCAAGCTACACTTATTTTAGGCACAGTCATTATGGAAGTCTTTTTCCATTTGGCCTTGTTGCTGCTTGGAACTGGAAATTGCTATTTGCTGCCTGCCAATTACAGAATAATTTAAGGTTTGATGCTCCCAGGCACAGATCTTGAAATATACAGCAAAACTCTGTTAAGGTGGAATGCCTAATATTTTCTTTGCACTGCACAGCTTCAATAGATTGCATAGAATTATATCAAAATTTCTAAACAAATCAATGGCAAAAATTCTTTCCTCTAAGAAACTGTTTTTGTAATGATTTTATTATTCTCTCTTTGGCTAGGACTATAGCAAATATTTTCCCAAGCATCCGTATTACTTGTGACTGAATGGTTTGGATTTATGACAATGCGATGAGTATAAATATGAATTTTAACATACAATTTACACTGAAGAAATTCAGCAAGATATGACTTTTTAAAATCAATTTGAATAATTAAGAAGGAAGGGCAGAAGAGAATTAAGTTTCAGTGATCTTTTCAACTCTCAAATGTAATCATTTTTCTTCTTTGGGTATTCACATCTGAATTATCCATCATTTATACTGCAAAATAGGAAAGCTATAGACAAAGTAAATGTGTATTTTAAGACCCAAATGTGCTCTTCTTTTTGTAGATGCAAAAAGCCTTTTGTTTTGATCAGAAGAAAATGTGCTGGTCACTATGAGAATAACAAGAAAAGCAATTATTTATGTGAGCCTGCCATCATACCTACAACATTTAAAAGGGCTATCCAACCGTCCTTGTTAGAAAAAACAAACCAGCAGAAGTCTTCTTCAGAGTCATCCACAAATACGTTCAGGTCCCAAAAGATGCTTTAAAAATCATTTTCTTCATTTGCCTAACCTGGGCACCTTGAATACATTCTCCAAACTCATTTCTCCATTTTCCATCTTTTTCTTTCTTACCCCTGAAGCATGCTATACAAATACAAGGTGGGATCAAAAACTATGATGAATATTTAAACTTTAAAAAATGTATTCCATTAAAAGACACACACCACTAATCCCCCTAAAAATATTCCCCCTGGCTTCCTACACCCTTGCTTTGTCACTCCTTCGCTTTCCACAGCAGTCCCTAGAGTCTTCTTTCAAGTCTTTATTTGTGTTGTCATGGCTCCCTCGCTGTCCTGAGTCTAAGCCAAAAGTCACACAGTACCAATAAAATAGATGAGGACAGACTGTCAAACTTTTACAAACCTGCCTTTCTGTTGGGTGGCATTTGGTGGCAGGTAAAAACCCACAGACACTCATGAAAGAGAAGTTCCAGAGCTGCTTCACACAACAGCAAGAACAATGAATAAGTGTTTGAAGTGAGGGGGAGTGTCCTGAGGGGATTAATGGCAATGTGTCTTTTTCTAGAATAAATTACTGTCTGGGTTACTTTTCTGTTGTTGCTGGAACAAAACACCTGACACCCAGAATTAAGGAAGGAAAGGTTTATCTAGCTCACAGTTTGTGGAGGTTTCAGTCCCGGTTCAACTGGCTTCAAGCCAGGGTGGCACATGGCAGAGGGCAATCATTTAAGGCAGTGGAAAATAGCAAAGCAGCAAGGGCAAAAGGGAAGAGCAGTGGCAAGCAGCCTCTTTCTCTCCCTTACATTGTATGCAAATTACCTACCCCCAGGCAAGTGTGTAGCACTCACACCCATAATTCCAATACTGGACGAAGAATCAATCATAAACTCTAGAAGCCCATTCCATGACTGCATGAGACTTTGTGTGGACACGCAGACACAAACCATAACACTCACTCTATGTATTGATCACTCTTTGCTGTTGAGGTCTGTAGGCCTCACTCTTGATCCCTTTCATTTCTTCAAAACAGAGCACCAACAAAACAACAGACCTCTCTCCTAGCATAACTCCCTAATCTGAAAAGACCAAGATGAAGGGTATAGAAAGGTGACACACCATTCAACATGTGCTCCCACCCTTATTTTTTCTTTATCTATATTTTGAGCAAAACTTAAAAGCATGAATGAAAACTCAAAGAACAGTAACATGGGGAGGGTTAAAGAACAAGAATAAAAATAAAGCTGACATTCCCCAAATAAACCATCTAGTGGAAGAACATCAACCAGACCACTATGGCATAGGCTGTGGGAGAAGGTTTTCCAGGGGCTTCAGTAGAAAAGGGTTCGTAATGCAGGTAGATTCACGAATCATTGGTGAAGGATGATTCTCAAAGACAGAGGAATTATTCTATTGATTAGCGGTCACTGACATTAACAATTTGCATTTTCCTGGAGAAAAAGAAGCGAAAATCATGTACAAGAGTGTATGAGGAGGAAACACTGAGAGGCCCGGACACTCTGAGGCTGCAGGTAAAGCTCTTAGTTCCGGGCCTCTTACACTTACAAAGAAGCACTTGAATCCTGTGGAAGGCAAAAAGCTTCCTGACTTAACAGGACCTCAGTGAATCTAAGTTGGAAATAGCTTTCTTTAAAAAGAAGAAGGCTTATTTCTTTTTAAAAAAAAGTCACCTGATTTATTTAGTCTTTATAATCCCAGGTGATGATTAAAGTTTCAAAAGGAAACATACCCTTGTATAGCTTAATGACCGGTAACCAAGTTAAATTGCATTTGTCTTCAGAATTTTTAATTTGCCTTATCATGTAGAGAGGGGAGGCTGCATACCTTAAAACTTAAATCTTCTCAAAGCTATGTGAATGCAGATTTGGTAATGGTTTATTCAGAGTATACAATAAAATTTTTCTTATTCTAATTATCACCAGACAGGGTCTGAGAAGGTCCTCCCAAAGATGGAACAGTGACCTCAACCTTGGCCACCCACCATAGAGTGAATCCATCCATTGTCAGCCCAGAAAAGCATTTCAGGATAAGCCAGTGTGAGACACTAACAGATTTATTAAGCAGGATCAAAGACACATACTCTCAGAAAGGAGTCAGATGCTGAAGGTGAGGCACATCACATCTGGGGTTGAGGGTATTTATGTGGTCTTGGGGTGATCAAGATGATCTAGAATGTGTTTTCCTAGTGGCTGCCAGCTGTCCTGTTAGTGGGCTACATTAAAATGCAAACCATGTAGATGTGTTTTAAGTTTAGAGATATGGTACTCAATTAATAGTGCCATTTCCTAGAGGATGGAAGTCTGTGGAATTTGAGGATGTATTTGAGGAAGAAAAATATAGTCCGCAAGTTCAGACTTATTGTATCTTTAAGACTCTTAGGAACTTAGGAGTGAGAGGGCTGGAAGAGAATCAGGCCTGGGGATTTAAAATGCATTGTCACCCTGAGTCTCTGATTGTGTGTTAAGGCCACATGTTCCTCAAAAGTACAATTTCTACTTTACAGTGTCCTTGTTCCTTTTCTACCTATACTTTTTTGCTTCTGTCTTGTCTCACAATTATCTGCAATTATGAATTCAAGATTTTATTTTAGCTATTCCAAAAAAGCCACATTTGGCAAAATAAAATGACCATAACCATGTACGTTATAGGTAGGTACGTAGGAAGGTAGGTAGATTGATATCCTGTGTCATTATGTTCATCATATACACGTACATACAGTTTCATTACAGGAACAAAATCCTCTCCCCACAGCCATGAATCATATGACAGCAATCCTGTCTGGCTCAAGCTATTCTAGGAAACCATAACTCAAAGCATAGATAGGAAGGAATTGCCGTGGGAGCTTACTGGTCATTCTCCCAAAAAGGAGTTCTTGAGAACTTGGCTCTTAAGCAAGAAAAAGAATCAGAGACCTATGTGATTCCACAGCATGGTGAGGTCAGAAAGGTTCAGGGTGGGTGGAAAGCAGGGAAGGCTGTGGGACCCCCTTGAAGACTGGCTCTGGGCCACATCAGGAATGTGAGTAGGATTCCAAAATCCTCTTCCTTAAAAACATCAAGCAAAATGGCTTTGATTTGGGGTGAGGGTTAAATTGAGGTCCAATGGCATGAATGGCACTCGGTCACTGCCCAGAAGAAATAAGAAGGCAGTGTGACTGAGTTTAGCGGTAATCACCAAGAAGGATAACAGTCAATGACTTTGGGTGCAGGGTCAAGAAGCTTGTTCTCAGAACAAGTGCAGGTGACATTTTCCTGTCAAGTTGCAATTCCTGCTGGTCACACACTTGAGGACAAAGAGAGGCCCTTGTGATGTGCTGCTCTGGGGGAGCCTGTGGAGAGCCTGAGTGGTACCTCACAACCCAGAGCCCAGAGGAGCTACGGAAAGCTGTGGACCATCAAGCACAGTTAGGAAGGCACGGAAACCATCCAGGGACTTGCTTTGCAAGCTGAAGACTGTTTTCAGCTGTGCCGGTGTCATTATGATTAATGCAACCCACACAGTTGACTAGCGTAACAGATAAGTATGATGAACTAGCCTCGGTCCAATGAGAACTGGTTTTTACATAATATTTTGAGCTATACACCTAGAAAGGCTTATAGTTTGGCAGAATTGTGCTCATCACAAGTGCAAGAAGCTCACATTTGCATTGCTAATATCACCCTCCCAAGTTTGTTGAGATTTTAGCCTCTCTTTAATACACTTTAATGTTATAACACCCTTGGCAAAGTCAGTTTCCCATAAAAAGGTAACCAGTCCCGGGGCCATACCTGTGGAAGCTGAACAAACCCACAGACCCACCCCTAATCCACAAAATGGAGTGAGTCACCCTGCTCAGGCCAATGGAGAAAGGGCAGAATGCAGTACCCCAAAACACTTCTATTTGGCCTAAGAATTATGTGGAGTTAAATGTACTTGAAAACTAGCAGGTACAAGAGTATCTGGCCTTCCTTTTTCTTCTTGAAGGCAGGACATAAAGCCCCATGCAAGGTTCCGCTTCCTGTACCAGGAAGACAGACACATTCTTATCACCAGGGATGGGAAATCACTGGGGCTGGGGGAGATCTGTGCAGACTTTGGCAAACTAACACTTACCTGCTTGGTCACTTCCCAGTTGATGGTCCTGGCCGAAGCCCATGTGTCCTGTTGACATAGGAATCATATCAGGACCTCTGTAAGGGAATTATTGCAACTCTCAACCTGCAAGATGTCCGATACACTGAGCTTGTCTTCTCTAAAATGGAAGAATGAGTTCTAGGAACAACAGAGGCTCAGAGTAGGAATATTTATTGAGGAGAAGAGGTACAGTTCCTGAGAGGCAGGAGGGGACCCAAAAGTAGGTTCCAAGGACCCCACTTTCCAGGGGAAGTTTTTGTAGAGCAAACCAACATGGGTACAACGTGAATTAAAACTATGAACAACCAACAAGGCTATAAGCATGGCCACTTAGGTAATAGTGATCCAATAGAGAAACAAGTTGTGTAACAAATGTTCATGAAAGAACAAAGAACTTTTTAGGAATTGATGAGTCCGAGGGTCTTGGCCACCCACTGAGGTGACTCATGTCTACCTTGACTCATTAGACCAGGTGTTACAACTCATCCCCGGCCTGGTCATTCTGCCTTCATCTTGAGGCCTGGCCTCCAACAGATGCGCCCGCAGCCACAAGTATGATGAGTGTTCATCTTTGCCCTGACTCTCTCAAGAACCCAGCCCTGTCTGCCTGCCTAGAACATTTCTACCTGGCTTAGCTGTCTATAACACTGTCACATTTTCTCAGCGTGCAACTTGGTATATAAGTATTTTGCTCTAATTGTTTCTTTGGGCTCAGCATTCCTATGGAGACTCCCTATCCAGGTAGAAACTCTGTCTGCCTTTCTCCTGCTGATCTGTTTCATGTCAATTTAATTCTCAGGCCCAACTGGAGAAATGAGGAGAGACAAATTAGAGTTCTGCCTCCCATGCATTACTTAGACTTATTTCACTAAAAATAAATAATTAGACCTGGGAAATAGAGAGGGAAGCGAAGACATTTACCCATGTCCCTAAGGGAATGGGAGGATACATAAGCACAATAGTAAGAAAATGTACAAAAAGATACAATTATAACTGAGACCACCGTGAGACAAGAATCAGTAAACTTCTGAGCCCTTAACATGCTGCTCATTAAAACCTTGATTTGCATTTTCTTCTGAGGCTGGTGGGGACTTAAAAGCTGCTTTTGTTAAAAGCAGTAACTCTTCACTGGGGCCTGCAGATGCCCAATGGGTAACTAAGGCAGAACAAAGCTCAGTTTTCATTTCATATTTGTTTCTTTCATTACCTTAAAACTTTGGGTCAATTCTTCATACAGGCATGGTAATCATTTGGGAAGAGTCTATCTAAAAACTAGCAATACAAGTTGATTAGCCCAAAATTTATATAATCTATCTCATCTGCTTTCAAGATTGATGACACCAATATAAGACATTTATAGTAACATTCAGTTACTGAGACAGACTCTGAAGTCTCTGGTCATTGTTCTAACCTAGAGTCACTTGGGCACTGCATTAACCAGAGAAAATCATGGCATGGAGACTGAATTGTCCCACAGGCTGTAATGGCTTCTCCAAAGCAGTCTTGCAAAACCAGAACCAAAGTAATGATGAACCAGACACTGCCCCATCCCAGCAACTCCTGAAAAGCTGTTTCCATCCTTTTGTCGATGTGCCAGTATGATCTTCTCCGTCAGAGCTGTGTACCTGTAGCTCCTCACACTGAACCTCCTTGCCACTTTCTCTTATTTCTAGCTCTGCCTATGCCTCTCACTGATAAAAGGCTTTTCTGTAACACTACGTCAAGGATCTGCCCAGGCTGGGCTAGTAAAAACTCCTTGGACCCAATGTGATGCCATAACTTGCTTTGGGAAGTAAATTGGGATTTTTTTCTGTAATAAGGAAAGAGGAAGAAGAAAATGCATTTCTGATCATTAATAGGCTTTATAGAGAGAAAAGAGTATCTAAACATTTGTATAATGAAACAAATTTCTTCTTCTAGAATATATATGCTAGTCTAAATTTAAAAAGCTGAAATACATATTCCAGATTAAACTAGCAACCATTTAAATGCTGAAGAGGAGCAACTATTAAATCTTGGTCTAATGGGTTAAAAAAAGATGAGGAATGAACTGATAAGGCTTGGGAATATATAAGCAGCTAGATTTAAAACAACAATAGAAAGTATTACATTAAGGTGCAATTCAAATATTTACAGCAAAAGCGCCTGCCTGGCAAGCGCAAGGTCGTGAGTTCGGTTCCCGGTACCAGAGAAAAACCAAAAAAAAAAAAAAAAAAAAAAATCAAATATTTACAGAAAGATGTATCTTGAAAAAAATGGTGTTAGGAAAACACATGGTGGCATGGTTTTAATTTTAGGAAGTCAGTTTCATACCGGTAGATAAGGAAGACTTAGAGAAAGATCTAAAACGCTAATGCTGATGCCAAAATTATTATCATTCTGTAGTCTGAAACGTATTATGTTTATATCCCTGTTAAAAGCATGTGTGTTTAAATCTCCCCTTTTCATTCTTTATAAATAATAGTATTTTGGCATATTGAACTATAAATATTTCTTTAAGTAATAAATGTAGGCCTATGATGCTATTTTCCACCTGATGATATATTGCTTAATTATCATAGATCATTAACATTCCAGTGTTGCCTGGAACTCGGGAGGGTGTGTTTTATTAAATGTGGACGGCAACTCACAGTAAGAAAGTTATATTATGCTGACCAAGAATAGATATCCACGTATGCACACAGACACTCCACATGCTTGCACATAACGGAAATTAAAGCCTTATGAAACAATACCTATACACCGTACACAATCTAATGTAAGAAATAATGATTTTTTACATTTTTCACACTTTTTTATTACTTTTTGTTTTTAAACACTGCTTATAATCCTCAAAATTCAAATTACCATGTGCTGATGGATCTCAAGCTACAATTTGAGAAACACTGCCTTAGGGGTAGCTGGTCCGGGTTTTCTCATTTTCTACTTAAGAAATTCAGAGATTTAGGTAATATTTCCGAGGCCATGCCTAATCTTTCAAGTTCTGGCCTAAATGAGTTCTCTCCAGTCCCACCTTGTTTCCAAAACGAATAGTCGAGTGTATGGGTCTCTTTTCCTCTGAAATCTGATAAGATAAGTAAACATTATTCTGTGTGTACTCATGTTGCTCGCTCTGCATTTTCCTAGGTTTCTAGGAACCAGTAACAGTACTCTACTTTAATCACATGTTCTTCTGTATTCTCTCCCTGAACTGATAACTCCCTGAGAATAGCTTCTATTCCTATCACTGTCCCCTGAGCCAGGCAGAGGGGTGTAATTAATTGAATCCCTAGAAAGTAGGTTCGTGTGGCCACGTAGCATAAAGTTATCATGGTGGGACAAAAATGTTGGAATCAAAGTAGCCATCAAAATGTCCTTCCTTCCTTCTGAGGAAGAGCAATTCTATTGGCTGTATTCATCAGAGCAGTAGTGGAGAAAGCATTTAAAAGTTGTGAGATAAGCTGTATTAATGTCCTAGTCCTGCTATGACAAAAGTACTACTGAGTAGCTTTAAAAAAAATAGAAATTTATTCTCTAAAAATTGTACAAGACAGAAACATGACATTGAGGTGTTAGGGCCATGATCTCTCTTCTAGCTTCTAGTGGTTGCCAGCAATTGTTGGTCCTTCCTTGGTTTGTGGACACCAGGCTACAATATCTGCATCCTATCACTCACATGGCAGCCCCTCCCTCGTGTCTTTTGTTTGTATTTCCCTCCTCTTATAAGAGCATCAAGCACTGGATTAGAGCTGATTTTAGTCAGTCATGCAAAGTCCTGCCTCCAAACAAGTACTAAGAAACAAGAATTCCAAATAAGTACTAAGAGTCTTTCTGAAGTAGAAATCCCACCCACTAATAGAAATTACACCAGAAGATGTGGTGAGGAAATAGGATAGGAGGAAGGTGGGCAGTAAGACACGAGGCAAATAGATTACTTTCAGGAGCACAGAGGAGACTGATTGGACAATGAAATACAGAGAAATGTAGAGCGAGAAAGGAATGCAGCTGACTGTATGACATTCTGCTTTGGGTCATGCACTGTCTTTTTCTTTTGGTGCCTCTTCCAGGGACCTCTATGAATCTTCAATTACCTTTCAAGACTTTATTCAAGTCAGATTCAGAGGGTTAGTCCAGATTTCATATTAGTGCACGAAGCAACTTACAATGGACCCAGCATTATTTTAAATATAATAAAACCGATGTGCTTTGTTAAAGGATAGTTTTATTGTGCAAAGTTGTATCACTGAATTTTAACCACAGCCTTACCATTATGTGAAAAAAAAACAGCTTAAGTAAAAAAGATAATAATGGTATTTTGACTTTATGGAAAGGTGATTATATAAAAGCAGTAAAATCTATATTTTTTGAAAATTATTGAAAGTTGATTCAAGGACAGGTACCTTATTTTTCTGTGTATTGACCACTTGCTTGTTTCCAGTAAGGCATAGTTATTTTCACTTAATAACTTATTTTGGAACACTATAGTTAATGTTTTATTCTAAATTTTTCAATGATTTTCACATTTTAACTAACTCTCTTAAATTCCACCATTCATTCATTTCTTCACTCAACAACCTGTGTTTAGTAGCCAAATTTCTTAGGCACAATTCTTTATCTCCTTATATTGACAAAGTCTAACAGAACTGACCACAGTATTGTTTATGGAATATATACTACAAAAAGTGTGAAGTAGTATAAAAAGATGGAAAATGCAAACATGTATTTATGTGAATGTATTCATATATATATGTATGTATGTGTGTATACATATATATGTTGAACTGTAGCTTAAATTTTTAAAATACATCTGTTGTGTTTTATTTTTATAAGTTGTTTTATATTGTTTATAGTGTGCATATTAGAAGGAATTATAGTTCATTTAGTAAAATATTTTCTATATATACACATGCTATGAGATTCTTTGGCCATTTTAAGATTTTTAGATGATAAATGAATAATAGAAACAAAATAAAAGTCCAGAAATAGACTCATTGTGTTGGTTTGGGGGATATTTTTGCAAGGGGAACAATATAATACAGGACACATAGTTTATAAAATTATTCATAATAATCACCCAAAGAATGATATACAAGAGAGTGCAGGAAATCAATCCACACACTACAGACCAAGAATCCAGCTAAGGGCCTGCATCCCATGATAATGTCCTGCATGAGTCCAGCTGAAAACTTATAGCTCATAACAGTGACTCCCACAAATCCATCTATAGGCTCAGAGCCCACAACTATATCTCATGCGAGGCTGTTTCATGGATCTGCACTGTGAAGGCCCAAAGGTCAGTGGTGGAATCTAGGAAGTCTGTGCTAGTGAGATGAAGGATCTGTGCTAGCAGGCTAAGGGATCTGCACTGGACCCAGGAAGCAAGGCTCAGAAAAACCAGAGCTCCCCTGAAAGGTATCATAACCATCCTCAGCAACAGTGAGGTCCCGAGTTCCTCTGATAATCAAGATGGCCAAGTTCCCATCAGGGAAGCCAATGCAGCAAGCTTCTCCAGGAGACAGCAGTGCACTATCTTCCCTGCCAGAGCCAGGAAGCAATGCTCAAAGTGAGGATCAGACCTCCCCGCAAGTGAACCGAAGCCATTCTCAGTGCCAACCAGGTCCCAAGCTCCTTGGAGAGAGGAAAATAACCAAGTTCATCAGGAATGCCATCATGACGAGCTCCTCCAAAACAACAAACAGCTCCTTACAGCTTCTACCAGCTCCCAACAGCCTCACATTTTCTTCTCCAGTTCAGCCTGTTATGCTCCTGGCAACAATCCTCAGGTGGGCCTCCCACACCCAGCACCATGATGACTCAGTTCAGCTGGGTGTTACAAGTTGACCACCAGTTGTCAATCCACTACACTCATATATGTGTAAGTCTTAACAAACCAGTGAGAAAATTATGAAGAGATGATATTTTAAGTAAACTGTACTACCATCATGCATCTCAAGGGGAAAAATGAAATAATCCTGTTAGTCAGTTTTACATTACTGTAACACAATAACTGAGATAATAGGCTGTAAAAGATGAAATATGTATTTGACTCATAGTTTAGGAGTTTTCAGTCCAGGATCAGTTGGCCCTGCGGTGGAGCAACACATATGTCAGGGGCAGGTGGGAGAGTAAGTTGCTCACTTCATGGCAGCCAAGAGCAAAGAAAAAAAAAGAGTCCTGGGTCCAATATTTCCTTCCAAGGTAGACCCCAATGACCTAACTTTTTCCCATTAGATTCTAATTTTCTTTCTTTCTTTCTGTCTTTCTTTCTTTCTTTCTTTCTTTCTTTCTTTCTTTTAGGAGGGGAGATTGAACCTAGGGTCTTTGCATTAAGCTACATCCCAGCCCTTTTTCACTTTTTACTTTGAGTCAGAGATTGCTCAGCCACTGTTGCCCACACTGTGCTCGAATTTGCAATCTTCCTGCCTCAGCCTCCCAACGTACTAGGATTACAGCCATGCACTACCAGACCTGGCTCCATTGCACCACCTATCAATAGTGCTACAAGCCAGGGAACAAGACTTCAATAAGAATGGACCTTCTTGTCGGACCTTTACCCAAACCATTGCAGATCCCTACCTTGCACCATACAGAAAAGTTAATTCCAGGCACATTAAAAGCCCAAAGCCCCATAAAAACATAAAAGTTTTTACCTGGTAAAGAACAAAGTGTCTTTATGAGCTTAGGAGTAGAAAAGGTTTTCTTAAGCAGGAGGCATGCACACACACACACACACACACACACACCAGCCTAAATTTCTCTGGAATCATAAAAGCAGATATTAACATATAGAACAATATCTTTGCATATTAAATATTTGAAATTCTTTGCATAAAGTTCTTTTTAATTGTTTCAATTTTTACTATCCCTATTCATTGTCTAGCTCATTTGCAAACAAAATCGCAGTTGCTGTTTACGGTTCCAGATAGTAAAATGAGAAACTCAACTCTAATTTTAAGTGGTGTGAATGGAAAACAGCAAGGACTTGATCATTTTCATTACAGTGCATTTACTTTAGGAAGGATTGTATTTTTAATGTGAATTTTACTTAATGAAAAATATATTTACTCTCTAAAAATAGTCCATATATAAAGAGGATCCTGGTGTCCTAGGAACTAAATATTCCTGTTACTATTTTTCCAGACAATAATATGTATTTTTAAAAGCTTTTGCCTTTTGTAACTATATTTCTGTATAGAAGGAAACTGATTATCAATTAATACCTAGTCTTGCAAGCGAAAAGGAGTGTTATTTGGGTCAGAGGGAGTATGTGAGAATGGAGTTAGAAATCTAAAATTCGGTGGTCAGTTCTGAAATGGTGGGAGAGGGCAGGAATGGGGAAAAACAGGAAAATTGCTTTCAATAAAAGATCTTGAAATCTTTGACTGCAAACTCTTCTATAGCTGCACCAGAGTGAAAAGTCTAAAATTGAGTGATTGGATAGTACAGGAGATTTCAATGAAAGAGAATGAGAGAATGTCACCCTAATTTTTTCTTCAAGTTTCTTTGGGCTATCTTAAACCTGACCATCTATAGCATCCTTTCTTCAGAAATGTATTACAGATAAAAAAGACTGCTAATTAGTAATAATAGTATATTTATGAAATGATTTATGCCATTTAATATGCTTTCATGGAATTTCTTTTATGTAACCATTACCAACACCTATTCAGTGTAGGCAGAGCAAGTATCATTTTCTGCATTTTGTCAAAGATCATGCTACTAAATGAGGAAGATTTAAAGGGGTTTAGTTTTACCCTTTAAGGAAGTCATCTAAGGCACTGTTTTTCAAAGTTATGGACTGTGAAATCATTTTAGTGGCCTGTGCCTAACATGTTTTAAAATACTCTGAATTAGAAAATAAAATGTCAGGGTACACCAAACACTGTAAGTGTGGATATTATTTTGTACAAGTTTGTGTGTGCATACAAAGTCTCCAGTGAAGTAATGTACTTGTTACTGTTGATCAGAGTAACAACATATTTGAAAATCTGACCTAGCAAAACAGAAATTCCTCAGTCACTATTTTACTTCTGATTACCAAAATCCTATTAAAGTTTTGTTCGGTTAAGTCGAGACAGTAGTTTCTAAATTGTGTTCTATAGGCAGTAGTCCTAAAAGATATGAATTTATAATCAAGGGAAAAAAGATTTTGATCAAAAAAAAATTTTAAAGCTCTGTATCATAGCCATCTTTGAAAATTCACATAGAACACCAGCAATTAGCTGATCTTTAAAATCTAGCAGTAGCAGAACTTGTCCCTCCAAATAATTTGAGCACAGAACATTTTTCATAGCAGCTTATTACCAAGGTATTTGGGGAAAGTTCAGATAAGGTACGACTCTCTGCTAAAACACAATCCCCAGGGCAGGATTCACATGGATATCTTTTATTCAAATAATGGATGTGCTTTGCTATTTGGTTAAGGTCTTGTATGTTAGCCCTGAAGATCAAATTCATTTATCAGCATCTGTTCAACAAGACCGTTACTGAAACTGAGTAGGTATCTTATGCCTGAAAATCAGCAGTAACAAAAGACCTAACAGAACTGGACACAAGAAACCCTTACCATTTGTAGAGGGAGAATTTCTAGAATGATTCCACTATGCACCTATTTTCACCCAATGGTCTCCAAGACTTCTATAAACAGTTATAGTCACTCTGTTCTTCCTGTAGTAGGTCCAAGAATGTAACAGGGATAAGGTACAAATACCACATTTCCTTTCATTCATGAAATAGTAGAATGGCTTCTCACACTTCTATTAAGGAAAAACAAATGCTATTGTACTCTTGCACACCCAAGTGTATGAATTAAGATAAATTCCTCTACAGCAATAACGGCAAAACTTCTACAACTTTCTTTACAGGTAACAAACAGCCCACTGTGGCCAGCACACATGACATAGGTTCACCACCACTGCCCTAGAGCAATGATTATCAGATTGTTTAAAATCTTAGGACCCCAAATAGCCGTTAAAAACCCCCAAATAGCCATAAAAAGCTCTTAGGTGGATTTGACCTATAAATATTGAATGTGTTAGAAATGTAAATTGATATGCTGTTAATTTTTTCTTCCATTTTAAAATAACAATAAAAGCTACTTAAAGATAAAAATTCTTTTTACAATAACAATAAAACATTACATTTTAGTACTAAGAAAACCATTTAAAAATATAAATCATTGCAATATAAAACTAAAACTTGTTTTTTTTAGGGTATATACTTTTAAAAATCTATATTATCCCTATACAAAACAACAACAAAAAAGATTAGTGAGATGTGGCATTGTGGCACAATTTTCAAATATTATCTTTAATGTGTGGCTGAATAGAAATAGCAGAATTTTATATGCAGATTGTTGTAATTACATGCCATGGAGCCTGTAGAAAATTCTGTTATATATCAATAAGCAAATGGGAGTGAAAAGGAAAATAACACCTCATGAAAATACTTTGGGCTAATAGGTCACAGATTTCCTAAAATACTGTCAGAATTTCCAGTTGTCCCCAGACCACTTTTAGAAGACCCTGGTCCTGGTATTTGCTGTTAGGCAGTGGAAGAAATCATGTGATAGTACAGGATCAGGAGACAGAGCTAATCACTGGCCTGCTCACCCTCCTTACATCATAAGATGTGCTGTCTCTGGCCATGTGGACCGTAATACCCACTTAGGGCAATGCACCCAGGGGACCACAGATCGGATGTACAAAAAGAGTTTGCCACATATTTTGAGATATAGGCGAATGAGCAAAAAAAGCATGCATGTGGTTGACCTCAGCCCAGAAAGTCTCTAGAGGCTATTTGTCAATCCAAGGTAGAGACTCAATGCAAGAATCCCTGATTATAATTAAACCATAATGTAACAGAGAAGCCATTTATGGTGAAATATTTTCTCCCAAGAAAGGATTCCACAGTAAAAAGAAAATCATAGTTTGCACAATGCAAATCTTGAAACCAATTCAGGATTTATAACCCACTTAGCTTACTTAGCTACTTGCTTTGCTCATATTTATCAGCTTTCTTAACTGCCATAAAAATAATAACTATATTTGAATAAACTCAATACATGCACATTATTAAAATTGAATTTTATGATGTAGAATTCAGTTACTTTTCATGTTTTAAGAATCACAAAATACATGAGTGAATATTTATGCATATACTTTCAATGTTTTCCAAAGGATTCTCAGAAAATATCTCAAGAGGATTATTTTTTTGGCAGAGGGAAAAAAAGGAATAGCCCTCAATGAGGTAAGCACAGCACATCAGAGAACCTGTTTTCTTTTAAGCCATGTTTAAATGGCTTATGACAGAAAATAGAAATTGTGGAACTCTCCAAAGTAAAAGTTTGCATCTCTCTGATTTCTCCTAAGTCTGGGCGAAATGGCAGCACATACTCCAATGAAATTCTGCAGTTAGTCTGAGAAGCCCATTAGGAGAACCAAGGGGCTTCGCCCTTCTGCCAGAGGCTTCCTTGCTCAAGGACTAACCTGATCCTGAAGGAGTTCACACACCCTTTCCTCCTGCTCCAACCCTCAGAGGCTCGAGGACCCTAGAGCTCTCACAGAGATTTTAATTTACTCTTTAATCTTTCATCTTTACAAATCAACAATTTCTCCCAAAGAAACTGCTCATGTGACTACCACAGGGATGACACAAAAAAGACCATTACCCACAGCTCAGAGAGTTCCCCTGCTCAAGTATCTACTATTCTGAGTTCTAAAACCATCAGTTAAATTTGCAAGATTCTGTAACTTGTATAAAATTAATTGTTTGGATTTCTTTTGCTCAATATTAAATTTGCAAGCTCCATCCATGTCTTCATATGTAACCATAGTTTATTTTCTTTGTTATAGTGTTCTATGGTGTAAATATACAGTTTGCATTGTTGATGGACACTTGGAGTCTTAGTCTGTTTCAGCTGCTATCACAAAACAGTATAGACTGGATAGTTTATAAGGAACAGAAATTTACTTCTGATAGTTCTGAAGGCTGAAGGTCCAAGGTCAAGGTCCAGCCGATTGATGTCTGCTCACTCAAACATGGCATCTTCTCATTGCACATACTCATGGCAAAAGGGTGACAGGTGAGTGGTGAGTCTCTTTCATGAAGACCCTCATCCCATTCATGAGGCTCTGCTCTCCACAATCAGCCTGCAAAGGGCCCACCTCCTAATCCCATCTCTTTAGGGTTAGGTTTTCACCGAATGAACTTTGGCACACACAAACATCCACACCACAACACTTGACTTCTGTCCAGTTTTGAACTGGCAGAATAAAGTTATGAAGATTCCTGCCTTTATCTCTGAATACACATGAACATATTTATTGTTGGATTCATTTTTATCTGAAAGTGGAACAGCTGTCTCAAAGACCATGCCAGCCTTCAACTTCAGTCAATAATGAAAAAGACATTTTAGGAATTATTGACCAACTTATGAAAATCCACAAAAGAAATTTAAAGTTTATTGTTTTATGTACTCAGC
This sequence comes from Chinchilla lanigera, assembly GCF_000276665.1. Taxonomy (NCBI): domain Eukaryota; kingdom Metazoa; phylum Chordata; class Mammalia; order Rodentia; family Chinchillidae; genus Chinchilla; species Chinchilla lanigera. The sequence continues at coordinate 3,584,325 of NW_004955491.1, forward strand.
AATACCTGGTAATATCACTTTTTAAAGTTTATTCAGGTAATTATGAAATCTTACCTTATTAAGGTTTCAATTTTCAGATCCCTGATACTGAGATTGAGCCTCTTTTCATGAGTTTATAGCGTTTTTTGGAATTTCCAAGAACAATTGTTCCAGTCTGTCATTTTCCCAAGGAAATATCTGTATTAAACTTCATAAGAACATGACGGGGAGAGGTCTGTAAAAAAGCTCCTTGAAGAGAATATTAACTTTTAAGCAGTTTGAAGAACACTGGATTAGACACAGGTAAATAGAAAATGAAATTATATGTAAGTAGAAAAACATCTAGAAAGAAGTATAATGAGGGAGAATAGGAAAAAACAGCATAGGAGAAATAAAGGACACAAGGCAAGTTGTCTAGTCTGTGTATCATTAGATTTCTGGAAGAAGAAAAGCTGCAAATCAGTCAAGGATGAGTAACTGATGGAGAATTTTCCAAAATCAGTGTGACATCAGGAAGAATTTTGAATCTGTGTTGCTTAATAGTTAAAACTACTGAAGAACCAGTGTTTACAAACACCCAGAAGAATGCACAAATAATCTTTAAATAAGACAAAATTATACCAACAGTTAGCTTCTCCATGGAAGTGAGGTGACAAAAGAAAATCTTCAGAAAGTGCTGAAGGAAAATAATCACCAGTATAGAATAGTCCGTTTCTACTTCAGAGATGAAAATGAAATAGTCACTTCTGACAAACAAAAAATGAGAACTTTTCACCAGCAGTTTTGCCCTTCAGGAAACACCAGAGATCATTCAGGGGAAAATACATAATAAGGATAGGTGAGCAAGAGAAGGTAAATAGTACTGTCAGTGTCAGAGGTTCTTTGCACTGTTGAGCTGCTGTCTCCAGCATAGACTGGGATGGCTTGAGGGTCAGGTGCGGTGCCTACCAGGCGTCCCTGGTTCACCTTTACCTTAAAGTGCTGCACTTCAGAGCCCATGAGCACCACAGCCCCTGGGCTCTGGGCTGTGTCCCCTTGGTCACCCTGAATGCTGAACATGGCCATTTGTGTCCTCTCAGCTGCCACCTACCTTCGTAGCTCTTGACACTCTACATTTTATCAGAACTTCATTATCTTCTGCAAAAATGTTGATCAAAATTTGCCTCCCTGGCAACGACCTGCCTTATTTCTCTCTCCCCTCTCTCTCTTAGTTTTTCTTAAGAAAGAATTAAGCATTAAGTATATATAGCTCATTTGAGGGATATTTTTCCTAAAAAGAGCAGCAACAAAATGAGGTAGTAGAGGGAGATAAGGATCTAGGAGAAAACTTGTATGTCTGTGGGATATTTGCATGCTAAAGGTAATGACCCAATAGCGAGGGAAAACACAAGACGAAAATGAAACAGAATATGCCTCAAGAGCAAAGAACTCAACGGAGTAAGAAGCAATCGTGTCTGGTGAAGCGACAGCAGGTTGGCCTTGCAGCAGTGGAAGGGACTTTTCACCCACCATATCAGGACAGGCTGAATATGAGGGCTCTAATATAGGTAAATTTAAGGACAGGAAAATGAGATGATTCTACTTGGACTAATTTCTACTTTTTCTCCCAGAAATGTGGTAAAATCACCCGCTGCTTCTGATGTTTGGAGGGAAAGGGGTTACTGGCCGCAGGTGTCCCAGCTAGTGTGAGTCCTTGCCTTAATGTAGAAATGAAAATTAAAACTAAAGCACATTTACAAAAAAGGAAACAAACCTTTAGTTGGAAAATTAAGGGGAAGATAGGAAAGGAGCTGGAGGGGGCACATTCTGATAGAGGGGTTCAGATTCTCAAGTCAAAAAGGTGGGAGGCAGGTTTTGGAGGATTGGCTACTACCGAGGGTGGATGGATGATCATCTCAGTCCTGGTGCCACAGATCTGGAATCCTCATGACTGATGGTATTTCCTTCCCAAGAAAGGACTGTCTCTCTCTGGTGGTCTCAGTCATGTAGGGTGGTCTACCTTCCCTCAAATCCAGGTGATCACATGTTCGGGACAGGGCCTGGAAGCCTCTGGGAGTGCTGGACGTCTCTCTAAATCTCTTGTCTTGGTGTCCTCCATCTTGAAGAAGATGAAATTATTAAACTCAGGGCAAATCAACCCTGTCCTGCCAGATCCTGGACAGACACTCCCTAAATAATCCATACATCCCTAATTTCTCTAGGCAGCCATGAGAAGAGATTTGACGCAAGATCTACAGTAACAAAAGATGTACAGTGAAGGTCAAGCTTGGTTCTGCTTCTAGTTACTTATAGGGTATCTCCAAGCCCAAGTGACGAGTCATGGTTCATAACAAAAATGACTTTCAGTCCGTGACTCACAGAAGAAAGCATAAGTCATGTTTTGAATGAGTAACAGTTAAGGACCCAGGATTCTTCCTGTTCCCCATCTTCATGGTGGCCCCTGACTATGTGTTGGCTGTATCACAGGCACAAAGAGAGAGCATTGCGGGGAGGTTAGTGGCTTGTCCTGCATGACTGAGGACTCGGTTGGAATTCTAGTTTACTTGCAATGTGTGGCTGCTCAACACCTTCTGTTCATTTGTTTTTCCCAACTGAACTGTACTGCACAGATGCAATGAAAGAAGAGCGGCTGTCCAAAGCCGACTCTCCCGGCAATGTTAGTTACTGATGCAGGAGCCAAGGGAAGCATTTCAGGTTTGAGTGGTGTTGCAGTTACTTTTCTCATTGCTGAGACAAAATATCCAACACCTACAAGTTAAAGGAGGAAAGTTCTTTAGCTCACAGTTTGTGGAGGTTTCAATCCATAACCAGCTGGCTCCAAGGCAGGGTAGCATGGCAAAGGGGCATCATAGAGGAGAAACAAATCGTGGTGGGCAGAAGGTAGGAAAGTAAGCAAGGGATGACCACAGCTCTTACTATCCCTGATATCTTATCCAGGCTACTTAGGAAAGGTAGCACTCACACCCTTAATCCCAGTGCCCTTGAGCCTAGCATTGCACTGTGAATCAATTCTAGCATCACACACTAGATCCAGCCATGTATGAAAAAGCCCCACTTATGACTGCATGAGGCTTTGCAGGAGAAAAGCAAAGAAAAGCCATAACAAGTGGAGAAACAAAAGAGAAAATTAAGGAAGGCACAGCTAAAAGAAAGAAAGAAGGAAGGGAGAAAAATATGTAAATACACAAGAGAGCGAAGATAATTGTACTACTAATTTCTATTGGATTATTGAAAGAAACAGTTAATGCTTCATGTTTTGATCAATTTTGCATACCTATATCTGGTAATCTGAACCATTACTTTGAAGATAACATTATACAATATAACAACCATTGTTGATTTCCTATCATCTTGTTTTGAAATTCTGCATTATTTTTAATTTTTTTATTTTTTATTCTCTTTAAAAGATAAAAAAGAAAGGCACAACTAATAATAGCTAGATCTTGGGGGTGGCTTACACGCCAGACACCTGCCACTGCATCTGTGTTGTTGTTCTTGTTGTTGCTGCTGTTGTTGTTGTCTCCTACTTGGCAGTAACTTGAAAACAATTCAGCGACATCTCGCCCTATTCAAAATTACTCCTTCCACAAGTCTGCACCATTATCCTAGAAATAATGTTCATCCCTTTTTCCCCTTAGGCGCAGAGGCTGCTGACTACTTTATGCAAACAGCCTCAGAGAGCGATCCTCCACCCAGCCTTTCCATCATCAAGCACAGCAGTGCCATTAGGATCATGGCGTGATTGTAGATTTTTTACAGTTTTATTTTAAATGGAAAAGAACAAAAACAAACACAAAAACAAAAAACAATAAAGATGATACAGAATTTCAAAACAACATGATAGGAAATTAACAGTGGTTGTCATATTACATCCTGTTATCTTCAAGGTAGTTGCTCAGATTACCAGATGTAGGTATGCAAGATTGGTCACACAATTAAACATTAACTGTTCCTCTCAATAAACCAATAGAAATCAGTAGTACAATTATCTTAGCTTCTTGTATGTATTTTAGCTATGTGCTACATATACATATCCCTTCCTTCTTTTCTCCTTTCCCCTATGCCAGTTGTTCTTTCCTTTTTTAAAAAAAAAAGATAAACATAACAATGAAACTGAAATTACAGTAGTTGATAAATTGTGTATTGTTGTCTTCCTAGTACTTATTCAGAGTAGAAGATATGGGTATGGTATCTTGTCTGTACAATATCAGCACAAAGCTTTCTTTTTAGTGAAATTAGAGAAACTAGCCATATAACAATCTTAACTATCTTATACATATTTTTCCCTTTTTCCTTTCTTCATTTCCCCTTTCCCTGTCACAGTTTATTTTTTCTTTTGTAGTTTAAAATCTTAAGTTGGAATTCCCATTGATAGTATAACATCACGTTCTTGCCTGGGTTAAGGAAACTAAGAACCAGTTTTTACTGTGGCCGTGGAGAAACCAGTGAATTACATGGTGGAATGCATCATAAGTCAACATTATAACCAATGAATAAGTAGGACAAGCCAGGGTGACATAAAGGAGCTTCATGCCACCAAAGGCAAAATGTGAAGGAACAGAAAACAAAGAAACCCAATAAATGGAAAGTTTGTTACCCAAGGATGTGGGACTTGCCCCGGTCGTGGTGTTATTAGATGTTATATTCCATTAAAACATATATGTAAATCTTGAATTCCCAGAAATTAGCATGCTTAATATGAAAAGATTTCAAATGAACAAGAAAAATAAACACTGTACAAAAGCGATAGCAACAGGCAGGGTTTCACTAGCATCAACTGGACAATTATTTCCTGTCCCAAGTGAGTTGTGGATGTGATGTGCCCAACATGCTGAAGGACAGTGGGAAGTGGACAGTGCTGGGATAGGTTCTCCCGCATGGCACGCAGGGGCACCCTGTCTGCCAATGGTGCTGTATTCAAGTGTCCTACTCTCTTTCTTTCCTAATTCTGAAGCCCTAAAAATAAGCTTTTCTCTTCTGCACTAGAAATATGGTGATAAATAGCAGCTCACTTGGATGTAATTCTTGAAGCAACAAAAAGCATATTTGGCAAGGTTAGCTAAAAACGCAAATTGTATGCAGAGTGGTAATTGCACGTAAATTATAGAAGTCCACTGTATCTGGTTTTTGTAGAGTTTTGTGAATCAAGTATCTTTGGAAACTATATACTTCTATCTTTCTTTGAAACCTGAATGAACTATTTGTATCAGAGGTCTTCAGCCTGATTCCTTGAAAAGTCTTTATTTTCCATCTCACAATTTATACACTAAATTTCTCTTCTGCCTTCCTCAACACTATGTCTCTTTTTACCCCTAAAAGAACTAAATGAAAAGATCCATTTCTCACCCTCTCATCTGTCTTTTTCTACATGATTTTCCTTCCTTTTAATCTATTTTACTTCCTATTCCAGGAATGTTTGAAATTTCCAACAGAAGTCAGAGACCCATCTCTTATTTGCTATTTTAAATGAGCTAGAGTAGTCAATAGATACCCAGAGTAACAATGCATAAAATGATTAAAGATATCCATGAAAAAGGGAGGTCTCCACCTCACAGCTGATTTCCATTTTAAACACTCCAATACTTGAACTAATACCATTGTCCACCTTCTCAAAAGGGTATTGTATCCAGGAATGGCATTATTAATAATGTGTTCTACAGGCTCCCAATAAAAGGCATTAAATAAAAGAGAGAACATTTTAATTGGGTAATATTAAAACATTTACTTCCAAATGCACTTGCTTTAAGCAGCTTGAACAAATTACCTATTCCCTGTAGATTATTCTCAATGGTAATTCTGTAATAAAAGGTTCTAGAAATTGTGCATTATCATCACTTGCATTGTAATTTTTATTTCAGAATCTTAGTAATCGAATATTCATTATATAATTATAATTAAAATGTATGATACTCTTAAGAATGCTTATGACTCTTCAAAGGAATATGAACTTTATTAAAGGAATAATAGTTGGAGGTTAAAATTATTCAAGGTAAGCTTTATTTTTAAAGAACCATAGAATTGCAAAAGAAACAGAGAAAGAAAAAAAGGAAACAAAGAAAAAGAAAAAGAAAAAGAAAAGGCAACAAAGAGGTCATAAAAGAAACAAAGTATATCATTTGTTTTTCCTTTTCTTTATTTTGGTACTGGGAATTGAACTCAGGACCTTGCACTTGCCAGGCAGGCACTTGTGCCACTGAGCTAGATCCCCAGCCCCAAAACAAAGCATATCTATAGTGTGCTATAATGTGGGTATATAATATTAATTTCATCTTTCAGTTATGGAAAAACTAAACAAGGCATGGAAAACCGAGTAAAGTACATGTTCCCTGAATACTGAAGTTAAGATTTATAATCTTTAGGTTCCCACCAGACCAATGGTAGATCCTTCAAATCTGGGGAACACTCAATACATATTTGTTGGACAAAAAAGGAAGACAATTCTGACTGAACATTATAACAAGATCATGAATACTTTTTCAAGTCAAAAAAGATACAACATTTAGAGAAATTCATGTTTGGATCATTTTTAAAAACTTAACAGTTTTAAACAGTGAAGCACACACAGTGAGAATGTGTATGCTTAATTAGGATGTTAATTTATGAGTTCTACAAGTTGTGTTTGAAGCTCATGAAGCTGGAGAAGAGGCATCCGAGCTCAGAGGGAGGGTAAGAGACTTGGTAAGCTGCCCTCTGTGTCGGCAACACTCTGCTGCTCTCGAGGGCACCCATCATCACCTACAGAGAGCCTCATCCAAAGCAAATTAGCCTTCTTTACACCCACCCATTTAGTCGCACAAATGATGATAAACCGTTGGTGATAAACCATTGCAAAGAGAAATGATGATGATGATTTTAACAACAGTTAACATTAGACTGAGCCATGGGAAACTGGCCTTTTTTGTGTTAAGCACGTACGTGAATACTGACAATTCCACATGGTTTAATTTAATATTTTTTTGAATATTTACAATGTGCTAAACACAGTGCTAAGTACTTTACAGTCAGTTCACTTATTTAAATTTCACCAAAAACTTTTTTTTAAAACAGTTGAGGAAATTGAGATTTAAGTTAAGGAATTTGCAAATATAGAAAGAAGACATTAAAACAGCACAGCTTGGCATCGTAGACTGAAGAGTCTACCGTGCTCTCATCACAGTAAGATTCGGGCTCCGTGAGACTCTAGTACTGCCGCCGATGTGATAGGAGGTGGAGCTCGGGCAGTGATGTAGCCGTGGTGAATGGCTGTAAATACGGACGAAGCTTCACTGACCGGCCACCCACCACCTCCTACTGCACGGCCTGCGATCCTAACATGCCACAGACGGGTACAGGTGCCGAGGACTTGGGGAACCCTTTTGCAGATAATGTTATCATACTCTTCCCTTCTCATCACTTTGTTGTATTAACAAAAATGGGACAATAAAATATACTATCCATTCACAAGGCAACGTGTCTGCTTTTAGAAAGGGGACGTTTACTTATAGGGGTAATTATCAGTGAATTATCAAAATCAAGTTCAGTGGCTACAAAATGACATAACCTCTATCCAAGAAGGCCCCTTTGCAGAAAGGAGGGCAGAGAACTATAAATCCTATCTCAACTATATCAATAGAGTCAGTTTTCATTGGTCACGTGACTCAGCCCCTAAACAAGGATACATATACAGTAGTAATAACCTGTGGAAACAAAGAGATAAATATATTTGAGACTAGGAAGTGCACAATTTCAAATGAATAGCTCAGTCACTTTTACAGATTAGTGTACCCATGAAATCATCAGCCAAGTCAAGCTGTCACCTAGGTCACACTGTCTAACATTATCATCCCTCCCTCCCTCCCTTGGCCCTGCTCTTCTTCAATCCCTTCAAAGATAAATGCTAAGGGAAGGGATTTAATCAACTCAAGCTTATGGCCTACACTTACTGGGAATTCATCGTTCATGGGGAATAACTGCAGTCCCCGACCACAATCATGAATGGGGTTCAGTGAGTTATCTGCCAGTGTAGAGTAGGCACATACTGACTATTCTAAATTCTATTTTCCTTTCCTATTTCTATTCTAAATTCTATTACTTGTGCCTGATTTTGACCACCACATAACTAGGGTCACTGAACATAGGCATTTTGTGCCTGACTTATTCCTCAATATTATATCTGACGATTTCACTGGATTTGTGCATGTGTAACTTTCTTTTATTTATTATTTTAAAGAGAGAAAAACAATAAAAACAATGATACAGAATTTCAAAACAAGACCGTAGGAAATTAACAATGGTTAATATATTGCATATAGTTATCTTCAAAGTGGTTGCTCAGATTACAAGATATAGATATGTAAAACTGATCAAACTGTGTAAGCTCAAACCATTCTTTTCAATGACCTTTTGGAAATTAATAGTATAATTATCTTAGCTATCTTGTGTGAGTGTATAGATATTTTTTTCTTTTTTTATCCTTCTTTCCTTCTTTTCCCCATCCCAATTGTTCTTTCCTTTTGAGCAGTTTCTTTCCCTTTCACACTATCTATTGTACGTTTTGGATCTTGTTTACTATTTCAGTTTCTTACACTAGGGAGACAGTACAATGTTTACACTTGCAAGTCTGATTTATTTCACTTATAGGTATGGTCTGTAGTTGCATCCATTTACCTATGAAAAGACTTCTAGATTTAATAAATAAATTGTGTAGAGTAGCTGGATACAAAGCCAACACTCAAAAATCAACACAAACAACAAATTCACTGAAAGAGAAATTAGGGAAAACACACCCTTTACAATAACATCCAAAAACCTGAAATACTTAGGAATCAATCTAATAAAAAAAAGTAAAAGATCTATACATTGAAAATTAAGTACTCTGCAAAAGGAGTACACAATATTAGAAAATGGAAAGATATCCCTTCCTCATAGATATGGAGAACCAACATTGTGAAAATGACCACACTCCCAAAACTGTCATACAGATTTAATGCAATCCCAAGTAAAACACCATTAGTATACCTCATAGATATAGAGAAAACATTCCTAAAATTCATTTTGCAACAGAAGAGACCTACAATAACTAAGGCAATCCTCGGCAACAAAGGCAAGGCAGGAGGCATCACAATCCCTGACTTGAAATTATATTACAACTTTGATAAAATCAGCATGGTGCTGGCAAAAAAAACAGACTTGAGAATCAGAAGAATAGATTAGAAGATGCAGACACAACTACAAACATATTCAGCCACCTTATCTTTGACAAAGGGGCCAAATATGTTCACTGGAAGAAAAATAGCTTCTTTAATACACGGTGCTAGAAAAATTGGGTTTCCACATGCCGAACACTAAAACTAGATCCATGTCTATCACCATGCACTAAACTAAAGTCAAAATGGATATTAAAACAGAAATTTAAAAGTACTAGAAGGGAAGGTGAATAGAAATCTTGAAGACATAGGTGTAAGCAAAGAGTTCACGAGCAAAACCCAAACTGCATGAGAAATACTTCAAAGAATCAACTGGAACCTCATCTTATTAAAAAGTTTTTGCTCATCAACAGAAATCACCAACAAAGTAAAAAGAAAACCCACAAATGGAAAAAATTTTAGCCAGCTATCCCTCAGACAAAGGACTTCTATCTAGAACATATAAAGAATTGAAAAAAATCAGGCCCCCAAATTCAAAGACCCAATCCCAAAATGGGCATTGGAGATGCATACAAAGTTCTCAGATGAAGAAATACAAATGGCAAATAAATACATAAAAAATGTTCAGCACTGTATTTGTAATTAAGATATTAAGGACTTACCAGTGACCTTTCCTATCTGTACTTTAATTTCACTTTTCACATTTTCTGAAGCTCTGGGAGTGATTCTCCATTAAAGCTATACTTTAGAAAACTTAAAATGCCAAAATCTATGCTTCACAGATTGGCATAATACAGAGCACTATTTCTCCACATATCAATATGTATGCTGGGAAAACAGCTCCTTTTCCAGGAGGCTGGGTTAAGCCTATGTCTACACCTGTCTTTCAAGATTTAGCTAAATACATTTCATTCAATGCTAGTGCTCCCATAGACTCTACAATACAATTTGGTACCTGAAGTCTCCAAGAGTCAAACATAGAATAGATGTAACATTTCCCACACTTGGAAAGCTAAATGTCTTTTTCTCCCCTCAGAAAATCTATTACCACTTTCCAAATTAATATGTTCTAAAACCCAAAGTATGAAATTATATACAATTCTTCTGAATTTTGTCAAATTTGTCAATTAAACCCCAAAAGCCCAATGTGACTATATTTGGAGATAGGGCTATTTTTAGACAGGGTTTCACTGTTGTGGTAAGTAGTTCAGGCTGGCTTTGAACTCACTGTGTAACCCAAGCTGGCCTCACATTCATAGTGATCCTCCTGCCTAAACCTCCCAAATAGTGGGATTACAGGCCTGTGCCACAGCACCTGGAAGGAGCTAGGGCTTTTGAGGAAAGAATGTAAATTTTTTTTGTCTTTTGGAGACAAGGTCTCGCTATGCAGTTCAGGCTGGCCTTGAGCTCACTTTGTAGCCCAGGCTAACCTAGAGCTAGCAATGATCCTCCTGCACCAGACTCCTGAGTGCTGGGATTACAGGTGTGTGCCACCATGCCTGGCTAAGAATTTAAACTTAAATGAGGTCATAGGGATGAGGTCCTGATGCAGTAGAACTGATGCCCTTATAAGAAAGGGAAGAGAAGCATTAAATAGACATTTAACACTTGCCTAGCATGAGAGAGACCTTGGATTCAATGCCCAACAATGCAAAAAAAAAAAAGAAGAGGAAAAGACATGAGCGACCTCTCTCTCTCTCCTCTCTCCCTCTCTGTCTCTCCCTCTCTCTCTATCTATCTCTATCTCTCTAGCTCTATCTCTCTGTCTCTATCTATCTATCTCTATCTCTAGCTCATCTTTATCTCTATCTCTTTCTCTCTCTCTACACATACCCACAGGACAGCCCACATGAGGACACAGTGAGAAGACAGCCATCTTCTAGATAAGAAAAGAGCTCTCATTGGAAACTCAAGCCTACTGACATCTTCCTCTTGAGCTCCTCCCTTCAGAACTAGGAGAAAACAAATGTTACTGAAACCACCCAGTCTGTGGTGTCCTGTTGTGGAACAAACTAATAAAACAATCTCTCTGGAAATGCAGAATTGGCCTCCCAAATGTTTGTGCATCTCAAGGAAGTAAAACAGCTAAATCATCCATATGTTCAACGCGTTGCTTTCCTATTCTGTTTTCATGTCATTTACAAACCGGATACTCTGCTCTATGAGAAGCATTTGGCAATTCCCCTTCTGGATCCTCAGGAGAAAAATGAATTCACACAAACACACATGCTTCATTCACTCCACAAAACTGCCACTAAATTGAGATTTGCATTGTTCAAGATGTATATAGCCCTACAAGTTCAGACCCCTCATTCCTTTCTTTGATGGTATTTCTAGCTGTCAATTAGCAGTGATGGATTTTTATTGCCTCTCTTGTGAGGGGAGGATTTATATGTCTTTTAATTTGTGTAAGTTGGACTGCATCACAAATGGTTCACGCTTGAAATTGCAAAGTAAGCTTACCAGAATAGATGACCTTGTTTATTAAAATCTAATTAGCAAAAGTTTTAGGAGGTCCCTGAGTGGGCTGCAGAATTTCTGTTTATCTCCAAACCCAACAAAGTTCGAAGATCCTGCTGGCTCTACTTAGCCAGAAAGTTCAGAACCCTCCTGTGAAATGATCTAGTTAGTTCTTCTTCCAGTCATTGTCTCAAAACAGGCAGACCCAATCTTTTGGCAAAATATGTTGGCCATCATTTTTCAGAAAATCCATGTGCTTGATTATTTAAGGTTTGAAGAAAGAGGCATGGGTGGGCTTTGTTCACCACATCCAAAACAGAAGGGTATAAAAGTGTCACATAGTCCCCAGCCACAGTTAGTGTCCCTAATGATCTCCCTCTCAAAGTCATCCACTGGAGAAAGTTGCACACCACCTGTGCACATGAGACAGGAACACTCATGACTTTTAACTTCCAAGTTTGGAAAGTAACACGGGCAAGTTGATTACAGACATGTGGTAAAAGCATAATTAAAACATGATTCTGTTCCCAGTTAAGGTAAAAAAATCTCTTAATACTAAAAACTCCTCTAGTTTCTACCAGACTGCTTCTTCTGAGACCAAAATGTAATATTTAAACATTGGCTAGATTTAGAATTTTTCTCATTCAAACTTCAAAATAAGAACTAAAAGTTGACTATTTTTTTTGATCCACACAATTAATTATAATCCACTGAACTTTTGCTCCATTGGTCTCCCAGAATTCTTTGCAATGTGTCTGCCAGTCATCTCCATACTAGTACACCTAACGTGCAATCTTTAATTTTATGGTACCAGACATTTTTCAACATTTAACATAATTTACCACTTTTTTTCTCCTAGAAGCTGTCTATTCCCTTGGTTTATATTACAATTCCCTTGGCTCCTTCCCAAATTTTAGATCACTTATTTTCTTTTTTTTTTTTTCAATGTGATGTTGGAGAAGAATTTTATTGATCAGGCTTCTTGGGTATAAACAAGTCCACTTAGATTTGCATTTTGTTTGTTTTTGTGGTGCTGGGGAATGAAACCAGGGCCTTGTGCATGCAAGGCGAGAACTCTACCACTGATCCACATCATCAACCTGATAGATCACTTATTTTAAACTTCCTTCATTCATCCTCTTCTGACCTAAGAGTCATAGCAATCTTAAAGCTCTTTTCCTAGCTTTCTCAGATTTATGTCAGTCCCAGGTACTAAGAGATATTTTGAAATTTTATTTTTATTTGAACCATCTTATCTGAACACATAAGTGCTTTTCATTATTGTAGCAAGAGGGTGTGGCTCTTTCATACGCTCTCTCAGCATCTTCAAGGTACTGGTAACATAAAAACAAATATTGATCATCTTCAGGGCCTTCCAGAGTTCAGAGACCAATAAAAGAAGATAGTTCCACCTTCAAACAAGTCTTTTATGCCCATTAGGGGAGCAAAGTGACCTGCTGAGATGAAGGGAGAATGACAAAGTATCTCAAAGATGATATGATGTTTGTAGAAAGAAGACTGAGGCAATCAATATGAGAATCATTTATATGGATTTTCTTACTTGGAGGGGGCTTTAGAAATGGCAACAGGAAGAAAAAGCATTGCTTCTCAATTAAAAGAAAGATATTTGTATCATTGAAAAATAGCACCTTTTAAGGTAGTCAGATCCATAAAATAAAACAAGGCATATTGCCCTCCTTCTGAGACCAAATGTGTCAAGAATAAAGCTCTTTGGGGTGGACTGATCTATTTAAACCAAAATTTAGAGGGAGTTCAGTAGTTGTTTTTCATGACTGAAGTGTAAGAATACTTTACACAGAGGTTAAATTATACCAAAACATAATATTTAAAAATTGGCTAGATTTAGAATTTTTCGTATCCAAGGAAGAAATTCATCATGTGAGTTTCTCCACTCTGGGAAGTGGACTGAGGCATCAAGTACTTCCACATTCCAAATCTGAGTGTCATCCCTACCGGTGTAACCCAGTTACCCTCATTAAGTAATGTAAGAGAAGTTGTTCTAGAGAAGTCTAAGACTCATAGGAAATGTTTATTTGCACTACTGTCAGCATATGCTATCTACACAACCGCCATCACCATCAGGGAGGTGAGAATCAGGACTTTGAAAGAATGAATCAGAGAGGTTGACTCACGTGTTCTGGAATCTCAGAGACACAAGGGCAATGGTAACATCATCCTGCATAGTGTTGGTGTGAAGAAGATGGTGGCAATGTCCTCCTCTCTCAGAGTCCTCTGGGAAAGGTACATGGTTGTGCCCTCGTGGGTAGATATAGCACATGGGAAATTACACCATCATGAGCATCCCCGAAGAATCCCACACAAAAGGGGCTCAGCCAAGAGAGAGAAGGGAGGTAAGCCATGCAAAAGCAGGGAGGTGTCACAGGGACCAGGTGGCATCTCAATCTCAGCCTTTGTGCCTTGATTAGAAACAAGACTTCAAAGACAAGGAGAAGACCCAATTATCCAGTGTTAGAGACACTTTTTCCCCTCTGGCTACTTTTCAGATGCTAACAGTTGGCCATTAATTGCTAGAAATGTATATCAAGGAGACTACACATCCAGTACTCTCTCTTTGCTAATCATGAACCCATGAGCAATGATTTACAAAGATGTAAAGAGTTGTTGTTTAGGGAAAATATGAAGGTAGATGGATAAAATAGAATGTGAATTGTTCAAGCTAGTCTGTAATCCTGTGAGGCAGTTTTCTTATATAACAAAAAATAGTGAATTTTCGTATCACTTAAAGGAATCAGTTGGAGTTAATTTAGTGGAACTTGAGACATACAAGCATGTATCTTCTCAAACTGTAGTGTTGGAGTTTGGGTTTTGTTTTTTTCTCTCAGCTGCTAGCCAGGTGAATTCTTAAAACCAGGCATTGTTTTGCTCCTAGTCTATTGCCCTTGAAAAGTGAGGGTAATAGCTAGCTAATTTCCTAAAACACATGCTGGATACTTTCTAATAGTGTCTGGGGAAATTGTGTAGGATCATAAATTCCTGTCTTGGTTACTTTTCTCTCATCGCTGGGACAAAATACCTGATGCCCAAAATCAAGGAAGGAAAGGTTTATTTATCTCACAGTTCTTGGAAGTTTCAGCCATACTCAGTGATATGGTTGGACCGAGACCCACACAGAACCAGAGCAATCCTTCTGACATGAGAGAAGTCTTTATTGGGGGGGGAGAGTGACATGGCAGGCTGCCCAGCAGGTTAGGACAGCAGTGAACTGAGCAAAGCATGGAGATGGAGATTTTAAGCTGTTTTGGGGGGAGGGTGTCTGTGGGCCAGAACATTTTCTAGGAGGGCATGTCCATGGGCCAGAACAGCCTGAGTGGGGTGGGTTATTCATAAGAGTTGAACATCTGGTTCTGCCAAGGTAGATGAGGTCAAGGTTGCCTTTTGTCGAGGGGAACTGGAGGGGAACAGGTAAACAGGAAGCAGTTTTTATTAACTCCTTAATAAAAGAGCTTAAATCCCCCACAGAGGAGTGAGTTGCCTTGTGACTTATCACTCGGCTGGCTCCAAGGAAGAGTGGCACATGGCACAGGGCAACCATTCACAATGGCAGAAAGCAACGAAACCAACAAGAGCAAAAGGGAGACGTGGCAGAGAGCAAGCCTCTTTCCCTCCCTTAAGTGTACACAAGTTACCCCCACCCAGGGAGAGTGTAGCACTCACATCATCTCCATGTCCTCCTCTTGCACAGGCTCAGGGTGAATACAAAGTAAGCACCCTGGCTCCCTGCTGAGTCACTTAGTTGACCTTCTAAGCTTCTTGCATTGACACAATGAACAGCATCCCAGAGTTGTAGGCAATGTCTTTTTCACCCCAAAATGCAGAACTGCTGAGTCACTTAGCCAAACCTCTAGACTCCCCAAGTTGACAAAATGTATCAATCATAGCAATTCCCATCTTCACAGGGCTTAGGCCATTGGTGGCCCCATTCCATTAAAAATAGACCTAATATTTGTGATGTTTTATGCCACACATTTCAGTGTGAAGATTTTTCAAATGAGTCCTACTTCCTGCTGTAGAATTTAACACACATGGAGCAAGAGACAGAGAACAAGAGAGAGAAACAGACAAGACAAAGACAGAGAGACAGAGACAAGGACAGAGATGCAGAAAGAATTAAATAGAATCATATTATACCCGTGTAAAAAAACAACATCCCAGATAAATTAACTTACTTTTTACATACAGATTCTCAAAACCATTTCTTTAAGATCTAAATGTTGTACCCTTTTGCTATATTAATAACATATAAAACTCCTAATAAAATATTAGTTTCTGAAAAAAATCAGTCCTCAATTACAGTAAAAGAATAATCAAAGTGTTTCAAAAGCATTCAAAAAGCTCCAATACACGACAAGTTTTCTCTTATCTCTCACCACTGATAATAAGCACATACTGATAACTACTGTAGAATTATGCCTTGTTACAGTCTGTGCTTATTCCTGTTTATCAATCATGAACATATAGAGCCAGCTACTTTTAATTGCCTATCTGTGTTCACTTTACAAAGTCCCATAAAACAATGTATCTTCCTTCAGGGAACTTGCACGCTGAAAAGGCAAATCCAAGAACATTTTGCATAAAATCTCAGAATGGTTAGAAGGGCTTCCTGAGAGAGTCTAACCTGAGAAGATAATTGTCTAGCATTTGTAAAAGGCCTAACCCATTTCCATTGAGAAGGAGTAATTGAATCTGTAATTGCTTTCATTTCATAGGGGACATAGGCATGGATTCTACAGACCTAATTGTGATGACTGTTTTCTTAATTACTCTAATTGCTTTGTAGGGAACACAGTCTTGGAGCACCGAAGAGGGCTCAATAGTCAGTGATGACTAAGGACACCATTAGAAGTATTTAGAAAGTTCTACTTAGTTGTGTATCAGACAGTTCTGTGGTTTATTTCACCTTCTGGTGATCAACTAATCCCCCCACTGTCCCTGAGTATTCTATGACTGTAGACACTGACTGCTGATAGAGGCTGTTTCTGTACATGAACAGAGAGGACCTGGCAAACTTGCTCCATGGCAACAGCAGGAGCTTCCTTATTAAGAACATGCTCCCCAATCCAACCTCTACCACGCATAGAGACTGGATTTCCAGGAGTGGCCCTTTGTCTTGCCAAAAGAGAAAACTACAACAGATTGAAAGATCTAATTGGTTTTTGTCATCAATCCTAGAATCAGGCAATATCTCACACTAGAAAAGACTTTGCAAAATAGAAAGGGTTTACTAAGGAGCTAAACAGAGGGGGTTGGCTTTATAGGGAGAAGAGGCCTGAAGAAATCAGAAAAAGGACAGAAAGCAGATCTGTTATTTCCAAGTTACTTTCTTTCTAGGGTTAAAATAAAGGGTTTCTTTAGCATACTGGCTCAGATAAAGTGGTCACTTCAGACTGCCTGCTGTGAATCTGTTGTTTTGTTGCTATTGTTATTGTTGATTTTTGTTTGTTTGTTAATTGGCCTATGTCAAAGCTCAGGTTGGTCCTGGCACTTAGGAAAAGTGATTCAACTTTGGTTCAATTTGATCTTCTGGGGCCTATGGCAGTCATCCACTGCAAAATAATGGCCTCCTCTAAACTTTGTTTTAACAATCTCATTGAGACATTGCTTCTACTGTAAGGAATGGAGAAAAATAGTTTACATATTAATTACTTTCCAGCTGTTGGAACAAAAATACCTAACACCCACAGCTTAAAAGGCGTTTATTTTGGCTCAGGGTTTTAGAAGATTCTGTCTGTGCATAGTAGAAGGAAAAGGACAGAAAGATACAGTAATGCCTGGGTTCATGAATGCTTCTCTTTCCAAACAATTTGGCTCACAAACAAAAACATTCACCAAAATTTTGCTTCCATTCACAAACACTGCATCAGGTGATAATCATAACCAAGACCATCTTTCCCACACAAACACAAGTGCAGCCATCTTTCCCAAAATCGTAGAACAAATTAAGTGTGTAAACAAAGACCTATAACTCTATAGATATCAACTATAATTCTGTAGATCTAAACTCTATAGCTGCCAAAGACCACCTGCAGTGGTGTACCTCCTCCATCCACAGCCCACCTCCTAAACAGGTGTTCAACTATGAACTTATCAATGGGTCAGTCCACTGATAAGTACAGCAATCCCATGATCCAATCACCTTCTGAAGAGAAGAGACTTTCGGAAGACATTTCCAATCTAAATCAGTATCGTCTCACATTCTTCTTTAGAATAACTTTTCAATAGGGAGCAGGACAGAGGAAGAGTGGGAAAAGAGAAGATACAGAAAGACAGAGTTGGAGACAATGAAACAAAATAAAAATTCTCACTTCAAAAAATATTAAAGTAGAATTAGTTTGACTGGAGTTTTTATTGTGATACTCAATACAAACTTTTAAACATTTAAGTTATATTTGTTACTATACTGTGAAGTAGCATCTTTTGGGGGGAGGGGGTACTGGAAATCAAACTCAGGACCTTGCATTTGCCAGGCAGGTGCTGTGCCACTGTGCTTCATCCCTGACCCTATGAAACAGCATCTTATACCTGGATGAAGTCTGTCTTACTCTGTGTAATTGATATGTTCCTGAATAATCATTTGGAAATCAAATTTTATCACATTCAACTGGATATCTTTATGTCTCTGTGTCACAGGGCAGCATCCAAGAGGTTTCCGCCAAGATAAGGAACCTAAACCTAACCAAGCACAGGATAAAGTAGCGGGTTTGCTGACTTCTGGAATTTTCAGTATGCATCAGTAAAAGGCATACAGGGATTTATTAGGCAGAAATTTAATATAAATACTCAAGGAAATGGAGTGGAAGATCTCAAGAGAGAGAGGTGCCTTATGATCTGGAGCTTGATATATTTGCGGATCTCGGGGATCTTTCTCAGATGGGCAATCTAGGATGTGTGTTCCTACTGTCTGTAGGGTCACTCACCTGGCTTCTATGTCAGAATGCAGACCATTTGCCTGTGTTTCACAGTGAGATCTGCTTCCTGCCTTTTATAAAAGTTATTGGTAAAGGAAAATAAATAAATAACTTCCCAGGAGAATTGTTGTAGCCTTTTATCTTTCAACCTAATTTTTCTGTATATTTTCCATGGCTATTGGGGGGAAAGATTAAGAGAAAAATACAAAGATTTATAGGTAAAGTGAACTTAACGGTCTGATCCAAAATTCATACAAAGGAACCCAGAGAGTTTAGAAACTCCTGAGGTGAAGATTAGATGGCAAAATTTTAGCATTTTCAGGAAATGACAATTGTAAATGATGACCAATGAACCAAATTTTACTGTTACAAATATCCTAGAAAATCAAGGATATTTGTTTTTCTGAATTTTATTTATTTTTAATTAATATTGTTACAGTTTCAATATACATAATTTAAATATACATAATATTGTTGCAATTTAAATATAAATAGCTTAAATAAACATAATGATGAATATACATTCATCATAGGGAATTTGTTCCTGTACATGGTGTGCTCTGATTCCTCTTTTTTCCTATTTCTCTCCTCACCCCTTCTTTTAATCCCCCTTTTCTACCTTATTTACCATATTTCCATTTTATCCTTATTTCCATTTTATCCTTCTTTTCTCGTTTTTTTCTTTTCCTCTCCTCCCTTTCCCCCTCCTCCCTCCCTAGTTCCCATTCCTTTTTGAACAATTTCTTCCTATTACACAATATTCCCTATACATGTTGGTCCTCATTTACACTTTCAGTTTCTCACACCAAAGAGGAAATGCAATATTTATGCACGTGTGTCTGATTTATTTCACTTAAGAGAATGGTCTCAAGGTGCATCCATTTAGCTAGAAATGTCCAAAGTTTATCCTTCTTTATGGCTGAGTAGTACTCCATTGCATATAAAAACCATATCTTCTCTATCCACTCACTGACTGATGGACACTTGGGCTGTTTCCAAAGTTATTACAAACTGTACTGCTAAAAACATGGGTGTGCATATATCACTGTGGTATGATGCTTTTAATTTTTTCCAGGGAGACACCAACTAGGAGAATAGCTGGGTCAAATGGGCCTCTAGTCCTAATTTTTGAAGAATTTTCACTCTGATTTCCACAGTGGTTGTACCAGTCTGCACTTCCACCAACACTAGAGAAGGGTTCCTTTTTCCATACAGGCCACCAGCATTTGTTATTGGTCAATTTCTTGATAGTAGGTGTTCTTCTGGAGTGAAATGGAATTTAATTTGCATCTCTCAAATGACCAGTAACATTGAATATTTCTATATATTTATTTGCCATTTGTAGTTCTTCACCTGAGAAAACTGTGTATTCATCTCAGATGCCCACTATTGGATCAGGTCTTTAAATTTAGGAGGTCTGATTTTTTTTTTTTTTTAGTTTGTTGCATATTCTAAATATTAGTCCTTTGAGGAATAACTGAAAAATTTTTTCCCATTCAGTGGGTTGTCTCTTCACTCTGTTAGTGATTTCTTTTGCTGTGCAAAAGATTTTTAATAAGATCAGATCTTGATTGTTTCTTCATTGTAATATTTCCCATGCAATCGGGATTTGTTCATGAAGTCATTGCTTACACCTGTCTTTAAAAGCTCTACCTATTCTCTCTTCCAAGAGATTTAGTGTTTCTGTCCTAATATTTAGATCACTAATAAATTTCTATTTTAGTCTAGTGCATGGTGAGAGATATAGGTTTAGTTTAATATTTAGCGTGTGAAAAACCACTTTTTCCAGCACCATTTGTTAAAAAGGTTCTCTTCCTTCCAGTGAATGTGTTTGGCCCCTTTGTCAAAGATAACGTGGCTGAATGTGCTTAGAGTTGTTTCTATATCTTCTAATCTGTGCCATTGATCCTTGGGTCTGTTTTCATGCCAGTACCATGCTGTTTTTATCATAGTAGATTTTAGTATAATTTCAAGTCAGGAATTGTGATGCCCCTTGCCTTGTCTTTGTTGCTGAGAATTGTTTTTGCTATCTGATGTCTCTCCTGGTTCCAAATGAATTTTAGGAACTTTTTCTCTAGTTCTGTGAGGTATGCTAGTGGTATTTTGATTTAAATTGTATTAAATATGTATAGCAATTTGGGAAGTATGGCCATTATCACTATGCTAGTTCTTCCTACCCAAGTGCAAGAGGTATCTTTCCATTCTCTGATGTCCTCTTTGATCTTTCTCAGAGTACCATAATTTCCAATGTAAAGATCTATTATTTCATTTGTTAGATTGATTGCTATTTTCCATTTTTTTTTCAATGCTATTGTAAAGGGTGTTGTTTCCCTAATTTCTCTCTCAGTGAGCTTGTGATTTGTGTGCAGGAATTCTTACCAACAAAGAAAAGCCCAGGACCTTGTGGATTCACTGCTGAATTCTACAAGAAATTTAAGGAAGATCTAATGTCATTACTTCTCAAAAGTTTCCCAATTATAAAGGTACTTTCTGAGATTGCAACAGATTATGGGTTGCAGTAAAAGGGCCAGTTCTGAATAAAGAATACAAAAAGAGCCTGGCACATGGAAGAGAAAGTAAAACTTTCTGTGCTATGTTTTCATCTTAACTCTTGTTAAATTATTACGTCAATTAAAATATATTTAAAAGTAAGAATTCTGTAATCAAGGGTGAACAAGCAGACTGAATGGAAGTGTTTTGAGTAAAGCATTTTGAGATCCTATCCAGGAAGCAGGGTCAGTTTGATGTGTAAATATTCTTATAAACCGTAAAAGCAAGGTAAAGTTCTGATAAAATGTGTGAGTAAAGATTCCGTACTCCCAGGTTGAAAGTCACAAAGTAGAAGACTCCAAAGTCACCTTGTAGCTCCACATCTGAGCATTTCCGGTGGCATGTGTACAAAGGAGTCATCTTCTCTTTTGCCAAATTTGCATTTGCAGCTATCTGTAGTTCTTTAAAATAAAAGACTCTCAAGGTGTAGTTTACATACCACAGTATTCACCCATTTGAAGTATGGACTTCAAAGATTCTAAGCAAATCTGTTGGCCTGTATAGCAAATCACCGCAGTCAGATTTAGGATAATTTCATCGCTCCTGTAAAAGTCCTGTTTACCATTATCAGTCTCTGTTTTGACCCCAGCCCCTGGCAAACTCTGACCTACTATATCTCTGTGTTGGTTTTCCTTTTCTGGACATTTCATATAGTTGGAAGATAGAATATATTGTCTTCTCTGTAAGTTTCTTTTCACTTACTAAAATGTTTCTGAAGGGGTTTTTTGTTTGTTATGACACATATCCTTTTTTCTTTACTTTTTGTCTTTGAATAATATTCCATGGTATGAATACACAGTAAAACCTTGGTTTGCAAGCATAATTCATTCCAGAAACATGCTTGCAATCCAAAACACTTGCATATAAAAGCAAATATCCCCCATGAGAAGTAATGGAAACTCATTATTTATATAATGATTTGTTCATAACCCAAAAATATTCATATAAAAATGAGCACAATACTGAAGTATAATATGAAATAATAAATAAGTGCAAATATGAAGAAGAATAAGCAAATTAACCTGTATTTACCTTTGAAAACCTTCGTGGCTGGTGTGAGGCAGACAAGAGAGAGAAGAGCAGTATTATAAGATGAATTTCACTATCGCTAATGGTGGAATCACTGCTATCTCTTGGCTTGCTGGAATCTTTTTCTTTTCACACAGCTTTAATAAGACATCTGCCCAATGACAACTGCTGTTGCCTCTTTTTGAGAGTTGCTTGGACATGTGATATTAGATGGTCATTTAAACAGATTCAGCACTCACACTGCTACAGCCTCATTAAGGTGCTGTTTTCTACAGAATTTTGCAATGATTCCCACATTTTCCATACCTCTGTAATCTCATTTGAAGTGAGGGTTACCTCCATGTTTTCCTCCTCCTCTTCTGCAGAGATCTCCATATCTCTTTCTGTTGGGAGATGATCACCCACAATCCTGCTGTGAGAAAAAAGACAGGTGGGGGAGACCAGTGGTCCTCTTGTGATCATCACTAGGCATCACTCACCACTTGTATCCAAGACATCACTCATTTATGAAGTTAAAATGTATTCCAAACGTTTGTTCTTGCAGAGAACTCACAGAATAAGTGACTGGCTGTCCATGGTTTTACTGTACCGTATTTGGTTTATACATTCACTAGTTGCTGGACACTTGGATTGCTTTCACTTTGGAGCTGTTATACATAAAGCTGCTATGAGAACATCCACCTAAAACTCTTTCTTAATTTTTTTTTAACTTTTCCCGCTACCTCCCCATCTCTCACCTCCTACCTAAAAATCTCTGTGTGGATATTTGCTTTTATTTCTTGGGTAGATACCTAGGAGTGAGATTATTGAATCACATAGTAAATCTATGTTTGACTTTATATAAAGCTAACTTCTTCCAAAAGGGACTGTAACACTTTGTATCCTCACCAGTGACCCCTGATGAAGGTTTCTGCAAATCCTTGTCAGTATTTGTTACCATCTGTCTTGTTGATTATGGCTATTCTGATAAGTGGGAATTAGCATCTTAGTATGGTTTTCACTGTATTTTCATAGTGGCTGATAATATTAAGCATCTTTTCATCTGTGTAGTTCTCATTTCTGTATCTATTTCTGAGACAACTTCTGCAGCTAAAAGTTGAGATTCTTCTTGGATTCTTTTCAGTAATTTTGAGCTCAGCTGACGTTGTGCTGACAATGTATGAAAGTGCTTTGATCATACATATTTAAAGGTACCCTAGTACTCCTAAAACTCCCCAAAAAAGAAGTATTTTCTCTCTGCTAGAATCACAGGACATACTCCTAATATAATAACTTTCATAACACATGGTAGAAAAGCAGGCTCACAATTATAGAAGCTGCCATTTTTATTTTGTGCCATTTTGGTTTCTTTGAGACAGAGTCTCACACTATAGGCTAAGCTGGCCTCAAACTCACGATACTCCTGCCTCGGCCTCTCCAAGGCTGAGATTACAGGCATGCACAAATTTTTTTTTTAATATTTTGCTGAACTAAAGGCAAGATTGGGCTATCTCTAGGCTTATTCGCTTTCTCAACGGGCAGAGATAGAACAGCAGAGCAAGAGACGGAATCCTCAGGAAAACAATAAAGAAGTGAAACAACAATGCCAGTAATCTAGAAAAATCCATAGAATCAAGTTTTACTTCAGTGGAAATGTTGATAGAGCAGGCAAAAGTCTGAGTTCAGGGCCTATTTGAAATGGATGATAGAATTTTTCTAACATACAAGTTCTCTCAGATGTAATTAGTTTATTATGCTCACATGATAAATAGTTACTAAATAACTACCTAAATTAGATTGACCTCAATCTCTAAGGGTCATAACTTTCAACAAAATCTTATTTTGCTTGTAAAGAAAAAAAAAGCAAGGTCCTAAAGCAGACACAATGCAGGTATTTTGGGGGGCCCCTCTCCAGATCTCAAGTCATTTTTAAAATGATTCATATGTAGAATCCCATCAGACACTTCCTCTAGTCAAGCCCTTTTTTTGCCAGTCAAGAATTTGTACCCACAGCAAGTATGGTGCCCACTGCTCTGTGAATTTACGTAGCTGTTTGTGACTTTACATTTTCTCAAGCACTATTTAGATCTCAGACTAAAAGTGGTTGAGAAGGTAATTTTCTCTTGTTATCTCCATGGAAAATGTTTTTTCTGGGGTTTTTCCTGGTTTGAAAAACACATACCAGGGTTTTATCATTGTGAGCTGTACTACACTCTGTCAACATTTCATGTAGTACCATTTGAAGCAGTGATTGATTTGAGTGTGAGGTAGATTCTCTAGAGCATGCCTGCTTGTTCACTAATAGATGCAGTGGGGATGTATGTGAACATGGTACTGTACATGTCTTTAAATTTAGGACTTCATGGAATGTCAACACTTCAGATAAACTAAATGTATCTTCAGAAGTACTTTTTCACCTAACCTATAAGTGAAAAGGAAAAGGAAAAGGCTTCTGACTTACATAATGGTTTTGTGGCTTTATTCTGTTTTGGATTTTCAAGTTTTGTTGTATGTTCCCCTGCTTTAGTGGAAAGTCCCAGAATGAGACCCAAACAGTCTACATTTGAACCAAGATTCTATCACTTATGAGCTGGTGACATGGGCAAAATAAATTCTCTAATTCTCATTCTTGTCATCCATGAAAAGGGGATATATTAATTACTAAATGCTCCTGATGAATCACAGTATTAATTTTTCCATTTCATTGATCAGTAATACAAAAGGGATTGTACTTATAATGTGTGCCTTGCAAACTTCCATC
The DNA here is from genome assembly GCF_000276665.1 of Chinchilla lanigera. Lineage (NCBI taxonomy): Eukaryota > Metazoa > Chordata > Mammalia > Rodentia > Chinchillidae > Chinchilla > Chinchilla lanigera. Next base: position 3,609,155 of record NW_004955491.1, read on the forward strand.
ATTCCTGTTGTTACTCTGTTTTACTTCAAAATGACTGAAAAATAGCTTATTTTAGTATTCAAGAATAAATCTAAACCTCCTGAAATTCTATACTGATGATTGTTACAAAAATTTTAAAATTGTATTTCCAAAAGATGAAACCTTGTAGATGTGTGATTCCCTATAAAGTTAAACAAATACTGATTTAGGCAATAAAATCACACAGTGATTAGAATCTTTCCAAATGTTTGTTTTTAAAACACTCTCACCTTAGTCCAAGTTTCATCATAAGAAAATTACTGTCTCATTCATCACAAATAGACCAACAAAACTGGGGACTGGAGAGGCTGTTGAGCAACCTGAATCCACGTACATTGTTGATGGAAAAAGACATGGGCACAGGCTCTTCAAAACACCCCTAAATGCTTCAGGACACAGTAGTTGTAATGTGCGGTAAAAGCCCACCATAAATAAATATCAACAAGCAATACATGATAAGGCTGCTCATAATAGCCAAGCACTGGAGTCAAATGACAGAAGGAGAATGCTCATTCTCATCTTTGTACAACGCTAGATTTCTACAAATATGGTACAATCTCTTACTCAAAATACTTTTGACTATTTGAATACTTTAAATATTTTGAATAAAATGGCACTTGCCTTTAGGGGGCATGCTGGCTACTGGCAGGGGAGGCAGGAATGTCCATAGGGTGCTGGAGATGTTGGAGACCAGTATATAAAGCGTGGTTGCACAGACATATATCCAAACTATACACGGTTTATATATGAGCTGCGATTTAAGTATATGGTGAATGTTTGCATTTTTTAAAATTCATTACAATACAAGACACATTGCCTCAAAATACTCCCCCTCACTATAACACACTTAGCCTATCATTCTTGCCACTTTCTAGAGGGTTCCTTTGTGTCTATACAAACTGTGATCAAAAATTCAGTGAATGCTGCAGCTGAGTGCCTTCCAACAGAAAAACAAGCTCATAAAAATATTGTGGCGTATCTGAATCATCCTCTGTCTTACTCACTGCACCTGGCTCTGTGTGACTTCTGGCTCTTCCTCAAAGTCAAAATGACTACGAAAGATAAGCATTTTAAATCCGTTCAGGATCAACGCAGCCACACAGGGCAACAAAAGATACTCATGGAGGAGTACTTCCAGAACTGCTTCAGAAAGTAACATGAATGATGAGACATCTATAATTCATGAAGGTGGTGAGAGTTGTTTTGAAGGAGATTATTGGCTATGTGTCTTTTACTGTAATTTTTTTTAATTTAGACATTCACCATGTTTGTCAATGATGCCTCCTGTATATGTCAAAGTTCATTAAATTATGCCTTTTGGATTTTCATGCATAGTACTCATTTCACTACAAAATGTCTTGGGGCCCCTACCACACAGAGACCTTGTTTTCATAAAATTGCCCTCATTGTCTTACTGATGCTGGGGCAGTTAAACAATGATAGCACCCCCAGTTGTAGAGGCCTCTTCCTATAGGAGAGGAACCAAACCTGTAGTACCAAGCCTGACGCATAGCCGAGGCTGTATGACACAAATCAGGCAAAAAATCAATTATTAATTAAATTTAACATATCTCACCCTGGTGCAAATCAAGCTTAAGTAGAAAAAGGTCCTTTCCATTTCTTCTTAGTGAGCAATCTTGTCCCCTTCTTTTCCCCCTTCTTTTACCACTCTCAGTTCTGGAGATTTGTGTTAGGCAACAGTTGCTGGCTGTGATTGCCAGTGGGATATTTGCTGCACATGTTTCTAGAGGGCAAATGGATAGAGTAGATTTAGAGTGGATGTTGGCAACATTTTTCTATTAAAGGCCAAATAAACATTTTAGGCTTTGAGGGTCATATACTCTCTGTCAGTACTGCTCAGTACGGCCATGGTAGCATACAGTCATAGACAATACATTTAAAAAGTGGATGTATTTTAATAAAACTCTATTATAGACACTGAAGATGAATTCTGTATCATTTTCATGTCACAAAATGTTATGCTTTCTTTTTATTGAAGCATTTAAAAATGTAAAAGTCAAGCCAGGCATGGTGGTGCATGCCTGCAATCCCAGCACTCTGGGAGGCTGAGATGGGAAGATGACAAGTCTGAGCCCAGGCTGGGCAGCTTAGCAATTTAGCAGAACCCAGTCTCAAAATAAATAAGTCTACGAAGGGAGGCTAGGTGTGCAGCTCAGCCCAAATGCACTGGATTCCATCCCCAGTATACTTAATCAGTCAAATATAAAAATCATTCTTCACTTCAGCACCATTCAAAAACAGGAAATTGGTTCTCCAGACTTAGTTTTCAGAGCTCTAATTTACAATCCCATAACTCTAAGGGATAGTTAACCTCTGGAGGATCTCAGCCTTATGTTCCATATGAATGAATACAACACATCACTTCCAATAGATTGTCAAATTACAGGATGTGGTTAGAGGGTATCTTCATTTACTGTTCCTTTAAAAAAAATTAAATACCAAGTTTCACATCAAAGGTTTGTTCCTTCCCTGGCATGACTTTAACTCATAGAGCTTCTATAAAATAAGAAAAGTTTGCAAAAAATTCCACTTAGGTATTTGAAGCCTGGTTGTTGTTAGCTACAGTGTCAACAGGAATCAAAACTTTTTTTTTTCTCTGATGCTAGTTGTAATGTGATAAACGCTGTTTTAGAAAAACTTTATTTTGGAAACTTGAAAACAATGAAATAACTAAAACAGTGTAAAATACAATTGTTTGGAGCTCACTAACCAAGTTCTGTGCCTCCTTCCATGGTTCTAACCCACAAGGGAGCATATGTTCAATAATATGATGGAAGGACAAGAAACTGCTTGTAACTACAGCATTTTCAAGGCGGACTTCCAAACGGGTCTCTCTAACTCTCTGCTCTGTGCATCCAGAGATGGGAATGGCAAATCTTTTACCTGATTATTGAGTTGTCTCTGTCATTTTCACATTAGCCAAAATCAGCTTTCTAAGTTTTTACTTACATTTAGACTAAACAGAGTAAAAAAAAAAAAAAAAAAAATCATCTATGAGGAAATTTGGGAAATGACTTCACACTGATTTGTTATTCTTAGCCATACAGTCCCCCCCCCAAAAAAAGGGGTGGATCCTTAAGCCACAGTAGCAGAAAAACAGGATAGGGAGCAATAATTTTCTTGTCTGTGTGGCACAAGACCAGAGCTACAGCACCACATGTAACTCACCATCTATCCATTCCCAGGAACATTTCCTGGGCTTCAGTGGATCTTCTTAGAAGCAGTACTTTGCAACTAGTATTGTATCCTTCCTTCCTTTAGGGTAAGAACAGGGTAGAATTGGGAGACTAGAAACAAGATAAGTATAGGGTAAACAAAATGAACTAGGAGGAAAACCAAAGTGGGCTGGAATCTCAGCTCCACTGCTCTTTGTAGATGGAAATAGATACTTACTGAGCACATACTCTGTATTGGAAACTTCTATTAAAACTATTCAGTTGTTTATATGTAGGAGGAGACTAAGAAACAAATTATACACAAAATAGCAAATTAGCTGATACACAGCAATAAAGAGAGCACCTGGATGAACTGCTTCAGAACAACCAAGAAGACAGAGGTTTTTTAATAGAGTTTTGTTTTATATATGATTCATGGGACTTTGTTGAACTTTGGATTCAGTGACTACTGTAAACTTTGCATATGTCCTCTGCATCTGGCATGTGCTCTGGCCTCCTCTCAACCTAAAACAGTTTGCATCACATCAGTTTTGAAACTATGAAAATCAGGGTGTCAGTTCTGTTTTCCAGAAGATGAAGATGTCAGAGTTGTTTCTGAGTCATGTGCTGTGGTCACATAGGAAGGAGAGACAACAACTCTGTCTGTGGTTTTACTCAATGAATTTTGGAGAAATTACCGAAGTGGTGTCCATTATTAGGCAGCATAAGCAATAGTCAGAAAATAAATGTTTCTAACTCGGCCTTCCATTGCTATCTGTCTTTCTCTGTGATCCAGGAGGAAAGATGCTGGCTTCTTATCCTACAAAGATCATCTGCCAGTGAGCCAGGTGGTGGTTGGAGATACTGACCGGCAAGGTTCAGAAGCCAAACTGAGCGTGGGTCCCCTGCGCTGCCAAGGAGACAGTAAGTTTGCCCACTAGCTGTGGGTTACACTTTATCACATTTAAATAGAATTTCTGTGATTCTCAGAGGATGCCAGAAAGCAGCCTTGCTCTTCTGTAGCTCCTACAGAAGCAGGACGTAACTAACAGAAGCAAGTAGAATCTAATGGACTCTAGATAGGCCTTTTTTAATAAAAGTGGGCAGCAGGTATAAACTCTCCAGTACAAGAGCCTAAGTCAGACATAAAATGTGGATATCCATCTTCCTTGTATATTCATACATAACAAGTTTGAATATCTAAATTTATGATAATATAAATAGTGATGCTAATAGCCTAAAAGCAGCACTCAACAGCTGGGATTCCACTGAGGGCTGCTGTTAATGCCATTAGCATGACTATTTATATCACCATAAACTGAGTTTATGGTGATATAAATAGTAGCATTATGGCTTAATGTATCATTGTAAACTTGGATTATGGCCATATAAAGTTTGACATTACTGCTATCAAACTTCATCATCATCAAAGTTTGATGGTCCTTTGAAAGCCAGAGATTGTTTTCTGTGACTACATCTTGCTTTCAGGATCAGGCACCGCAGAAAATTATTTGGGGCTGCGAGCTCGGACAGTGGGAGGTGAGGGAGTCAGAGTGCTGGTCCCACCTAATTAAGGGCACCATTAGGATTTTATGTTGTTTGATACCCTTCGGTGTGCTTTATGTGCAGTGGGAAACAGTGACAGGTTGCTATGGAGATTCTGAAAAGAGCATCCTGAGTATCATTTTCCCTCTCTTCTGTGCGCACGTGATTTGGGCAGCTCTCTGGGGAGTTCTATGCTTTTCAACTGTGTATTTGGAATCAAGAGACCTAGATTCTCCTCCTTGAATAACTGGCTTGCTCAGAGACCTCAGGCAAGCTTCTCCATTTTCTCAACTGTGGTAATGAGAGCACCACCTACCTTCAATACCTCCTGGAGAAGCCATAAAGATTTTAGTGCCTGGCTTTAGATTCCTCCTAGCAAAGCATTATGTGAGATGGAATATTTTTTACTACTTCCTTAAATCAATAGAGAATCAGACCTGCTGGATAATAAATAATGGCATCCCCTCACAGTGGTGTCCTAAGGAATATAACCGTGCATGTTCAACAGCCTACTACTTAGTAAACTGAGACTGTCAGTGACTAAGCAATTAGATGATCCTGAGACAAAACAGAGGTGGAATTTGTACTAAGTTTTCTCTTCTTACCTTGAGAAAATGAAAACATGGCTTTTTGACAAGTCTCATAAAATTGAAAGTGGTCAAAAAGATCTTCACCACACATTCCTTGAATAAAAAGACTTCATTTGTCTGGTTGGGCTTAATAGAATTGTGCTGTAATAAATTTAATATCAACAGCTGAAGAAAAAGACATTGATATAAAAATAAAAATCAATATGTGTTTTTAAACAAGTGTTAATAGATGGACTATAGTGTTCTCTAAGTTAGACAGGCTCTCATGTGTTGTAGAATGAAAATCAGTTGTGTTATGTCAAAATTACTTATCAGTATATAAAGATAAAATATTTCTGGCTTGTCAATTCTAATTTGATAGTCAGCTTCAAATTAAAGAAAGGGTTCTCACTGAATAATTAATATACTTACAAAAACCCCACTTCTGCAACTTCTGCGCCTCCTCTTAATGAGAAGATTCCAGCAACATCAAATGGTATATGCTGGAGAATGTCATTTCTAGTAATATTAGGTTGTTTTTTCTTAATCAACAAATCAGTCTTCAGGAATTTATTGTAAGTCTGTCATTTGTCTATCACTCTGCTAGGGACTCTGAGAAATAACAAAAAGAAGCTCAAGCCATGTTTGAGAAATACAAGTGAAAAAAAATATTGGAAAACACAAAGTGTTTTACAATTCAATATTAAATTTCCTGATTTAAAAGTTACAGCAACTGATGCTCAAGAAAGGAATGATAAAAAGGGTATTATGTGTAAATTTTAATTTTAAAAAGAGAAAACAGAAGAAGCATATCATTAATATTCACTTGCATTCAATTGCAAGGCTGTTGTTTTAGAAATATTAGGATCCATGAATAAAGCAAATTGCTCCCTCCTTCATGAACATAGCACAGTCTCAAAATAGAGTTCTGTGGCTCCAAAGACACTCTTTTAAATTATATTTTACCTGACACTTTCCTAAAACACAAGCACAGTCAATATTGCAGCTATGCAGAATATTTTTGCCTATGAGGAATTTTGCATAGCTACTTTTTCCCAGGCAACAGAGCTCAAACATTGTATCTGACCTTGAGCTTCCAGGTGGCAGCTTGCAGATCCAAGTTCCCTTTAGGAAAGTTCTTACCCCGCACAGTAACCATATTCCACATCAACAGTATTTTCCAGTTTTCACACAGGTCTGATCTCCTTGGTCACCCACAGCCTTGAGCAAGGTGGGTAAGGAAAATATTAGCATTTCTGTTGCACACATGAACAAAATGCTTCTTTGAAAATGGCATTTACATAACAAATTTCTGAGCACCCTGACAGCCTCCCAGAGGGAAGATGGAACAGAACATAGAAGCACAAAGTCAATGTTGTTTCCCTGACTCCATCTCCTTGCCTCCTTCAATGGCTGATTAAATTTAAAAATTTTAGGAATATTCTACTTGGGTCTCATCCCACCCCAAACCCAACCCATCGTGTCAGGTACACAGCGTGCATGCTGGGGGATTAAATCTGTGTAATTTAAAAAGTGGTAGAGCGCATTCACCCTGTTGTTTATAGAGATTAACTTGCTCTGTATCCCTTACTGAAGTCTGCTCAGAGCTACAGTCCAGAAAAACCAATTCCATTGTTGAAAAGATGTCTCCTCTTCTGTTTGAGGGGCTGCGTGATGACAGGTCTCAGAGGCTGTCTCGGGAACAAGGCCCAGTTTTATCCCTTGGTTGCAGAGAATGAAACCATTCTTGTGGGCTCTGCCCAACCGTTGCAGTGGTTTCGGTTGATTTCATCATGCCTGCTGAGTCTCATTTTTACTTTGATTCATCTCAACTCATAGACCCATATAATCAAAATGCTAAAGAAAATCAGCGAGTTCCACTCAAAGCTGCTGAATTTCCTATATAGTACTGTAAAATGCTTATGCCCTTATGATTTTTTTTCCAAACACATCCAAATGGGAACCTCAAATATAAGTGAAACTGAAGTGTGACTGCTGATGGATGCTATGCTAAGATAAAAATTGCAGGAAAAGTGCAAGCCCCCCCCCATCACATAGTCCCACCTAGGAAGAAACAAATGAGCTATTTAGAGAATCCCAAATCAGTAATAGGGTAGACACTGTTTTCTAATTTAGACAGGTGATCATTTTTGGAAAGAGTTGCTAAATTTTCATGAAACAAAAGCTTTAAGGTTTTGGGGATAGAACGTTCATCCCTACTATATGTAGCAACTATAATTAATTGTAGGAATATGGTATTTGTAATTGGGTAATTTTTTTTTTCTCAGTTGTCTAAAGTAAAGATTTACTACATCGCCTCTAGGGATACAGAGACTTTAAACAATTCTTTAGGAGCAAGTCTGCTGCAACAGTCAGAGTTCTCAGTAGATCTAGGTAGAAGCAATTTAAGATTTCAGAGTCCACGCCAGAAACCGAGAGCTGACAGGCAGAACGCTCGAGTCACAGTGGAGGTTTAAGATGTAAATTCAATTTCTTAGAGCTGCAGAGGTGACTCAGAGGCAAAAGAAAAAGGGCAAAGCAGGGGACGTGTCTAAGTTCAGGGGCGCAGGGAGGGCGGAGCCACAGGCAAGCTGGAAGGAAAGGAAGATGGTGATGGAGTTGGATCCAAACCATGGTGGACATTTGTTCCTTGGAAAAGTAATCACATGTGCCAAAGTAATAGAAATGCCGTGCTCTCTCTACTGCCCAAATTTCACACAGCAGGACCCTAAGCTGTCCTTCCCTTACCGAGGGAGACAACACGGCGCCCCCTCCCCCGCAAGCACAGGCTGTTTCTCCACAAATGAAACATTGCCAATGAGGCACGGAGGAGGTGACTTTCTGTGAATGTCCCTGAGAGAACACACAGGCCACACAAGCTCTGACAGCCACCATGTGCCACCCACTGGGGCAGCATGTGAGGACAGGACCAGGAGAAGGAGAAACAGGTCTCCATGGGCACTGGAAGTGGTTTCAGTATGAACAGGCAGGAGCTCCCAGGCCCCAAGGAGAAAGTTTGTTTATCTCCTTTTTACTGTGCTGCTTTGAGCTTCAAGAAATAAAAAAGGAAAAGGGCTCCGTGAGCAGGTTCTATCAGATTCACTGGTGTACGATCAGCATAGAGAACGACTTTCTCTCTTCGCTCTCCCTCCCTAGCCCGGCCATGAACTAAGCCCTATGTACCTGGGCTTGGTCTGCACCTGTGTTGCTTTTATAGTTTTTACATCATTGTCATCCTCGACTCAGACTGGTTGTAGAGGCACCAATGACATCACAAATCCCCTGAATGTCTAATTTGATCACTGACTGTCACAGTGTCCTGACAGGATGCTCTAATTCCTCTCCTCTTCCCATTCCTTCCCACTCAACGCAGCTCTGCATATGTGAATCAAAGAAAGTACAGAAAGCACAGCATCCCGAGGTGGGGAAGGTCTCAGAGGTCAGCCGGTGCATACCCCTCATTTTACAGATGAGGCAGCTGCATCTTAGAGATTAAATGACTGGCGCAGGGTCTTGCAGCTGGTTGTGGCACAGCTCAGAGAGATGACTGGACAAAAATCTTCCTCTTCTGTAATTCCCCAGGGCCACGATTTATGCTGAGACCCAAGGAGGAAGCTCAGAATGGCACTCTGTCCTTGGATCCCTTCTATTAACCACTGACCAGTGCCATACTGGGTAATACGGTACTATATCTCCTAATCTGAACTCACCGTGGGGTCAACCATCTGCAAACCTTGACAGAAAACCTGTAATTGGGGGAGAGGAGTCCAGGGTAGACAACTGCCAGCTTCTATTTGCTTGGATAGTTGTTATTTCCCCTTCTGGTTCTGGCAGTTTCTCCGTTGATAATAGAAGGCAAGGGTGGAGGCAGGACAACTGGAGTGATAATGGGAACCATTAACCTATATTTTTTAACACCCTTATCTCAGCAGCTGTCCCATGGGCTGCTGACCGCCAAGGGGCAGGAAGGCTTAGGAGCAAGCAGAAGTAGTGAGAACGTGGGGATCATAACCTAGACTGATTCGCATTGCAGGACGGAGCCATGGGCCTAGCTGAGGTCAGCTCCAATTACAAAGGCAGCAACCTTCTTAAGGAGAAGGGAGCCTTCACCTTTGCCTCCCAGACACCGCAACGACTTTAAACAATTAGAAGAGATGAGCAATTCCCCAAGGAGGCATCGCCTCTTTAAGATTATTTGGCCGTTCAACTTTAGCTGCAAATTCTCTGTTGAAATGGAAAGAAAAATTAGCTGGAATTCAAATAAAAAAAGTATTTCTGTTACAGTTCTATGGTGAGTGGGTGTGTGTGTGTGTGTTTGTGTGTGTGTGGTTCTCTTACCTATGTACTGGTGAACTGTATCCCATGAATGAGACAGTTGAAGTGAGGGAGTGATAGATGCTCTGGATTCTGCAGCTCTCTCTGGCTGCCTACTCCAGCTCCTCTTTGTCTGTCCCCAAGCACCAGTCTTTTCCTGAACTTGCCATGTCTGCAGAAAGCACAGCATCCCCAGCCACAGGAGGGAATTTCTGTCCATCAATTCAATCCCAGAGTCATGTTCTTGTGCTGAACTCTCCACAGATCCCTCACTAAGTGCAGAAGGCAATGAAGCTCGGTCTATTGGTTCTAAAATGTCTCAGCGTGGAATGCACTTAGAATGAGAAAACACTAGGTGAAAGAGAACCTCACCTAGTCCAAGATCTGCTCCTACAATAAAATTCAACCTAATAGTCTTTGCTAAGGAGAATGGACTCTGACTCTCACCCTGGACCAGTTCCCACGGGAGTGAGGGTGACAATTCTAACCAAGTTCAAGGGGTAGAGATGGGAGCTTGGATGCCTAAAGGAAGTTTCAGTGTCAAGCTTGGGGGCCTTAGATAATAGTGCTGTGCAGACTACAGAGTTCTTGGTGTTCCCCTCGGATGTTGCCAAAATGCAGTTCTGCTGCAGAAAGCTGTGGTAGAACTTCAGACGCCACAAGGCATTGCCACCATGGGCCAGTGGACAGCACGTGGAGTAGCAAGTTACACAGAAGCATGTCAAACAGCACAGGCCTGAGCATCATACAGCTCTGGATCCAAATCCCAATTCCCCCAAACACACTGTGCCTCTGCACAAGTTCTTTAACTTCTCTGAGCTTCCACTCCAGCCAAAATCTTACCTCAGGTGCAAATCAGAATATTGTAAGAGCATCACTAAAGTTGCTCTAGTAAAACCTAATTATCTCAGTCCTTGCCCAAGGTTGGTGCTCTCTGTACATTTTCATTAGAGTCATTCATTACGTAAAGGTGGCAGAAGATCTTGGGCCCTCTCTCCTCATGCTCTATTCTCCTGCGCATGTCTTTTACCCTTGACTCTGTGCCTATTCACAGAGAAGTCCCTAGTCTCAGAGCTAAGAATTCTGCCTCCTCCTAACTTGGATGTGGTAGCAAGAATACCTGTTTCAAGCTCAGATACCCTTTCTGAGTCCCAGGGGCCATGTCCTTCCATTCATACCACCCTTTGTTTTCTTTTTCTTCTCCTTTGTTGGCTCCAAATGGAAACCCTTCTCTTGTTGCTATCTTTTTTAATTGTGCTCTGAGAACCTGGGGGACCCTAATAGAGTCCACCCAGTAAACTAATAAAGTAGAAGCTGTCCACCAACCCGGAGATGACCACCAACATCAGCCTTTCATTTAGGTCAGGGCTTAACCAATTTTCTGTAAAGGACCAGGAAGAAACACTTCAGGTTTTGTGGGCCAATGATCTGTGTCACAGCTACTCAGCCTGTCACTCAAAAGCTGCCTTAGGCTCTATGCATACTAATGAGCACCATTGGGTTCCAGTGAAATCTTCCTGACAGAAACAGGTGACAAGAGCACTTTTTCCACAGGTCATAGTTCACTGCCCTCTGATCTCAGTATTTTAAAACTATTTTAAAATTTTATAAGTAAATATTTTAAATTTAAAATTTTTTTAAAAAAAATTTAATTTAAAACTTTAATTTTTTAGAAAATTTGAGAAAATGTATAGGATTTGGATAGTGTGCAGACTTCAGGACTTTCTACTATTCTAATCCAAATTTTATCTCCTAAAAAAAAATCAGTCATAGGGGCTGGGGATTTAGCTCAGCGGCACAGTGCCTGCCTGGCAAGCAGAAGGTCATGAGTTCAATTCCCGGTACCAGAGAAAAACCA